>NC_139720.1:5141283-5346283 GCF_964211835.1 Anser anser
GATCATGGAATGTGGAGTTATCATTTACACAACTCAATTTACTATGAGGGATAACATATTTGAATTCACTGGGAATGGTCCTTTGAATATCTGTGTATCTGGATGTGCTGTGAACACGCTGAAAATAGTATGAACTTTAAATGCATGCCTTAATTCTTATCATAGTAGTGCAGGAAAAGAATATTTATTTCCATGCTGTTTTCTTCATGGGCTTTTTACTAACAAGTAAACACATCCAGTGATCATTCTGTGGATGTGTATGTTTTAATAGGCATTTTAATAAAGTAATGT
This sequence comes from Anser anser, assembly GCF_964211835.1. Classification (NCBI taxonomy): domain Eukaryota; kingdom Metazoa; phylum Chordata; class Aves; order Anseriformes; family Anatidae; genus Anser; species Anser anser. Next base: position 5,141,575 of record NC_139720.1, read on the forward strand.
AGAATATGTTTACTGCCATTCATTAAGAGTTTGATATCAAAATGTCTTACAACCTGTCTAAATTCATAATAACTGCATACTTGTGAATATTTTAGCTTTGCCTACAACCACCTTGGAGGTTTATCACATTATGCATAGAAAAATATTGTGGGAAAGCACAATAAATATAATCTCAGCAGCTATTCCCTTCAAAGACTTTCAGTTTTACGCATCTTGAATTCTAAATAGGTTTATTGCCAATTATACATGATGATGAAGCAGTAACATGGAGTATATGCCATATTTAAGAGACTCACACCAGCAGATGCTCTTGTAAATATATTTTGCTTCAAACCAAGAAATCAGTGTTGTGAAATCCCCCCAAAAGCTTACTGATGCACTTTCTCAACTCAAAATGTGTAAGCATTCTTGCTGTTTGATGACTGATTCCTTATAAACTCTGGCCAAAAGCAACCACAACACAAAGATGCTTGTTTACGCCCAGTTTTGCCATGTTGCAGTAGCACTGGAGGTGTGCACAAAGCTCAGGACCCAGTATGAAAACATCTTACATCCAACAAAAAAACACAGTGTTAGAAATCACAAATAATCGGGCCAGAGGGGACATTGGGAGGGTCATCCAGTGTAACCCATCCTTCCTTGTCCTTCTTACAAGTAAATGGGGGGAACAGATTACCTGTTTTAGCTACTTTTTTTTTTTTTTTTTTTTTTTACATAGCAGATGACTAACACCATATTTCTTCCCTTCTCAGTCTTAAGTAAACCCCAATTTTGCCATCTTCTCTCCAGCGGTATGACACATTTTTGTTGTTCCTCTGGATGCTCTCCTGTCTCACCTCTTTTTTAAACCACTTTCCTCAATACTGAAGACTGAATTTCAAATGAAGCAGAGCAGAGCCAAAGGGCTGTTTCACAGGTTTTATTTAAATATACAGTGCAAATAAACACAATAAAAGAAGGAAGTATTTTCTACTTAAAATTACACATTTAGAGGTGAGACAGAGAGAAATTAATGTTTTGGTCCTGTAGATGTAAAGGCTCTCAATTAACTTCACTAACTGGGATGACCTATGGGAGCTTCAGTTTGGTTAGCTCCAGGCGTGCACCTAAGTGTTGCTGCAGGCTTGAGATGTGAAAGACTTTCCCAGCCTCACACTGAAGTAAAGCTGTGAACAGAATCCAGCACTGCCTAGTCTTAATTCAGTACCTTAACCACAAAACCACAGTTCTTTTTCCTGTGGAAGAAAAGTTTTTAGGCTTTTCAGAAACAGAAAAAAAAATACCCACCTGCCTGTACAGAAAGTTCAGCTTGGTTTATCATGATGATTTCACAATTTGGTTTCACTGTTGTTCACATAGCTGGAAAAACAAAAACTAGCACCCTAAGGTCTGTGATAATTTTGAATGTGTTCTTCCATAATGTCTCTCTTCTTTGTGACTTGGCCCAAGGATCTCAATATCCACATTTACAAGTGTTCTAATGGATTAAATGATTTTGAGGATTTTGACTGTTGGTAAAATTTTTAATTGACTCCTCACCACCTGTGATTAGCAACTGAGCAACCACCTCAGCACAAGCCCTACATCTCATTATTCATCCAGATTTCCTTTAAGAAAGAAATCTCATTTCCTTTCACAAGACTTGGAAAAACTGATTTTAGGCCTGTAAAAGTATATGACTTTCTGTGCTAACAGCTGAAACTCAGAGAAGTTTTGATTCTGAAAAACATACATTGCCATACCTAAACATATATTTAACTAAGTATAGACAGGAATGAGATGAAATGTGCCAGAATCCAGAGTAACAACAATACTTTCTTCACATTTGAAATGTGAGCAAAATTTTACATGGAAATTTCAGCCCAAAGGTATGATTTTTATTCACCCCACTATTCAACTCTTTTGCCCCTGCATTGCACCCTATGAACTTTACTTAAAAGAGTCTATCTCCATTTGTGTTTATTAGCACATCTAATGTTAATATTCTTAACATCAAATAAACAATAATAAAAATTCATTGCACATCTGAGAATGTGTTTCCCATTCAGGAAAATACATGGAAATGCCTTTAAGCCTATCCATATTAAGGACAGCATGTAAGCAAATAACTTTAATCTTGTACTAAGTATGTGCTTAAATAAATGAGGATGCCTTTCCAGCCTATATTATTCACATTGCTTATAAGCGCATCAGAACTTCTCTAAGCTTCACTTATTGGCATAGGAAGGATCTTATTGTTACAAGCCCGAAGTAGGAGGTCTAATAAAATTTCTTAATCTGATGAACCACATAAAAAGAACCAGAACAAATATAATTTTATATCTCTACTGGGGGGAAAAAACAGATGATGTGGCTTAAAAAGTTTGTTCCCCCATCTTTTATTAGGCTGTAACTTATACAAATTATATCAAGCACTGCAGTAAAATGAAGCTGGATTTATTTGTAGACACAGATCTTCTTAAAAAGATGTAATTTTTAAAATCCTGTAGGAAATAGAAGCCGTACATAAAATTACACCAGATTTAGGAGAAAAGCAAATAAAACACAGATGATGCTATTATAGTGTTTTAAATATGTATTTATCACAAGTTGTCATTTCCCTTTCTGAAAGTATATTGTTTCAGGTATTTTAATAAAAATAACAGTTTGTGTACAGTCTGAATAACAAACTGCATAAGTGAAGCTGCTACTAAAATATCCTGATAATGAGACAACATGAGATAACAGTACTCAGAAGAATAAAACAAAAATTCTAAATGAGAAGAAGAAAGAAAAAATTGGGAAGGATCCAAGCTTTATGTTTCAGTCATCAGACATCCTCTCACTGATGAACAGGTAGGAGGAAGTTTACCTAGTGGTAATCACTAAGCTCTCATTCATCTTGCTAGAGTTTAAGTGTCCAGGTATCTAAAAATTAGGTGTCTAGTCATGGCTAATTATCTGTATTCCATCTGTAGTCAATAAAGAGAGATAGGCACTTCTGGAAGGTGATTCAGTCTACCTATCTCAGGACATTTATCTTGGGATGCAATGAGTCTGTCTCTCTGTGCCTATTTCTGTCTGTTGATGATAGAGGGAGTCTAGGCGGTTAGCTTAGATTAGATGCCTGACTTGTAGATAACTAAATTTAGCTGAGATGCCTCTCCCAATAAGTAATTACTATTATTGTTGATACTGGGGATAATTTCCACTGATATCAGGATGTGATGCTTATCTGTACACCCTGCATACACCTCAAAGTTTTCCAAATGTTAATGATTTCCAGAAACAGAAATTCATGCCTGAATTTGTACTTGCCCAGATCACCCTTCTAGTGGCTGTGAACAGTAAAATAATCTGTGCCTCCCATCTTAGCCTATTATATACCAGTGAGATGAGCAACTCCCACAATCCACTCCAGGAACAGATGCATTTCAGTGAGGAGGGAACTAACTGATTTACACATCTGCAAAACTGGCATCACTTAAGTTCTGTCCATTATAAATATGGAGGTAATGGTCTTTTGGGTCATTACAAAATCTAACTTCTTGCTAAACTTCTCAATAGCCTAGGATGAAAAATCCATCAGTACTCAAAATGTAGCTTTGTCATCTGATGGCTCTGTCTGCAATGTCAAAGAACTGACTGTTTATCCTGCTCTGTTCGGTTTACGAAGCTTAGTCTGCTAATTCCATATGAAAAAATAAAACAGATCTGGGTTCAGTTCTGCAGGTGAATCACTCCCTGGACTGTTTCTTGCTGTGTGGTGGAGTTGAAGGAGCCTACACAAAGAGGAGGTCTCTTTCTACATCCCTAGATCTTCAAACAGGAAGACCTGAAGGCTCTGAAGCACTGCCACCTGTTTCTGTGACACATTCCAAGGCACATAGACTATACCCATAATGTTGTGCTATTAAAAAAATCCCTCTTAAAAGAGAGAAAAAAAAAGTGACACCATTTTCTCATTATTTCAGGCATTATGAATTGATAAAAACAGTGGTGATAGAGGTAGACATACAACAGGAAGCAGGAGGAGACATGAGCTGAAAGCTGTCTAATACAGATCTGGGTGGTCCACTGCTCAGGCAACCAACTCTGTAAGCCAATCAGGGAAGACTGGCCAGAAATAATTGATTTTAGGAGCATAAACAGAACTTTTGACACTAGGCTTTCTTTTTGTCATTAAAGTTCATCATGAATTCAACATTATTATTATTATTATTATTATTAATTATTTGTTTGTTTGATTGTTTGTTTATTTTTCCAGTGGGACTATTTAGCAAAACTGGAACTGGTTCTGGGACATCCCTCCTCTCCTCTCCTCTCCTCTCCTCTCCTCTCCTCTCCTCTCCTCTCCTCTCCTCTCCTCTCCTCTCCTCTCCTCTCCTCTCCTCTCCTCTCCTCTCCTCTCCTCTCCTCTCCTCTCCTCTCCTCTCCTCTCCTCTCCTCTCCTCTCCTCTCCTCTCCTCTCCTCTCCTCTCCTCTCCTCTCCTCTCTTCTCTTTTTTTTTTAATTTTTTTTCCCCACTTATAATGGTTAGTCTAACCAAAGCTGTACCTTCTCTCTGCAGAGCTTATCTTTGACATAACACTCTAGACATGCTAGAAAGGTCTGTCTGAAAACAATTTTCCTTAGTAGCAGTAGCTTCTAAGAAATAAGTTGGTAAGATCTCAGCCCAGTTTTTCCTGAGTAATGTCTGGGTAACCATTCTGTGACAGACATTACTTTGATCTCTGCTGAATAATGAAGAACTATGTAGTTCATGGATGGTTCTAGTTTGGGACATGATTCTTACAGAACATTTTTAAATATTCTGTTGAAGAGAGTTTGGGTGTGTGAGCAAACATCTTTCACTCATGAGGAGATTAAGTTACAAAAAATTAAACAACACATTACTGCAAATTCTTTGGGGCAGGGATCATCTCTCTGCTCCAAGTTTAATGGCTTAGAGCAATAAACTTGTGGCTCTTAGCAACTGCCGAAACATAAAAGATAAATATGAGTGCTTAGAGCTTGATCATAGGCCTTTGCTCTACTTAGTAATTGTTTATCTGGGTGACTTCACTGTACTTACTTCACTGTAACTGCAGGCCACATTGTCACCTAGGTACATATTACAGAAGCTGTCCATAAAAACAGACACTGCTACTTATTGCTTTCTGCGGACCAAAAGGAAAAAAAATAATAATAAAAATCAACCTATGGGGCTATTATTCTGGCCTTTCTTTGACCACTGACTTCACTTAATTTAAAATTAAAGAAAGATCAGAAAGAATAAATGCATATTAAATTAATAGCACCTATTCAAAAGGCTTGCACATTGCAGATAACTAATGTTCACAGAAGAGATATACAGATGGAAACGTTATCATTTTCAGATATCTGTCTTCATGCTCATTTAATCATTACCATAATCTTTACAGAGAAATGGCCACGACAATCTGTATCTCACTATACACACATACACATGTATATTAGTTGGAAAAGAAACACAAGACCTGCTTCTACTCTCTCTTATCTAGGCATTATATATACAGGACCATTTGTCCAGAATGTCAATGACCCAAATGTCATTCTGTCTTTATGCATAGGGCCTTCAAACTTCCATCATCTTTTGTCCACAGGCACTGTCTAATTAACAGTTAGCAGGTTATTTGAGAGCTAAATCAAAGCAATATGTTCTTCTGTTGTGGAGGCCAGAGTTGACAGTTCTTGCCATGGGGTCCCTATAATTGTATGCGTCTATGGCCTGACTGTCATGATATTCAAATAAAGGGAAACAACCTTGTTTTGGTCCTCACATCAGTCTTATTTCTTGTTTCATATGTTATGGCATAAGTTATGGGATGAATAACTTCTAGTGTTAGAAACAGAATCCAGTTTACACTCTCTCTTTTGAATGCTCTAACTACAGGGTGTTAGAGTATCTCTGAAACCTTCTTTGTCATGATGCTTTAATAGACCAGTGTTATCACTACAAAGTCAGACTCATATCTTTTTTATGTTCTCTCCCCATGCATCATTTTTGTGTGTGTCACTCCTGTCTCAGGAAACAAAAGCAAATACCACAAGAAGAAAAACAAGTTTCTACCTGTTTCTGGTTTATTGTACTATTCTCTGTTGGACATTACATCTGTTCTGTAAAGAAATATACTACCTTGATCCCCTCAGTAAATGATCACCTCTCTTAGATCTGTCCAAATTTCTCATCTGTCTGGATATGAGCTCCAGCATCAGCTTTTATAGTAAAGGATTATGCTCAGATGATGAATGAAAGTTATGGCATCCATGCAGCCAGGAAAACTTCTAGCGCATGTATTTTGAGCATGCAGTCCCCAGAAATGACACACATGGTGGCTTTGCAACACCAGTCTATTCTTCTGTGACCCTTCTCACCCCAGACTGAGCTGATGGGTGCTCACAGATAGGGCTGGTGCAGAGAAAGCTGGGTCACAGGGTGGAAGAAAAGCTATGCACGGACTTAAAAATTGGTGGGGCCAGGGCGTGAACTTGGTGTCGATGGTGTGACCAGCTCAGTGTGCAACCTAGTGCACCTGGACAGTCATAGATCAAATTCACTCTTAGGATTCAAAGTAATTTTGGCTTCTTTGGCATTTCCACCTCAAAAATATGCATTAAAAATGACATTCACCCCTCTGAAGAAATGATATTTTGAGTTCTTGTGTTAGAGATATCAATGGAAGCTTTGCTCTTGAAACAAGTGAGAGGAGGACTGGGTTGTTATTGTTTTGGCAGGAGAGTTTTTGAAGGAAGGTGTTTCTCAAAGCTAGTAGGAGGTTCTGCACAGTTTTGTACTGTATAAACTCCCCTCGATTAAGCTCTTTTCGTTTTCAAATTACTTAATTACCATTCCTCTTCCTTTCAAATAAAATGTGCAACAGCTTATCTCAGTTACATGAGAAGGCTAGTAAAGAAGGTGATATCACCAGGAAATTAAAAAATAAAATAATGATAATGCCAGTCAGCTTCAAGAAAAGAATGAAAATTGACTCTTACTAGTGCTATGTATTAATTACACTCACCCTTATTTAATATCCCCATTGTGTTATACAGAACAGTGCTCAGTAATCCTAGCATAAATGAGTCTTGTCCACTGCATCAATTAAAGGTTCCCTTCTACTCTCTGCTGTCTTAAAGAAGCAAACTTCATTTATACATTTTGCGATTTTCTATTCCTTGAAAAGATTTTCTCTTTTTCAAAAAACAGAAAAAAAATCACCTCTATAGGACAGTTTGGGTTGGATTTGAGATCAATCTCGAATATGCAAATGACAGAGTAGGAAACCAGTAGGAAACTAATGGGAGGTTGATTCTAATTTCACTGATTTAAAGTTTTTTTTTTTTTTTTTATAACAAGCATATTGAGAAAAGAATATTTTCTAAATGTTGTTTGAAGTTTCTCAAAATTGTGACATTTTTATTCTATCTTTCTTTTTATGAACATCTTAGAATGTTGGGTAGAATAGTGTTAATTTTTTGGCAAAATTATTTTTTCAGTGAAAAAAGCAGTCATTTGTGCCAAAATGTTTAACGGTGCCACCTACACTTTGCCAGATTGTTCACTCAGTTAAAAAAAAAAAGTGTCTAGTATTTATATTTCTATAATTTTTCTGCATAGTTATTAAAGACAGCGCATTAAAAAAAAAAACACAACACTATCATGCTTGAAGTAAGTCTAAGATCTATCATATCAGAATGAGTGGAAAGCATTGTACATTCTGAGATTTTTTTAAAAAACATTTTCATTTGGATGTTTTTTTTAACATGAAATTTAATTTTGCTTTGACATCTCTCCTCTTCCCCAAAGAGAATTATATTTTATTGTTTTTTACATTTTATAACAAACTAGTCCATTATGCAGGAAACACATATCACAGTCTCTACACATAGACTTATAATAAAGTATATATACTATGTAGAATGGCTGAGGATTTCACATTATCCTCACAAATAGTGGTGTGGTAAAGATCCAACATGGTCTGTGAACAAGGCTGTTTCTTTCTCAGATTTTCATCTCTAGAGAAAATGCAATATAGAGCTTTTTTTTTTTTTTTTAAGTTCAACTTTTATGTTACATAAATGTTCATGACTGAATATTTGCTGTAAAATGGATGGTTCAAAAAATAAATAGTTATGGGCTATAAGAACAATCCATATATACTTGGTAGTTAGTAAGTTTGATTTTCATTGCTTACCTAGTCAAGTTTTAAAATATATATATATATATATATTTTTTTTTTTTCTTCAGTATGTAGGACATTTACTTAATTACTAATTACACTTTTTTTTTCCAGGGTGATTATGATCAGTTACATTGAAATAGCAGTAGAGATCAGCATATGATCCATTCTTACCATGAACATCACTTATCAATGTCCGTCTTCTGATCAGACTGCACTTTTTGTACATATTGAAAAGTTACAAGTCCATTGAAAATCTATATCCTGTTCAGGCTAGCCTTAAAAATCAATGGAGTTGGCAAAGTTGCTCTGTCTGTGACCACCTAGTACTGTAATTAAAAAGTCACAATGGATGTAATTTCTCTATAAAACTTCCACATACCAAGGGGTACATAATCACTGAGAATAAGATTGACAAAGTTATACTTTTTTTCCTTTTTTTTTTCTTTTTTTTTACTTTTTTTTTACTTTTTTTTTTTTTTGCTTTTCTTTTTACTTTTTTTTTTTACATTTTTTTTTCTTTTTTTTTTCCCCCCCTTTGGTACAGCAAAGCTCCATTTAGGGTGTGTTATGGCAGGACTACTTGGTATTTTTTCTTCCTGGAATGATGAAGTGCAAACAGTTCTCGTTCAGTCCTGGAGTTTACAGGTGTGCCACCGTGTTATCCATATCACTCTGCAGAATTCTTCGCTGCTATCATCATGCCCGTAAAATAAACTAGGCTCGTGCTCATGCTGGAGTTTATACGCTGTGAAAAAATGTACTGTCATCTCTTGATTTATAAGCTTGCTTTGCAAAGTTCTGAGCTTAGCAGTGGGTGACAGGGCTCTTTTTGAGTAGTTTTAGCTCTCTTCTGAGCTATGATCTAAGGATGTCTTTCAGGGTGATCCTCGACTTGTAAATCCAAGGACTGGTGATTAGGACAGAACGACTTCTCAGAGGTTAAGTGAGTGATGAACCTCAAATGGCTCAGGAATTCAAGCCTTTAAGTTTCAGGAGTTTTTTGAAACATTCAAAGCCCACCTTGACGCCCGGCCAGAACTACCGTATTTGGGCAACAGCTGTTTTTTAAAGTGTCTTTCTGTTTCAGCTGCAGGAAGAAAAGGCAGGTTTTCAGGAAGCTGATGAAAACTTGTGTTTAGGTATAAAAAATTATTTTGTTCTGATTTTGCTTCAAACTCTATTTTAATTGCAATTTTATTCCTTTTTTTGTGAGTACGTTTATTTCTCACTAAAGTTGAAACAGATGGGCTTCTTTTGAAAAGTATGGGAGTTTACCTAGAGATAAACTGCGGCTTAAAAGAGACATGCAGCAAATAGCAAACAGGTTTGGGAGAAGCTTCTGTCAGCCTTTTGATCGATCCAATCAGTCACAGTCAAAGCTGTGTCTCCGATGATGCACAGAAATCAAATCTTTTGACTCAAGAATTCTTGAATTTCCCCATGATGCAGATAATGTTTTCACATGGGGAGAATCTCACAAATACTTCAAATATCCAAAACATAGTCTCTCTACTTGTTTTACTCACTTCAGGCTCTCAGAGTGGAAAGGAGGAGGCACTCTCAGAAAAGAAATTATCTGGCCCATCTGAGATGCTTATTTTTCAAAGAGTTGAATCACTCAATTCTTACTTTTCTTTTCTTTTCTCCCTCTGTTGAGATTAGAGGAAACCCAAAGTGATCAGCTCAGACTTGACTTAGGTGCCTTTTGCATGTCTGTGCCTGCACACTCTGGCATCTCATGTTTTCCCTATAGTTACAAGAGTTGCATTTAGGGGCGAGTTATTTTGTTTGTTTGCATATTTTATTTTATCATGACCTGGTCAGGAGGAATGAAGAAAAAGGATTAGTTAACTAGCTGTCAGTGTGCTACCAGTGACTTTGGAGAACCAGGACTATTTCTATTTCTTTGAACATTTCTGAATAACTTCACACTAACCGTGATTTATTCACTTGTTTTAAAGAGAATAACATGAAAGGTTGATGTCTATGCCAGCATGGGACAGGTCATCTGGTGGAGAAGAGGATTAGTGTAGAAATTATGCTGATTTACACTAAGTAATATGCTTCTAAAGGGAACCTGTCCAGTCTTACAGACTCAGTTTACCTACCTGACATTTGTGTACAAGTGATATTTCCCCTCTCCAATAGACAGCTTTCAGCCTAATTTTCAGCCAGATAATGAGCTTTTCTTGGCACTTGGCTGCAAGACTGTGTGCAACAGCACATAGTGGGATCCTGCACTGGAAAAATCCCCATTAGAAAGGACACTCCCCAGGTGCAGCATGATAGATATCCTTTCCTGCTGTACCACACAACCAGGTGCACCACATGGCTACTTAGCACATGGCCAGACAAGCCTATGTAATGTGATGTGTTTTGTTAGCTATACATTTCTGTCATGTATCTTTACATGTGGGTTCTTGCACAGCAGTTGAGGAAGGAGAGGAAAAGGATACGTGAACTGGACTTTAGAAGAGAAGGATAGGTAGACATTTTCAACTGCCTAAGGGAGGATTATGGAAAGATGGAGTCAGACCCTTGTAAGCACAACAAAGGGACAAGATGCAATACCCATGTTACAAGGGTCATTTCAACATAATCACTACAATTTTTATCATAGAAGCTATTAAGCACAAAAACAGTTAGCCTGGAGAAGCTGTGGGATCTTCTTTCTTGAGATTTTCAAAAATTGAATGGGCAAGGCTCTGAGAAACCTTGAGAGCAGCAGATTGAGCTGGATATCTCCTAAGGTTGTTTCCTACTTGACTAAAGCTGAGATTCTGTGATTTGAGGTTGAAAAGTGTGACAGATATATCAGCATCTGTGTAATATAATGTCTTGTTCCTAGAACTCTGACTTGGGGAAAAAAAAACAATAATGTCCTACACTGCCAGAGAGAGGAAGAATATATTGGCAGATCCAAATAGTTATGCAGGCATGCCCACATCGCTTACTTAAGGATCAAACACTGGAGCTAGTGACTGGGTCATGAAACTCTCTTTGGTCTCTGCTCGATCCACACATGAGCCAGCTGTGTGGAAAGATTTACAAATCTGACCTTTTAAGACTGATTTTATATGGATACAAAAAAACTTTGTGAACCTTCATTATGTATCTGTGAGATGCCAACAGTAAATTGCAAACCATTTAGCAAATTTCATCTCACTGGATGAATTTTGAGAGTTAAACTCTCAAAAGAAGTGAGTTCCTAAGTGTATTTTTTTTTTTTTTTTAATCTATCCTCTGAAGATAGGTATCTGAGTAGATAGAACTAAATAATGCACCTATTTGAGGAGTTCCGCAAACGAGAATCCACTTTTTATCTGCCTGTGTATCTATGTATCTATCTATCACATACTTGTACACTACATTTGTTATGAATATGCTCATGCATAGCACACAGTCAGAACAGCACTTTACACATTTCACTTGATTCCTTTCTCTGCTGGTATTCCACATTTAAGGATTAGGATCTTAAATACATACATAGGAAAGTGAGAGTTAATGACTATGTAAAAAGTTACCGAAAAGGTAAAATATGTCCTCTGTCTATCAGACAGTTATATCTTCTAGCTCTGGTGTACATATTTTCATATCTGAATCAGTTTCAGTAAAGTGTTCCAGTTATATTTGTCAATATTGCAAAGTGGCTGCATCAAAATTCATTTTGCTTAACATTTCTGTTTCATTTTTCTTCCGAGACCTTGGTTTATTTTTAATTCCTTTATGCTAATTGGTGTGGAAACATTAGAAATAAGGGCAATGCTAATATATAGTTATAAAGGCATTAATAATACTTTAACTTCAATGAAACAAGCCGTGTGGTAAAGAATTCTGTAACTGATTGGTCAGTGTCTGGTGTTGATTATGTAAAACTGTAGTCACACAACTCAAAATAATGATGCCTTTGAGAAGGAATTTAAAAATGAGATACAACCTAGATTCTGCAACAGAAATGTTTAAAATAAACCAGAAATATTTCTTAGGATTAAGGGAGATGCACTGAAATGACCTCAGTCATCATGCTTTATGTTGCTTATTGGAGGCTCTAAAATACCTTCAATAAGCAACATAAGGGTGTATGTAAAGGCTTTTTTAAAAAAAATAAATTGTGAGTAATTAATCATTTCTGCAACTTATCGCGTGGAGTAGTGTTTCAGCCATTTGCAATTTAAAATCAGGACTAAACACTATTGTGAAAAAATAACGTGAAAGTTCAGAATAATTCAGCGGTCTCATTAAATTTAACACGATAGTCAGCACCAGGCAGGAATTCAGATGAAGTGATGATAGTAGTCCTTCTGGGTGTTAATGTCTTCAGGTGAAATCCTTGCCTTGGGCTGGCCTCTTACTAACCTCTTGACTCACTTGTGCCATTAAGGAGTCTTAGAAGTACCAGTATAGCTATGTTCCTGGAGTTGAGGGAAAGATTTCTTCTTTACAGCCATGGTGGGAGCAGACATGATGTCTGTAAAGGGATTTATTTGAAAAAAAAAAAAAAAAAAAGTAAGGTTGGGTGGATGGAAGGGGACAGTCAAGGCAGGAGGGGAAGTTCAGATTGTCAGTAGGAGCCAGCTGAAGAGCTCTGCCACTGCCTAAATCTAGTTTCACCAGAAAGACAGGAGCAGCCATGGGGAGGGTGGGAAGTCTGCCTGACCTTAGTGGAGTAACACATTTCCCTTGTTTTTGCTGGCATTTGGCCCTTGACAACTTTCCTGTCTTCTTGTCTGAGTCACAGCAGCTCAGGCTCTGCCTGGAATGATTCCAGTCAGTTCTGTCCTGATTGACCAAATGTCAATGATTTCCTTTTTTATTTTTTTTATGTGTGTGTGTGTGTGTTTGTTTTGGTAACCTCTATTCATGGAGGAAGTCTGGATCTGATAGCTTTCCTGTTTCATTTCCTACCTGTGTTTAAGAAGTGATCATCTTTCCTTGTTCTTGAGCAGCGAGTCTCCACGTTGTTTCCCTTATGAAATGATTTCTGCCATCCTTTGGAATTCCCAGCAGAGACACTGAACACTGAGGGGAAGAGACTTTTCTGGTAGGTATGAGAAAAAAAAAAAAAAAAAAAAGGGAACAGGATACTGGTTTAGATCAGTCCTTGAATGAGTAGAACACATTTTGTTAACACTCATCTTCCCCTTGTTCACAAGCCTTGCATTTTCTCCTTCTATTAAGTAATGCAATGGAAAAAGAATTACAAATTAGAAAATATTTGTATTATTTTCTTAGAAAGACAATGAAGAAGCCATATTTCAAAACAAATATTTAATGTTTGGTGTTCAAGACTATATTGGAGAGGTATTTGGGGTTCAGGAACGTTTTAATTAAATTCCTCCATTGGTTCTTAGTTACTTTTTTTTAGAGGGACTATAACAATCTAAAGCTTATTTATTTGTTTATTTTTAACTGTATTTTGAAAATTCAAAATAACCTGAAATAAAATTTTTTAAAAAAAAAGCAAAAGTATTTTTTTGTTTTGTTTTGTTTTGTCCAACTGGAGAGTAGAGGGATAGTTATAATATAATATACTTCTGACTGTAATACTCAGAAGATTCGTGGAAGACAGGCAGTGCTTTTGTAGAGGATGGATCCAGTTTCATCTTCACCTCAATATGTGCCCATTGATTTTAGAGAGATTAACCCTCTTTTGCATTGCTACACATGAGATGAAAGTCAGGTTCAAAATGCACTTAGGAATATTTGCAGTAATGAATCATGTGATGGAACCTATCAAATTTGTGTTGAACAAGTAATTTTTGGGGGGCTCACTCTATGTCCACTCAATAGAATCATGGTTTTCTTGTGCAGGTTTATAAAGTTACTTCTAAATGTTAGTCTAACATAAGATTTTGAATGGTAAATTTGTATTTGTGTTCACTAACAGGAATAATAAATGATATGACACTTTAAATATATTTTTAACAACAATTGTGATACGCGAAAGAAAACTGAAGAACCCCACACAAAGAGATATTACAGTACTCTTCAATTATTTCTCCCAGTATATTTTTTCTTACAGAAAAAAAAAAAAAGAAAAAAAAATCACATTTCAGGCAGTGTACAAAATCAAGTTATTATTGACAATAATTTAAAATAATCCTAAAAGGAACTTAGAAAAATTGTCTTAGAATCTACTAAGATGTTTTAGAGCTAATGATATCAGAAACACATTTTTTTCCATGAATTCTTTCCTGTTGTGTGGATTCAGAGGGACCATTTCATATTCAGACAAGAGCTGAAATAGCCATTGAATTCCTTCTGGCATGCACGTGAAGTTCCTTTTATCACCAATGGGAGTCATATATTCACATTAAGTTAAGAACAGGCCATGATTCATAGCCATTTTTTCCTCAAATATTACATTAATATCAGAAATATACCAGATGCTTTTTATTTTCTTTTAAAAAATATATTTCATTGGAAATTCTGTACAGGTTTAATTATTGTTCTTCAGAGCTGCTTGTAAACCTACCCAGGGAGCATTTTCATTATATTTTTCATAACGAGATACATCTTTTATTTATTTTTTTCTTTTTTCTTTTTTCTTTTGGCTAACTAGACTCTTTTTTAGCAGGCAACCTTTCCATTTTTGTCAGCTCTTCTCTTGGATGCCGCAAATCTTGCCCTAACAATACTTCACCCTGAATTCGCAGCTGGCCATTTAAGATTTTGTCCAAAAACTACAGAAAACAACGGAAAAAGTTCCCACTTACCCCAGTGGACTATGGATCAGCCCTACAAAAGAGCTCACATCAAAATTCAAAGAAATTTTGTGTTAGCACGGATGTTCCGTCTTTTCTGAGAATGAAGCAAACGGAAACCCTACATCTAGATATTTATTTATTTTTGTCTCTCTTGTTGATTTTGTTAGATGTTGAGTCAGTGTTTCCATTTCTACAGTTTCCCCACACTTCATTAAATTCACAGTAAAACTTGGCAATGCTTTTTGAAGCTGTTTGTTTCTTATATTCCTGCTACTAACCATACGGGGAATGTTAATGTATAACTAGAAAAATACTAAAATATGCCCATAATTTACTACAGGCTTTGACCTAGACCAATAACATCACCATTAAGCTCTAGAAAATAATTTATTTACTGACAGCTTATAGCATCATACTCTTTTTATTTTCTCTTCTGTTCCGATACTATCCTATTTCTTTTTTCTGGTTTAAACCTTCTTATCTTTATCATATGCTCATATGGGGCACAGACAATAATATAGAGTTTGGGAGATGTGAGTTACAGTGGAGGAGGAATTGCTTTTTTGCTCTCCCTATTTCATTACAGTATTATTTGCATTACAGCAATATCCAAAGGCCCCAATATGAGATAATTGTCCACAAGAGTTGCTTTACTGCACATAGACAGTCAAAAAGTTCAGAGTTTAATCAGAAAATGCATACAAAATTTACCAAATATAGTGGAGGTGGCAAAGTTTGGAGAGTCTGCACCAAGTTCACAAGATATTAGAGTAAGGAATACAGTCCCTTTCCTTGAAGTGTTGGTCCAGGTCTTTGCCACTGGGTGATCATGCTGCCACCAAGAAAAAGGAAGATGTTCAGTCCATATTTGAACACATAAAGTGCCACAACACTGGCTTGAAAGGAAACCTCAGCAAAGTTGGGTATCAGCACAAATCTCTAGATGTCTCCACTTTGTTTCATAAAGAACTATAGTTAAAGAAATATATATGTATTTCCAGATAATGTGATAAATATGGATTTATTTTATTTTATTTTATTTAACTACTTTTACTGATGTTCTTCCTCATTCTGCTCCATTGATTTTAACTGGTTCTATTCACATTTCTATTTTCATTATTGCTCTTTAGAGAAGGAGGCTGGTAGGTTACAAATGTAAAAACATTGTGTAGATTAACTACATAACCTGTGAATAAACAGCAGTTTCTTTAGAAACATTAAATGAATCATCCATAAAGACATACAAGAGAGTTCCTATTTTCATAACCTATATTATTTATAAACTCATAAATGTTTCAGCCAGTGGGCAAGGATTTCAGAACTGAACTGCCACATTTGCTGAATAATTTCACCTCTATTTTTGTTTCCCTCTTATATAGAGAAATAAAATCTTGTGATTATTAACCTTATAAAAGAACCCTTTTCTCTCCTGTCTTCTTTTTTTACCCAGTATTACCTCTTCTTTTTTTTTCCTCTAAGGATTTTTCCAGTCTATCAATATGCTTTCCACAAAAGTACATGGCAAGTGGCAAAATGCATTAGAGCTACTACTTTACTCCATGACTTAAATTCCCAAACACTGAACTTTTAAGAGTTTCATGTCCTTTGGGTTATGCAAAGCTTGGCCTATATCAGAATACAGTGAAGACAAGCTAATAGCACTGTGTTTATCTACTTCTATATATCCGATTAATCACCCAAAGAGCCCAAAGGATAGCCAACTATAAACATTACTAAAAGCTACTGGTTGGCACCATTTGTTTTGGTTGGGGGGCACCAAAGGAGATGGAGATTTGTATTTGTTATTCGTTAAAACATACCAGAATTAATTCAACTTCTTCCAATCATTGATGATTTATGAGGCTGTGCTAAATAAATTCTTATATAGGTGAGTTCTTCTCTTTTTACATGCAGCTCTTCAGTATCATCGGAGAAAGTGGTCAGAATATTTTTTAAGCTACAATTTTACCCACGTTTTCAGAATATTAGTGGGTATGTCTAGAATGTGAATATATTGGAGCTGATCATTTTGTATGTAAATAGACACATATACAGACATACATAACAGAATGTCATTTTCCATGTGTGCAAGCATACACAACCATACAGAAATCTTCTTTTCTATTGATTTTAAGAAAATCTGTTCTGAGTGCAGCTCCACTGACTCTCAGTGTGGTCTCACAGCTTCTGCTCATGTAAGAGGGCACATACCTGCATGTTCAAGCCTGGTAAAGGTAATGACTCGTCCTATGTGAATATGACCATCAAGATCCAATAAACATAAAAAGGATTGAGAGCTGTAGTTTTATGACCTGAGAAAACTTTTCAAGCTCTGTTCCACCGAGTCCAACAGCTTGCCCAGTGCCATTGAAACCCTTCTGAAGTGAATGGTTGTCCTGTGTTTGGGAGGGATATGTGATTACAAATGTGCTTTAGTCCTTTGCTAGCCTGCATAGACTCTCCATACTTGATCAGTAATCAGTTTGGGGTAACCCTGGGACATCATTTCAGATGTTTCTGTAATGAGAGTGAGATCATGAGTCCAGTGAAGGGAACA
Organism: Anser anser; assembly: GCF_964211835.1. Lineage (NCBI taxonomy): Eukaryota > Metazoa > Chordata > Aves > Anseriformes > Anatidae > Anser > Anser anser. The sequence goes on from NC_139720.1 coordinate 5,159,022, forward strand.
ACAAAACCAGCACAGGGAAGTCTTTTATTCCACCCAGCATAACTTGATTTTTTCTTCCTTTCAAAAACATGTAAAAGAACTTTCTTTCCATTCCCAATAGCCCTGACCAGGTAAAGCATTATTTCTATCATCTATGGGCTGGAAACTTTGGGAAGTTATTTGCTAATGAATTACAGACTGTGCAGCATCTATATATGAGTCCCTTGAAAGCTAATTATATATACATAGACATACACATACTTACAAACACTGTTTCTCTATATGTTCAAGAAGTTGGACTTACAAAAAACACTCACTCAGGTAGTATTTAAAAACATCAACTGGAATTTCCATTTTGATCCTGGCCAGGATTTAGCCACCTGTGCATGCATAAGCACAGAGACCACCAATGAAGCTCACATAGTGAGATTTATAATGAGGATCACCCATATTTTTAGTGAAATCATGATATGTGGCATTTTTGTTGGAAACAGGTGCATTTATGTTACTTTTAATCAAGTGACTACCCTAATTTTCATCCAAATAATGCCTATGAGAACCAAAATGTTTTTACAAAACCCAAATAAATGATTTCTAAGAAAAAGAGACAAGAGGGCAGATCTTCCTCTATGGCTGGTCACACTCCTTGGCCTCAGCTGATGCTGGTGATAAATTTGCTGATAAAATCAGGAGGGACTTTCATGGGGGAACTTTACTTTTAAAGCAGCAATGTAAGACTCAAACCTCCTTACAATGCAGATCTGCTGATCCCTGTTGTCTAACTGTGGTTACATGTGCTGACTCCAGTTTCAAAAATAATTTCTTAATCACTTTTGGCTCATCTTGGTTTTTCACATTGCAAAGCCAGTGCAGCTGTGGAAGGATGGACCAGATTCCATTCTCCCTCACAGCTCATCGACATCAATGCTAATTAAGTTCTAGGTTTGGGGCCAAGTTACACCCTGAGATGCAAATGGCCTCCAGACTGTGACAAGGGCTTTTGTCCTTTATTTTTGCAGTGCATGGCACAATGTGAATCCTGGACCTTGTCTGAGGCTCATGGGAATTACTGCAGTAGGTCTAGTAAAGAAAATTAAGGTAATTCCTTCATGCACAGCAGCAGAGTAGGGGTCAGTAGGTCAACTGTGTGTCTATGTAGTACAGTGCTCTGCAGTCCTGGTCTCCTGAATGTCCAAACTGGAGAACAAGGTGGAGCACATGGCAATTTTTCCCGTCCTCGCACAAAGAAAAGCAGAGGACACAAGGGAGTGGCTCATGTTCACCTGTCATCCTGGGAGCAAGGACTCACTGCCAGGTCTCACAGAACACTTTGTGTCTGTTGAGCCTCTTTGCTAACAAGTTCGTTCTTCCCTTTAATGTAGTCTGCTGTAAGCTGCTTCTCCTACTCTGCAAGGTTTCCTTCTTTGGCAAAACAAATGAGCTGCTCCATTAAATATTTCAGACCTGTGATACCTTTCAGGGTTTTGTTTAGTTGAAGCAGACAAGTCCTCCTCCCAGTACAAACCTGGCTCTTCCTCTCTCTCTGTCTTTCCCTGCAGTGTTACTTGAGTCCCCAATTTGAAATGCTGTAATAGCATGGCATAACTATTTAGCTGAACACAATCACACAATTGTGTGACAAGACAAATGTAATGTAGAGCACAGGGGAAATGTGATCCTAAACTCAGGGCATCCATTCTGCACCAGAACAGTTGAGAGCTATGTAGTTTTTGAAAACCAGTCTCCTCTTGACAATTAACTTCAATTAATGGTACACTGCACTAAGCAGAAAATAAAAACTATGCCATTAAATCCTTCGGTGCAGGCTGGAAGGGTTCCAGTTTGGCTCTGAACTATCCTAAAGAGCCTGTATTCATATTACATAGTTATAACTTTACAGGCCTAAAAGAATATGAACCAATAGTCATTTATGCTGTCCCCTGCACTTGACAAAGAATATGTCTGGAGTTTTAATCCTGATGTAGTGAGGATATGTGGAGGCTGTTTTGAAATGAGAATATAATCCTGTCCACAAATATTCTGTGCCACTTTAAAACCAAGTAGCAATTAAAAAAATATTTCTTTCATTAATATGTATTTATCAGAAATATATTGAAATAATAAAACTGCAGTTGTCTTTTGAAAAGTCTTTCCTATGAGCTTTACATTGAAGTCAATGAGCTTGAAACTAGGTCAGGGAATACGTCTCCAGATGCATGGTGTTTGGGTAAACTCAGTAAATGAGAGAGTAATCAGCCAGAATTAACGAGCATAAGACATCTCAGGATGCAGCAAACCACCCATCCCAGTCCCATTCCACAGTGGAGGGAGAGATGGGGACCCTGGAAGCAGTTGTCACCTCCCAGCTGGGCTCCCTCCCTGACCTCAAATCATTCCATGATGATTTTGATATAGAGAAGGATCAAGAGGATTGACTGTCCAGGCTAAAGGTCAGCCAGAAATTATGATGAAAGTATTGAGAGGTGGGACAACATGCTGTGAAAAACGTCAAGCTTTTTAATTGTAAATGTCCCTTTTGGTTCTAGGATTTATGCCTCTTTGAACTAATATATATTTCATGTTGGAAGCTGAATAGGCTAATGTTTTTTCTGTCAAAAATATTCTGATGTGCTTACAATTAGGTAGTATCTTTAAAGGTAAACACACATCTTTCCTTAATAAAAATAAAAAATTAATTAAATATTTTTTTTTCTTAATATATATATATTTTCTTCAGTTTTCAGGCAGAATGTTTGGCTTTCAAAAACAGACACAGTTTTGGTTTGGTTCACATTTGTTAGTTTTTAATTAGACTTTCCATTATATCAAACAAATGTCAACATTTTCCACTGGTGTGTTTAGAGTAACTGTAAATATCTTCAATACATTGAACACCCAAATAGTGTCAATCAGGTCTGCACTCAGCCTGATTATGGAGGTACACCTTGACTCTTGGAGACGTCTATCCCACACTTGGCACCTTCCATTGCTCCCATCTTCGGTGGCACATAATCTGGATCCGATTTTTGGGCTGCAGGTTTTTGCACTCACAGCAGCAGTCAACATCTGTCTCAGGAATTAACAAGTCCCAGCAGCTTGAAATACCACCCTGCAAAGAAAAGACCAAGGAAAAATGTCTCTAGATTATCTGGGAGTGATTTGGATTGGGGGGGAGGGACGGAGGGAGGGGTAGGGAAGGGGACGACACATGACTCTACACCCTCCCTAAGCCATGGTTTAACGTCTAGAGTACAGGACCATGACCACAGTCCAACTCAGAGATCCAGTGCCTGTTGTCCCTCTGAAAAGCATGTCTGAGGTGTCCCCAGGGAAATGAAGAACATTTTGCTTGAGCGTTTTTCATGTGGGAACACAGAGTCCTTCAGATTCTCTCAGTGACCAGTATGAAATTTTCATAACAGTGTATTGTGTCATTCATCTTTTCAAATTTATTTACTGTTCACCTCCCAATGAATCTTTTCACTTTGTCCTTACTTAATTGTGACAACTTTTGAGCTTTCCACTGTACAGCAGGTATGATGATTTCTCCTTATGTTCTTCCTGTCTGTAACAGCCAACTAATATTTTTGGCAATTCTGAAGAGGAACTAGTACACTTATTGTCTCCCTGGTGTATTGCAAGCTTTACCAACATTCCCTCATAATTTTGATATATTTGTGCAGCAGTGAAATCTTCTAAAGATACTCTAGTATGACAGTAGTTTCATTGTATAATGTGATAGAGTTTAACAGCCCTGTAAAACTTGATGTTCCTCTAAAAGTTGAAATAACTGTACTTCAGGTTAACCATCAATCACTAATACAACTTCATTTGGCCCCAAAATATCCACACTGTTTAGAGCTTTGCTTCCGAAACACGTGATTTTCAGACCCAAAAAGAGAAGATGTGCTCAATGCACAAGATGTCAAACTGAGATTAAACCCACTAAGGTCTACAAAGCCTGCTGCAGAAATGATAACTATCTTTGTCAAAATCCCAAGCAAAAACATGTACGTCAAGTGAGATCGTCGATAAAATATGAATATCAGGGTAAGACTAAGTTGTGGGTTAGTTTCAAAGAATTTTTTTTCCTCTGAGATGCAAAAATTATCTAAAATCTTACAACCCATTTCTGAATACTGCATTTATAAATTCTGATGACATGTGTAGTTTCCTTCTATGGCAACACATAACTACAAAAGACCTATTTATTAAAAAGTATCTGTGAGTTTCTGTGTTTCACTGAGAGATTTGGGGTCCTCATTTTCAATTCTAATTTGTCTGCCATTCATTACATGCATACCTACAACCTATAGCTTCTTGGCTCTGGACATACTGTTATGAAACATGCAGAGCCTAGAGATGGGCATTTGATTTCCACAGAGACATCATCTGCCATAGCATAATTAAAAGATTTTTGTCTAAGTGACGTGATGGGGATTTCTCTGCTTTGGAGGCCTGTTCTGAGGTGTATCTAACCCTATTTTCTCAGGAGGTTTTCATGTTAATTCCAGTCCAAATACTTCCCTGTTACCTCTGGTAAATATCTAACTGTGATGTGGTAAGGTTTAATGCAAGCATTTCTTATAGGTTTATTTATTAAGCATTACTTGTGAACTCAGAGTTATACAACACCTCATGATGTCTAAGTACAAGGTGCAGCACCTGTTTCAGGGCAATCCCAGACATGAGGACAGACTGAGAGAAAAACTCATGGAGAGCAGCCCTGCAGAGAAGGACTTGGGGGTTCTGGTGGGTGAAAAACTTGACATGACTGGTAGTGTGCTCTTGCAGTCCAGAAGGCCAGCTGCATCCTGGGCTGCAGTGGTCAGCAGGTCGAGGGAGGGGATTGTACCCCTCTGCTCTGTCCTTATGAGGCTCCACTTGGAGTCCTGCATCCAGGTTTGGGGACCCCAGCACACAAAGTACATGGACCTGTTAGAGCAGGTCCAGAGGAGGGCCACAAAGATGAACAAAGGCTGGACCATGCCTCCTATGAAGAAAGTCTGTGAAAGCTGGGGATTTTTAGCCTGAAGAAAGGAAGGCTCTGGGGTGAACTTATTACAGCTTTTCAATACTTAAAGGGTGCTTGTAAAAAAAGATGGAGAGCAACATTTTGCTCGGGCAGGTAATGGTAGGACAAGGAGAATAATTTTAAACTTAAAGAGGTTAGATGTTAGGAAGAAATTCTTCACTCAGAAGGAGGTGAGGCACTGGAACAGGTTGTCCAGGGAAGTAGTAGATGGCCCATTCCTGGAGGTGTTCAAGGCCAGGTTGGATGAGGCCCTGGGCAACCTGATCTAGTGGGTGTCATCCCTGCCCATGGTATGGGTGTTGGAACTGCATGATAATTAAAGCCCTTCCAACCCAAGCCATTCTATGATTCCAAGAACAAAAAACACAGAAACAAGCACCAGCTTTTGCTTTGTGGGCAATGCAACTGAAGTCATTAAACCTTGGTCTTTATTTATGGGAACACACTGTGCTCCTACAACTCAAAGAGTGAAAAAAAAATAATGCTGACAGCTAACTGATTTTACTTTGGGCTTAGCATGGCCTGGAAAACTGATCCTGCACCAAAGTGAAGTTTGGTTTAAACTCTTTCAAATATAGATTCATAGACTTTGGGCAACAGACACTCTACAGTGTTATGAGATTAACTGCACCAAGTTGTGATATTCCAACCTGAGGTGAATGGCACACTATCAAGAGGGTTAGAAAAGCCAGGCCAGCTTTGACCTTTAGGCATTTGAACTTATTTAGAAACTTCAGAAAGTACAGGCATCAGGATGGTCCTACCTAGACAAAGGTCACTGAGTTCTGCTGTTGCATGAAAGGAGAGATGAGGACACTGAGATGCTTTCCATGGGCTGAGAAAAGATGGAATAACACCCCCAAGCCTTTCCTGGATAAGGTCAAGTGTGTCTCTGCAGAACCATATTTTAGCACCAATAGTTCCTGTGCCAAAATAAACTCCTTCTAGGTTCTCAGAATCCTTCAGAACTTCCCTTTCTATCCCTACCAGAGGCTTTACAGTGCAAGGGTTTCCTTCTCCTTCCTCCTGCCATTACCCACGTCCTTCAGTCCTCTGGATACAGTTGGATCCTTTGCTTGGCTTCCCGGGATTTCTGGTCACTGTGACTTGGACTTTTTTATGCCTGGGCAATCAGCAGCAATAATTAATGAAATTGTAATACGTCTGCTACTCAGGCAAATATGGACACTTACATTCCCTCACCTCTATGTCTTGTTGTGATTTGGATTTTCAGTATAGCTTCAGGTTCCCACTTTGGATCTATGCATAGCCCTTCACCAAACCTGTTTTGGACTTGCCTAACCATTGCAAGTATCCCATTTTTACTTCCTTGAAGAAACTTAGACCTCATTTAGATCAATCCACTTTTGAACAGTACAGGAATTTTTGTCTGAGTAAAACCCAAGACAAATGAGAATTCCAAGATTTGTCTTGTGTGACAGAAAGTAGGGACAGTTCTAGCTCAGGTATTTTGATGATTCACCTATGAAATGTACAAGTGTTAACACATCCTATTATTATGATTTCCCCATTCCCACCTGCTTGTTTGCTTCACCCACCTGTTGCATCTTGCCTTTTAGGTTGCGAACTGTTTGGGGTAGTTATGTTGTTTACTCTGTGTATGTTGTACAGTGTCTAAGTATGACCCAGTTTAGGCTCCTAGGTTCTTCTGCAATGAAAATTGAAAGTAATGAACAGCAGAGATAAGCAGAGTCAATAGTTAGATACTGATTAGTTTTAGGATAGGAAACTTTAAAGTGTATCTTATTTTTTAATAACGATATAATTAATGTGTGATAATGATCTTAGTGTAAAATCTGATTGGAAAGTAGACATCTGTTGTTTTTTTCTGCAAAGTAGTTAAACGAGGTCAGCATTTTCAACTTTCTCCGCACCCTTCCCTGCAGCCGAAGGTTGACCTCACCTATGTTAACATGAGATAAAATTACAATGTCTGGTCCCACCAGTGTCTTGTAGTGGGAAAATTAACATGTACTACCTATGCATGGATGCACAGGATGGGTGTTTCAAGGAGGGAAAGCCCATGTGTGAGAGGTTATCAGTTGTTTCCTTGGTCCGACATTCCTTGGTATTCACCACATAAGTTGACTTTCTAGATGAACTATTTTGTGGTTGTCATTCTTTATTATTAGGAATTTGTAACCCATTCCAAGGGTGCCACCAAAGCCATATCTGCTGAGAGACAGAGATCATAGCATGAGCTGGATTCAAGCCCTTACCCAAGAAGAGATGGGCTCATCTGTTTTGATGGTTCCCTCCGGCATGCATCTGTTTGAACAAGTGTTATTCCCTGTTTGGCAATAGGGTATTTAGCAGGCATCAGTCATCAATCAAAGCATTATCATTAATAATCAAAGTGAGACATTGGAAGAATGGGAAATTAATCACAAGTGGCAGGTGAAGCACCTCAGTGCAAGATGCGCTTTTCTGCGTACTGAAAAGGATTTATTTTTTTTCAGCTAGCCTTTACAAAGGAAAAACTGGGTTTAATCCTGAATTACATCACATACCCCTTCTCTTTGCTGTGTAAAGGGATTGGTGTACAATCACTCTATTGCTAAAGGATGTAAACTTCAGAGTGGTATAAAGTGTCCTTACACAGTCCAAAAACAGTGAAGCAGGACCACTATTTCTTTAAGCATTAAGAATTCTAGTTTCCACTGCTTGGCAACATGATTTGGATAATTTCAGGACACATTGTGACTGAAAAACTTACTGTAATTATCATCTTTCTCCTCCCTGCATGGGCCCCTCAACAGGTACCAAAAGAACAATAATGATTAAAAAGACAAAGTAATACCTTTGATTAAAGGTGATTAATAAGGTAATAAAGATGATTGAAAACTAAACCCTTCAAATGGAAGTCCTGCTCAATATATCAACAGGTTGAACTTACGTCACTGATTACAGCCACTTTTTGTTACCCTCTGTCCTGGAATGGAAAATGATTCATTCTTTCATTATGATAGTTACGACCGAAATATCATGCTGAACTAATTGAAGCTTGCCTTTATGTGAGAAAAATCTTCACGAGAGAGATAGTGTGTGTCTTTCAATAACTGCTGTCCTAATACTTTTTTTTTTTTATTTTAACCAAAGTCTATTTTACTCATGTAATTGCATTCATTCAGAATGAAAAAAAATCAATGTATACTTACATTAAGTCACAGAATGTACATTTAACCAAGAAACTTCCAGTATAGTTTTCAGAACTCCAATACATAAGCAATGACAAATCTGTTACTGGCAGAATACTGGTACAGTTTCATTTTTTATTCATTTTTTATTCCTCCAGCTTTTATCTCAGGAGGGCATTAGGCACTGGCTGGTGTTGTAGGATGCTTAGAATGATGGCAACTGCAGTCATAAAAGCATGAAAGAAATGATGGTAGCTAACAAAGAACTTTGAAGATTTAGTAGTCCTTTACTATACCACCAGCTAAGAAGAGCTGGACAGTCTACATTTGACACACTTGATATAGGTCTTCCTTTCCACAGTTAAAGCTGTTTCAGTACTAAACCAAATACTGGCTGGGGGCTGAAATGGAAGGGTTTTATATTCTTTCTGAGATTCACGTCCCTTGAAAGTGTATCCTGATCTACCGTATTTGCCAGTATATAGGACTCTGGTTTTGCTCACATATTCTCTGATGACACTAATGACCTGAAACATAGGACTATGAGACCAACATTCAGGGCATGATCAAAAGATCAAAATGAATTTTTCCTGTTTTTTTTTTTTTTTTTAATTTTATTTCTTCTTTTTTTTTTTTTTTCAAAACTGAATGATAGTATACACTGAGAAAAGGAGAATAATTCTTCCTTGTTCACCAGTGACTTAGATCACCATTAGCTGAAACTATCTGGAGCATAATATGTGACAGCTTTGATAGATTATTTTATTAATTAGGTTAGTTTCTTTGCTAACTCATTCATTCATTTGGTTTTCACAACATTCTGTGGCAATTAGTTCTACAGAAGCATGAAAATATATTATCTTTTCCTTATCTTAAAGGGGCACACAAAATTCATAAATGTATGTAGATAATGAAAATCTTCATCAGATTCTTTTTCTCAGGTATAATCCTACTTTGTATTTCCTTTGTATTTCTTATGTTTTATTTCCTTAAATTGTCCTATTTCAGCTGATCAGTATATCATTCTGCAACTGCAGGGAAGAGGATGCTTGAACCACAAAGACCTAACTTCTTACCACTTCTACATCACACGTAGGGACAACCAGAGAGAAGTTTAACTTAGCAATTAGTTAGAGCAATTAAAAACCAGCCTAATAAACATGGAAGCACAGGTAGCACTGAGACCATAATATGCCAAGCCTTCAGGCTCGTTGTCCTATGACAAGAGCGTTGAAATGACTTTTTATGGCTTCCTGGATTACAAATAACAATGTGTCTCTGAGCAGCTACTCTGAACTCCAGAGCAGAAGCTGAAGGAATCTTCAGGAGCATTCTTTGGGGCTGCATTTTGCAAGTTACGTGGAAAAAAACTTTATAAATCACTTGTAGAAACTAACTTTCCTGCAGAAATTCAACTAAGTCTGACCAGATGTAAAACTCCTTCAATATCTAATTATCTTGTACAAGATATGGGCAATTTCTTCGGGAGGTTTCCTTTCCTTCATATCATCTGCCTCTGTTGATAAATTGTCACCAGAAGTCAGAGAAGACCTTGGTTCCCATTAGAAATCATGATATGTATTAAAGACAGCTAACCAGATCTTAAGGGTATGAGTGCTTATGAAATCTGTGTGATAATGCATTTTAATGGTTACATTCAATAATAATAACAATAACTAGTAACCAAACCAGGCAGATCTTGTTTTGCACTGCAGGGATGTTGAATTGTTTTAAAGTACTTGGTTGTGCTTCATTGACACAAAATGTGGGGTTCATAAAGACACTCAAAAGTGATGTGATTCCTTAACTGGGGTAAGATTACCTTTGGGGTTAGTGAGACTGGGAAAAGTGCCTGTTGAAATATAAGATGACTTTAAGTCAATAGGGAATATCCTGCTGAAAAGGAAAATCAAAGACTAGTGGTAAGCAAAATGTACTGTCATTTTCTGTTAAGATGCTCATTTTTTTGTTTCCTTTCAGAGCCATTAAAAATTACTTCAGGCACAATTTAATAATCTGCATCAGTATTCCAGGAGTTAAGATAACAAATGATATTATGGCAAAAATGTCTTAAATAAAATAAACCTCAATAAGCCCAGAAACGTTGCTTTTTCATCAGATCCCTGAAAAATTCAAGAGCTGTACCATTCATTGTTTTTTAAATTTAACTTATATGGGGATAGTCTCCCTCCTAAATGACAAATGTAGTTCTTAGCATTAGACATATACAGTGGAGCAGAATTGGGTTAAGATTAGGTGTTATGTAAGAGATTGTGTAATATAACTCTTTCACATGTGATTGTGAAATTGTCAGTATTAATTGTAAGCAATTATCCATGTTCTTTGGATACTGTTGTTCCCATCCTACATCCTGGATTCTGTGGGTCACATTCCAAAATCACCATATGGAAGGGAGAGGTAGGGAGCTTGGGGTGGCAGTGGTGAAGGGAACTCCTGCTGTGTTTCACAGCCAAGAGAGCTACAATTGCCCCAGGGCTCCATCACGCTGTTGCACAATGGAAGTGGGTTGGGTGATCCTGCCTTACCAGCACTCCTTAACTTCCTCCCATATCTAAGAATTTAGCTACTTGAAAACTCCCATCCTATGCACAGACTGTCCCACAACCACAACATTATCCTGGTACAAGGGTTGTTGCACATGAACCGCATGTGACTCAGGGCACAGGTTGGTCATCCTTGCCCACCACTTCATGCACACCGTGACTTGGCTAGAGGGAGGAGTTACTTCTTGCAGCCCCATCTGCTAAATGCATGATAAAGAGACAGGATGATTCCAACAGAGGTTGAATGCACTTAGAGGAAGGATCTGAGATGATCTGAAAGAGGAGAGGAGAGGAGAGGAGAGGAGAGGAGAGGAGAGGAGAGGAGAGGAGAGGAGAGGAGAGGAGAGGAGAGGAGAGGAGAGGAGAGGAGAGGAGAGGAGAGGAGAGGAGAGGAGAGGAGAGGAGAGGAGAGGAGAGGAGAGGAGAGGAGAGGAGAGGAGAGGGGAGGGGAGGAGAGGAGAGGGGAAGGGAGGGGAGGGGAGGAGAGGGGAAGGGAGGGGAGGAGAGGAGAGGGGAAGGGAGGGGAGGGGAGGGGAGGGCAGGAAAGGAAAGGAAAGGAAAGGAAAGGAAAGGAAAGGAAAGGAAAGGAAAGGAAAGGAAAGGAAAGGAAAGGAAAGGAAAGGAAAGGAAAGGAAAGGAAAGGAAAGGAAAGGAAAGGAAAGGAAAGGAAAGGAAAGGAAAGGAAAGGAAAGGAAAGGAAAGGAAAGGAAAGGAAAGGAAAGGAAAGGAAAGGAAAGGAAAGGAAAGGAAAGGAAAGGAAAGGAAAGGAAAGGAAAGGAAGAGGAGGTCTGTCTGATTTGAGATATAATACAGCTCCTCTGATTTGTGTGTCACTTTCAGAGCATCAAAAAGGACCATTTCCATGAGACCAGTGTACTGAAAATTGCACAAAAGTGTATGAGAAACAGGTTTTATAGCCATACTGGCACTCAGGTTATCAGTGCACTTAACTACTGATGTGCACTCTAACTCCAGGAACATAAAGCATGCCAAAATAATATTACATGTGAAACACAAATCTATCACACATCTCTTTGCATCAAGAACATTAATTAATGGTGTGATGAGAATGCCATTTTCATCTTACAGTGTGAGCTGGGAGAAACTCTCAGTGATTCTTCTGGCTTTAATAACTGCATTTAGTTGAGGGAAGGAAAAATGAATTTATTTATTAAATTGAAGAATTTTCTTTATCGTTATGAGATTGAGCTGTAGGTAGAACTTACAGTCTTTATCTTATTGCAATGAAAGTCTATATGCCTCTCTTGGTATTGGTATTTTGTTTTACTGTATTCTAGAATACTATGTAAATTCAAATTCAGGTCGCTGCAGAGTGGGGAACAAGGTACTGTGGATTCTCTGACAGATAGTATGGGAATAACCACACAGTACTCCCCATATCCAGTTTCATCTAATCCTAATATCCAAATTTACTTGCATATGAAACTGAATGTGCCTGATCCTGTTGATTTTACTTAAAACACTTCTTCCACAAAGCAATTTCATTTGGTTTGTGAAAACCCATTATCAGTAAATCCCGTGTTTGCTACTGCAGATCATGTTGATGAGAAAGTTGAAGACTTTATTGATCTCGAAGTGTACAGAGATTGTGGGATTCTGTAACACAATGTGACCAGGAGATACTGTCTGCTAGCAGTAGAGAACAAGAGTGTATGTACTTAAAACTTGTGAAAATGGGTCCCCACGATTTACTCAGCTATTCCATTTATAATGCACAATAATAAAAAATCCAGGGTCTTTTATTAGCTTGCAAAACCCTGGCTACATACTTTTCTTAGAACAGCACACCTAATGAACTCTCAGTGGTGTGACCTAATTTCATCATGCACTAACATGTCTCACTGAAGAGAAACCCCACTGATGTCTTGTTGATCTTTGAAAGCTAGAGATAAGAAATTCTGTGTCAATGTCAGGAACTGTATAATGAAATGAACTGCATATGTGCACTGACAACACCTGTATCTATAGGGGGAGCTGCTTAGGAATTTTCTCCATGGGAAATTTTACTGTGGAAAAAGTGCCAACTCATTGCACCTACTTTTCCTTTCTTTGTTCCTTCCTTCCTTCCTTTCCTTCTTTTTCTCTCTTTTTCTCTCTTTTTCTTTTTCTTTCTTTCTTTCTTCTTTCTTTCTTTCTTTCTTTCTTTCTTTCTTTCTTTCTTTCTTTCTTTCTTTCTTTCTTTCTCTCTCTCTCTCTCTCTCTCCCTTCCTCCCTTCCTCCCTTCCTCCCTTCCTCCCTTCCTCCCTTCCTCCCTTCCTCCCTTCCTCCCTTCCTCCCTTCCTCCCTTCCTCCCTTCCCCCCTTCCCTTCCCTTCCCTTCCCTTCCCTTCCCTTCCCTTCCCTTCCCTTCCCTTCCCTTCCCTTCCCTTCCCTTCCCTTCCCTTCCCTTCCCTTCCCTTCCCTTCCCTTCCCTTCCCTTCCCTTCCCTTCCCTTCCCTTCCCTTCCCTTCCCTTCCCTTCCCTTCCCTTCCCTTCCCTTCCCTTCCCTTCCCTTCCCTTCCCTTCCCTTCCCTTCCCTTCCCTTCCCTTCCCTTCCCTTCCCTTCCCTTCCCTTCCCTTCCCTTCCCTTCCCTTCCCTTCCCTTTCCCTCCCTCCCTCCCTTCTCTCTCTCTCTCTCGCCCCCCTCTACCCCCCTTTCTTCTTGAGACATCATTTTTTTTTTATAGACTGATTAGCATCTAAGGGACGATGGGGTAGGGCAAGGAGGATATCAACCATATGCTATTCACAACAGTAAACTGGAAAGAAGCTTCTTTGAGTCCCTGTTCTAAATCACAAAGAATGTAGTTTTCTAAAATAAGGTTAAGTACACTAAACATAAAAATTTTAATTACTTTTTAGAAAAGAGACAGAAAATGAAGACTTTTGTTATGGAATAAAGCACATTCAAAAAATTCACTGTTTTTCTCCTAACATTAGGAAGAGTGTCTTTCTATAAGTACACTCTTCTGTGAGAAGATACAAGTAAAAGGAGCCTACATGACATATATCTACAAGTGATCAAAGCTATATCTCATGAAGAAAAGGATTTTTGTCAAAGAGCCTGATTGTTTCATGGACTTTGCTTCTGTATTTGGAAACCACCACCACCACCACCAACAAAAACATACACACAAAACAAAAACAAACAAGCAAACAAACAAACAAACAGAAACAAACAACCAATACAAACAACCAAACATGCCTTCACCCAATATTTTCTTCCTGTGATCTGGGTACGTCCCTTCCAGCAGTGCAGGTCACAATGTTTGTCAAGGCTTTGCTAACACGTCGATGTACTCATGCCATTGCTTTGCTGACTGGATATTTCGATTGGAGAGTCTTATCAAAATAGATGATGCTAGATAAAGACCATACCATAATCTCTGGAAATTCCTAAGAAGAATCAAAATCTGTTTTCTATGTCCTCAAGCATCCATGTGGGGATATACTTAGGACTGATGGCAACTGTTGTTACTATTTTATTTTATTTTATTTTATTTTATTTTATTTTATTTTATTTTATTTTATTTTATTTTATTTTATTTTATTTATCTTATTTTATTTTTTATTTTGTTATACTTTATTTTGGTAAAAAAGTAACAATGGTTTTACTGTTGAAAATCTTTTCAGAACATTTCTCTGTACCTTACTGAAGGAAGTTGTTAAAGTCTATTTTTTTGTTTGTTTGATAAGTTTTGTATTCACATGAGGCTATAGTTTTTTTTTCTTTTTCTTTTTCTTTTTTTCCTTATTGCATATTAAGAACATATTCCCATTTTCTAGGAAGAACAAGTAATAGTGGTATTTTTAAAAAAATAGTTTCTGCTGTTGGTAGCTTTTAAAACAGGTAGAGGTTTTGAAATCACGATAATACATGTATAAACATTTTTGAAGGCCAATATCTAACTGATTAGATCTCTGAAAAAAATAATTAACTAATGTTTTCAAACTCTACAGCAAATTGAAATATGGCATAAAATTGAAAATTTGTTTAAAAAACAAAACAAAACAAACGGACAAGCATTTAACAATTAACAAAGCTTGTTAATTATTTCAGCACAGAGGAGCTGAACACATCATGAATTATATAAAGCGGTCAATATTTTGAAATAAGAAATATTATATTAGACTATCCAAACTGATTCTTATTCCACGTACTTTTACTTGAAAACAGTGTGGCTGTTGCTTCACCTGAGTTAATTGTGCTTTACAGTGATAAAAATATTAAAAGGATCAGGGTTAAGGATGTTGATATATCTTCTGAAATCTGAGTTTCATAGTACAAGCAGGGCAGCTAATAACATTTGCAGTGCATTTCTTGAAAACAAGCACAGCCTGCTTTGAAATGAAATAAATAAAGTAAAAAACTCATTTAGTTAAATGTCTGAATTTGGCTTCCTGTTCGCAGGGACTGATTGCTTATACTGATGTTGCTTTTTTAGGTGCGAGTTGCCTTGGTACAGAGAGAATGGAGAAGCTATCCAGTTTCTTTCATTTCAGCAGTGCAATGTGTCCAGTCATCAGCTGGAATCAGTTTGTTCATCCTAGATAATAGTAATAGTGAAAAACAGAATTGCAGGGGGTAGGGGATATTTTAAATGGTTCACCAAAATAATCATATGAAAGTTTTGAATACAGAAATCTCAGCTTGCTGTGTTGTTGGCTACAAATGATGATAATAATAAAAGGGTAATTATATTAATTGATGTCTTTTTCAGTTTTCCTCATCAGGAATTAAGTCTCATTAGACTCAGGAGGCGTCAAACACTGTGGAGAAATTTATTCATTTAAAATGAATTCTTGTTTGTTTGTTTGTTTGTTTAAATTTTATTTTATGTTTTGCTTTTACTGTATCATAATCTGCTCCAGATTGTGATATAGTTCCCTTTTAGCAATGTTTATTTTAACCAATTTTTGTAAGATATTCTTTCTGGAAGGATTTGATTTATCAGTGCTTTTTAAGATACGCTTCACAGTCTTTTTTTTTTTTTTCCTAGATGCAGGTAAAAAAAAACACATCAGTTACTGTTGAGTGTTATACTAAAACCAGACTAAAACAGAAGCCCCACCTTACCCAGAATAAAATGGCAATGGCATATTTGAGGAAACATTTGTCAAGGGAAGCACAATGAAATGCCTTCTTTATAAAATGTCATTTTCCTCATACAAGGGCCAATCTGTTTCATTTGTTGATGTTCACATTAGGATCCATTTGATTTAACCATATCTTCACTTCGTAGGAAAAAACTCAATGCATTATTAATGCCTCATAGTATATGAGAAATGAGTATATGAGTCAATATTGCTCCAGTGCTGTGCATTATTAAGAATAAGTTAAAGTAGGTCAGCACAGCACATGAAGCTAAATAGAGTAATAATGCATTCTACGGGTAGACATTCATCTACCAAGGAGTCATGCGTTATGTGCTGGCACCAATACAAGATAAGCATTTTGATTTGTGGATTTTCAAGATCACATTTATACTGAAAAAGAAAAAGAAAGAAGAAAATGAAAGAAAGAGCTTCTTCAGTTTCTCCAAAGTGTACTCATACTTTTATTAAAGGGGCATAACTGAGTCTACTTTTGCTGAAAATCCATGGGTTTTGCAAGGGTTGGGGGCTGGGGGGAGGAGGTTGGTTTGATTTTTCAAGAATCTACTTAGGGTATATAAAAAGGAGATAAGAAGATAATACCCATAATTAAATATTCCCTTCAAGTGTTTACAAGGTAATCACAGAAATTTTACACTAGCTCACGAATGTTGGAATATACAACAGACTAGAAAAAAATAGAAACTAATCAGTCTATTTTTTCTCCAAATTGAGACATGCCAAAAACAAACTAAAGAGCACCAAACAAAAAAGAGCTACAAAATGAACATTTTTTTAGCTATCTGATATGCAAGCACTGATCAGTAGCAAATTATTATTACTATTATTATTTGATTGTCATCAGCACCCATTCAGGGAAATTCCTCTCCAGAGCGTATTGGAAAATAATAATATGGCATTCCATTGTTATTAAGTCTGAAAGTCCACAGAACACATCTGTTTAGATTACAAGTTAAAACTAGGTTATCGTGCTCAGTTTTTTGTTTTCTTTCTTGAGTATCATTCATCATCAATAGGAGAGATATTATAATTGAAAACTATCCTACAGTTCCGTTCCTGATCTCTGAGCCAAAAGCTGAGTTGTCTCCCCAGAGCTAACAGTACTAAAATGGAGTTAAAATGATCAAGTGTGACTCAAATACATAAAGAGAAAGGTTTATTAAGCAAGGAGGTGCCAGCCTTTGATGGACTTATAGTTTAAGCAGTGTGCTTCACTCTCTGGCTGGCTGCATTATAAAACCAAAAGGGAATATCTCCTTTTTTGTTTGTTTTTAAAGGATAGCTTTAGAGAGGTTTAAGTTAAATTTAAACAGCGTGTTGGATCCGTGTTTTCCCAAGCACCAAATACTCCATGGGACTCTATTTGTTTCCATAGTCTAGAATTGGAGGTGTTTTAGGGAATGGGTGGCCATCTTGCAGTTCCTGACCAATGTACAGACAAGCGTGGTTCCCAGCTGAGGTATGTTCCCCTTTTTTACTTGGTGGAAAGAAAATACCATCCCCACAGGGCCCTAGGGAGCAATGTGCTGAGAGCTGTTGCTCATATTAACACCATCTGTTTCACCTGGTTACTTGCTGAAGACTTGTTCCTCTCCCATGTTGGACTCAACATGGGAGTTGGGGAACCACAGGCATCTCCTGCTAACTGCACTCTCCAACCCACCACTTCAGCTCAACTACAAATGCAATCAAACTTTGACACAGGAAAAAAAAAGTCAGTAAAATTTAACTATTGAGCTCATACATGAAAACTCTAGAATTTATATATTTACTATATGTCTTTAGTGTCTAACCCTTAAATAGCTTCTCCCAATGGCTGGCCACCATCTAATTTTGACATGTTGGAAGCCTGAATGGTATGTTGTCAGAATATCATACCGTGATTGTTTTCTGTCCCTAAAATCAAGTTAATAAAGAGG
Source organism: Anser anser (assembly GCF_964211835.1). Lineage (NCBI taxonomy): Eukaryota > Metazoa > Chordata > Aves > Anseriformes > Anatidae > Anser > Anser anser. The sequence goes on from NC_139720.1 coordinate 5,176,791, forward strand.
AACCTGCCAAAAGAATCGGGCACTCCCTTGTAGAGCAAAACAGAGGATGAACTCAGTGCACTTCTTAGCAGAACATATGCTTGCATAAGTATTTAATGAATCATATATATTGCTTAAAGATGGGCTGCAAACAAGAGAAAAACAAGAGAAAGTGAGATTTTTCTCCTGCTTTGTTCGTTTCAATGTATGAGTTAACAGTGAAAGGTATTGTTGATTTTATTACTTTAATGGTGGTGTTTTTTTGTTTTTTTTTTTTCCTTAGTTTTTGTATGTACCAAAAACCAGATGGGTGGTAGACAATTAGAAGAAATAATAACAATCAATACATTAAAAGATAATATTTTAAAAACTTTTTTTTTTTCCCACTGCCTACTGAACACTTGGACATAGAACATCTCTGTTATACACTTTTAACAAATCCCATGTTTGATTTTTCAACTAAAGCGCTACAAAATCTCTCCATAAAAGTCATGCTGAAGTTCTTTAACTTGCAGGAAAACAAATAAAAAAAAAAAGAAAAAGAAAAAAAAAAGAAAGAAATAGAACTCAAGTTTCTATTATTTCTTAATTTGAAAATATAAGCAGCAAAGTCTCATAAAAAATACTCTACAATGAGTCAAATTAAATTGTGACTCGGAGTTCCTTTCTATTAAGAGGCACAAGGAGCAAAATCTGCATTCTAAAAATACCCCATAGTAAGTTAACCTAATTATGTTCAAAAATAAATAAATAAATAAATAAATAAATAAAAAGTAAGCATTGTAAATCTGCTCTGAAATACCAGTGTGCTTGTATGTATTATTTTACAAGGCATTTTTATTGTATTTTATTTTATTTTGTCATGTAGGTAAACTTTGCAAAACGACTTCAACTTTTTTTTTTTTTGTATGGAAAGAAAAATTGTCCCTTCTTAGTATGTCTTAAGAACACATTATTCTAAAACAGCTTGGAGAATATGGGAGATTGCTTATCTTGCTATATTTAATAGGACAGTCTTAAATTGTGAGCTCTGGTTTTGCAATAAGAAAAACAGATCTCCTGCCATCATGTGGAATGTAGCAGTATCTCCTTTTTGAAATGATCTCCTGATATTTGAACACCATGACAGTAAATGCATCGTGACAATGACATTATTTTGTGTCTCATTGGAAAACTGAACCACCATTACAGAGCATGAGCATTTTAGGGAAGTATTGTCCTAGGTCATCCTCTGTGATTGTGATGGGGGAGATCTGATTATGAAGCACTGGTAAAATAGATCAATTTCTTTTAATTCCTGACGTCAGGAATATTAAATTACATGGAAGTTTTGAGACTCCTCCCTGCAGGATTGTGTCTGTATTACGTATTTCATTGATTTTGATAAAGTTGTACGAGGAGGAGGTTTGTTTATATTTCTTTTTTTTTCTAGCTATCAGACTATTTGAAAACATGCCAGGCCTGATACCTATCTATTGGTGTCACTTATACTGTTTTAAATCTGCAGAGCAGAACAAAGCCAAGTTTGTCTATAGAATATCTTGACCGAATTCCAGAGCCTTTACGCATAATATACATGTATACAAATTTTGCTGCCAGAACCGCTGTGTCTTTAAAGAGAATGGACATCTCCTTGCCACCCAGTCAGAGGCAGATGAACATCGTAATCCTAAGGGAATGCAGGTCTTCAGTATGTAGAGATTGATCTTGATGGGACAAAAAGTAAAAATAAAAATCTAGCACATCTCTAGTTATCAGGCCAATCAGAGAATCACAGGATGGCTGAATTTAAAGAGGGCCTCTGGAGATTACAAAATCACAGACTGGTTGAGGTTGGAAGGAACCTCTGGAGGCCATCTGGTTCCACGCCCTGCTCAAGCAGGGACACTTAGAGCAGGGTGCCCAGGACCATGTCCAGGTGGCTTTTGAAAGTCTCCAAGGAGGGAGAGTTCACAGCCTCTCTGGGAAACCTATTTCAGTGTTCATTCACCCACGCAGCACTTCTTGATGGAACCTCTTCCAGTTTGTGCCCATTGACTCTTGTCCTGGCACTGGGCACAACTGAAAAAATCCTGGCTTCTTTGGATCCTCCCTTCTGATATTTATAGACATCGGTAAAATCTTTTTCTTCAGGCTGAAAGTCCCAGCTCTCTCAGCTGGGAGAAGTCTTCTCAGGAGTTCTCCCAGTTCTCTCAGGAGAAGTCCTTATAGGAGAGGTACTCCAGTCATCTTGTTGACCCTCTTTTGGACTCTTTCAATGTCCCTGCTTGGAACAGGATCAACTACAGAATCAGGGTCATGTCCACTCAGGTTTTGAAAAACTCCAAGGACAAAGATTCCACAAGATTTGGATACCTCTTTTTTATTTTTATTTTTATTTTTATTTTTATTTTTATTTTTATTTTTATTTTTATTTTTATTTTTATTTTTATTTTTATTTTATTTTATTTTATTTTATTTTATTTTATTTTATTTTATTTTATTTTATTTTATTTTATATTATTTTATTTTTTTGTCATGGGGTGATCTTAACCCCGATTTTCCCTCTTTCTGCTGGCGTTTGTCTTTACCTAGGCCACTAGAGATTGAATAGAAGGGATAAATCTCCATCCTCTCACTCTGCTTACTGCTCTACTCTGCCCAGTGTCTTGTCCAAATTAATTTTAAGCTTCTTTGTGTGATATTTTTCAGTAGTGATATATTCTTCTTCTGTTTATTTATCATTTTATTCTTTCCCATCACCTTTTGTAGCATTTTCTCCTTTACACCCCACTGAAGTCAGTTCTCCTGTTTTTCCTGGTAGGACCTCCCTTACCCTTCTTGGTTACTGGCTGATGATTTTCTGAGCTGACTCAGAAGGGCCTTCTTTATTCAAAGTGAAGGTGATATATGAATTCCTTTGGAAATAGAAATTGTTGATAAAATGGGAATACAGCCTTTCATCTATCTCTGAAATTTTACATTATGTCCTTCATGAAAGCTACCACTTCAGAAAACAACTCTCAGAAAATTAACACCACTGTGCACAGATTTTGTCAGATAAGGCGATTCTCATTACATATCTCAAAATATCTAAACTGTAGGTTGCCTTGTCTCTGCTGGAACAATGTGCTACTGAGGGGTTATCTCAATATTTGTTGTACCTCCTTCAGTTGAGTATCAGTTCTTCATTGTTTTTGTTATTTTGTGGCATTCAATCTGTTGATGAGTTGGTAGACTTGATATAACGGGCAGTAACGCTAACTGCTTCAGAAGTTAGAAATCTTAATAGGCTCTGCATGTGACCTTATGTCTTTTTCACTGCTTCAGAAGTAATTTTTGATTTTTTGTGTCTAGTCTGAGAAAGCCTAAGGAAAATTGACCTTTACAAATATAGCATCCACTGAATTTGGACACTAGAGCTTTGTTGGTGTCTTCACCTGGGCTTCCAAAAGATTAGATGCTTGGTTTGCACTTAAAAGGTCACTTCAAAATTTAAGTTTTCCCTAGTAGAGTCTTATTCATCACACCTCAATGAAGAGCATTCATCTTTTCATTCTCCTTCCAGGAAGACAAATAATCTACTTGAGGTAGATATCCTCCTCTTCTGCTGAAAATAAACGTTAAGTGCTAGCACATTTCAGGATCCTGCCCAGTTCAGCAGAGGAAGGAGGTGAGGAGAAGGTGAATTTGTGAAACTTTTGACCATGCCAAAGCTTTGTGTTTGGAGCCTGTATCTGATTCTGGAGCCTATTCTTGCTGGCTACTTTGACCATTACATGAGGCAACTTTTCCCATCCCGATATCAAGCCATGAAATAAATCATTATCTTCTTTTTTCCCTCCCCTAACCAAGTGTAGTTGGCCAAGTTGTACAGGTTGAATATGAAATCTTTTAAAAATTAACCAGTTTTGTCTAAAGAAAGTTGAAAAAAGAAGTAATGAATTATATTTTTCCAATAATGGTTTTCTCAGTGGATAAACCCTGAACTGAGGAAAATGCTGCATTCAAGCATAAGAGAGCTTCTCCCTTGCCCCCACGGTTTTCTGACTGTTACTAGCTCTGATTTTGCTGTGGTGCAAATTCTAGTTTGGAGAGTAAAGGGATTAAGGCAACATAAGACTTTTTTGGTTTGTTTGTTTGTTTGTTTTTTGTCACACATTATATTGAATATCTTGCAACAACAATTTAACATTGGACCAATTTTCTTGACCATTGTGTAATGTTGGCTGCTTTTGTGGTCCCTGCAAACCATTTGTGAATTCTTCATTCTTTCAATGGTAACAATGATTTTATAGGTGTCATCTAAGCAGTGTTTTAGTTTTCTCTTGTTTAAAGCAGGCTTTTTATTAGTCCACAGTATGGCTGTGAAGTCTCAATTAGTTTTTATTCTTGGCTTAGACTTCAGGCTGAGAGGTGTCCTTGAAGAAGTTTTTTTTTGTTGTTTAAATGCTATTAGTACTAAATATTATGGTAATTCTTAGGTCAGATCATGAACTCTTTACTTAGTCAAGATTTGAACTGATTTAACTTCTGTAGTTATGATTGATGATCAAAAATGCAATATTATTTGGATTTGTTATTTGCAATGAGGAACACAGTGTGTATTTAGTTGTGTGTTTTCTTAACAGAACCTTGTGAATTCTTATCTATTTTCATGTGTACACTTATTTATTTCAAACTGTTTATACAAGATAACTAAAATGACTAAGAAATAAAAAAAAAAATCTTACATGTGTTTAAATAGACCAATGTGATGCATTGGCTTTTTACAAATACAAACAATACAATGAATATGTAGACTTCCTATTACAAGTTCAAGTGGAAAAGTAACGCAAAACCAAATTAATCAGGTCTAAAATTCTTTCTGCAATCTCTTGCCAGACAAATGAGGTTCCTTGTGGCTGATGTCAATGGTATTCTAAAGTTTTAAAATCAATAAACACACTGTAAAATTGCATCTGTAATCAGGATAAGGAACACAAACATTTACAGAGTAACATGCAAACATAACAAAACACAGCAGCCAGCTAAAATTGAATGAGACACCCTGTTCAAATGCCATTATTTTTAAATGCATGTTTAATTTAGAATCTCAGCTGAGATAAAATGCAGACAGAGCCATGCTAAATTGGTAATACCAACTGCCTGAAGATATTCCCAGATTAAACCATCTATCCACAACCCATCTATAGTAAAAAATAAATTAAAACTAAACAACACAATTCAGGCTTTTTTGTCTTTTTCTTTTCCTCCCTTTTGGTATTGTACATCATTGTTGAAACATTCAGAGATAAAGTTTAGCATTGCAGTGAGCTGGTTAGTATTTAAACAAGCTATAGAATCATCACCAGGAAGTTCCCAGGTGAAGATGTGTCTTAAAAGGTCTCTATGTGTTACAGCAAGTCCCTGCGAGTGGAATGTTTTGGAGCACTATAACAGGTGTTTCGGGAACACATTGTGATTTAACCTAGAGCTGCTGCTGCTCTGTAATCTGGCCAGTTTGCTCACGTATCATGTAATGTATGACTGATCTTTCCAGAGCTTGGGGGAATATCTCACAGGAGTGTGAGTTAAAAAGAGAGAGAGTGAGAGAGAGGGAGGGAGATATGGGATGGGGTGGAGATATGAGATGGGATGGGGTGGAGGGGAATTAGAATAGGAGAGTGGGAGGAATGAGGTGGGTGATGTGCTTCTTTGGAATATAGCATTAAGGATAAAGGAAGAACTACACCTTTGGGAAAATGAGCTGCTTCTCTAGGTGGTAGAGAAAGAGTGTCACCAGACACACAGTGGCTCTTTTAGGGGAGATTCACCTTTCATTGTTGATGTTTGGGGGACAAACATGTAGCACTCATCTCTTTAAAGGGATTTTAAAAAAGCAATTTGAAAAGAAATATTGTGTCAGTCTAAAACTTGCTGTAAATTCTTATATTTACAAGGGAATATTTGTTTGTTGTTTGTGATTTGCATTAAAATCTCAGATCCTAGAAGAATGTGATTATGAAACAATCTCAGACTCCAGTGCAATTGAAAGAATGATTCCCTAAAGTGAATGGTGGTCTTGGGTTTTCAAGTCCTTGCTCTTCCATGGACTTCCTAAGTGATCTTTTAACAAGTTGTTTTCCCTTTCTGTACTTCAGTTTCCAGTCTGTGATATGGGAATGAGTGTACTTGATTTCCTCATAGGAGTGATGTGAAGATAAATACATTCAAAAACATGCAGTGCTGCAGTAATCTGTTGCATACTTGACTACCAATGTATATATATATATAAGTACAGGACAAATGAAATGAAGCTAGATGATGTGCCTGTACCTGAAAACCCCTAAGGGTACAATAATCAAAAAACAAATGAAGGAAATAATTTGATGTCAATCTCACACATTCTTGGAACTTGATTCTGGTGCTTGGGTTTGCTTTTTTTTTTTTTTTTTGACATTAATGTCTGACAGTGTTGCCATCAAGAAATATATATGTTATATCTGCACTTTAGATTGAAGTATAGTGTTGGGACATCTGTGTTAGCTTTAAGCAAGCCAGCAGTCTAACCCCACTTCAGCACAGAGTTGTGAGCAAGGAATTGCCTAAGTGAAAAATTGTGAAAAAATATTCCTTTGTAGGAAAAACACCAAAGAAAATATAGTTTCTCAATACAATCATACAGTTTGTGAGGAACATCTTTGGTACGAGTGGTTTCCAAACCTGTTTTGCACATTTCAGTAATATGGCAATAACTATGAGCAATTGAGAGTGCCGGATAAACAGACGGAAAAGTGGGCCAACAGGGTGATAGACAAAGGAAAAAGAACAACAAGAGATTCATCTTATTTACACTGTACAATTCACTTAGGCTTCTTATGTGTTCCTTCTATTGTCTCCACAGAATTTTCTATATGAGAGATGCTCATACTTCCAGATAGTGAGTCAGGTGTTTAAAATACCTAAAAAGCCTGATCTAAATTCACTGTTAGCCTGACTAGATAACCTCCAAAAGTCTCTTTTAAACTATTTTTTTCTGCAATTCCATGATTATCCAGCTTGCCATCTGGGTGTAACAACTCTCTCCACTCATTGTCTAGAAAGCGAAGGAGAAATGTTTTCTTACAAATGCTTCTGGTAAATTAGATGAAACCTGAAAAAGGAATGTTTTAAAAATGAGTAAGAAAGTAAGGTAGGTGACTGTACATAGGCGGAGTCCTTGGATGAGCATTGTCATTCTAGAATACAAGACATCCATCCACCCTAAAAGCACATGGGATGGATTTATTTTATTTATTATTTATTTTATTTTATTTTATTTTATTTATTTTATTTTATGTAGAATGTCTTCTAGAAAATTAAATTAATCTCATTCATGAGCACTTTGAGAAGGTGTCTAAACTCTCCCATATGCTTTTCTGAAAAAAATTCTTAATGTCCATTGCATCTCACAGGAGCTGCTTCAGTGCAGATACTAATTATAAACCAGGATATGTCAATGCTAATCTATCTTTTAGACAAGATGAAATTATATTGTTTGCTAGTTGGGGGGGGGGGGGGGAAGGCAGAGGAATACTTACTTTTTGGAAGAATATATATATATATTTTTTTTTTTTACATGGAAGAGAAATAAAAAAATATTTCTTTTTGAAAATGTCATTGAAAGTTTAAAGTTTCTCACTGGATAAGAATTAAAGTTTCCTGCAAGGCCTTTATCTCATTTAATGCAACTAGTGACTAATAAAACTTATCTTGTTTAGTAATAGATGAACTAATTATCCCTATACATGTTTAATCCTTTTTAAAACCTGCTAAGCTCTTGGACTTGGGGCTATCATGTGGCAATCAGTTCCACAGGTCAATTATCCATTGTGAAAAAGTGTCTTCCCTTTTATCATCTCTGAATGTCTTGCTATTCAGATCCATAAGGTATTTCATTATTCTTGTAATATGAAATAGGGTAACTGGGAACAACCATTTTCATGATCTCTATCGCATCCCCAATGTTTGTTTATCATCTTTATTTCCTAATCTGTTTCATTATAAGCATGTTTTCTGTGCCTCAAACACTTTCACTACCCATTGCCAAGCCCTTGTTTTGCTCTGTTTAGAAGGTGACAAGAAGTTAGCTCAGAACTCTACTGTTTTTTCTCTCTGTTTATGTGATAACTCCCTAAATTGCAATGCTGAATTTGTCACTGTCATGGCCAGTCTTATAAATATTGCAGAGGTTATAATTAATGGTTTTACTCACTGTCCTAAGTTGCTTAGCCCATATGCAGCAATTGTTATTAATAAATCACCACGTACCTACAGTTACGTCACTGGGCAGTTATTCGTTCTTTTTTTTTTTTTTTTAATTAAAAGAAAATAATTCAGGTAGCAGCATATTAGGGACTAGAGCTGCAGAACAACTAGAGAATTAAAATGCTCATTCATGCAGTGTCTAACTTTCTCAGCTGACTGCCATATGAAACTAAAAGGAGTCTAGAGTCCCCCTAGGTAGAGGTATACATCTCCTAAATTAGTTTCACAAACCCAGTGCATCATGTTGAGCATATCTGTTAGATATGGGGTTATAACCAAGTTTACCTATTCTACCTATGTCTAGAGTTGTTATATCTTCATAAGCACAATGAATATTTAATTAGAGTGGAACAGATTTACTGGGAAAGATTATGAGACCCACAATCTCCAAGATTATCTTTTGGCGGTTAGGGTATTCTCCTGGGAGGTAGAGAAATAGAGACGTGGTTTCAAATCCCCTCAGGAATAAGAGAAACTTGCACCTGGGACTGCCCCATTCCAGGTGAAGCCATGAGACTTTTGAATAAAAAGGAGTCAGCAAGAGGGTTATAAATCTCATTTTTCTTGGATGTGTTTCTTTGTGCTCTGCAAATGTTTCTGGCTTAGGTTCTGCAGGCCAGATAGGCAGGGAAACCACCTACTTTGCAAATCACATCCACAGAGATAGGTGTGGAGCACCTTGGCAATACAAGACTGCCAGAGAAACGTAAGAGGTTTTACTGGAAGAATGGTAGCTATGATAATTCTGCTCATCTGGGAATATAACGTGACGTGAGGTTTGTGGACAGGCAATATCTGTATTCAGGCCAATGGATACCAGTGGGAAACAACAGATAAGTGTTTTAAGCAAACAATCCCCTCACTTTTTATTTTTATATATATTTTTTCAGGTTTGCTCTAAACACAGGAACATTTGATGCAAACAGCAAATTAAGAATGGATCTGAGTCTAATAACTTTGGTTGAGTAAACTAGTATAGAGGGAAAGTAGAAACTGATTGAAAACTAAGTGTCTACAGAGTTAGGAAAAAATAGGCAGTTTTGAGGGTCTAAAATATGACCTTTGTCTTTTGCCAAGTTTTTCAGTGGCCATGCTTTTGACTTTTTAACACTGTTTTTCAACAAAAATCTTACAAGAAGTCAATAGCCACACCAGGCTCTGGGTGCTTGCAAGCAGAGAACATTAATCAGTGCTGCTCAGAGTTCCAGTCCTCCATGAGGGAAGTACTAGGGACAACACAGAGAAGGATGGCAGTTAGAAACAGATGGTGAGTAAACTGTTAAAAGTCCAAATTCATTAGCATTGCTTTGATAGATTAATGGTGCCCTGAAATCCTGCCAGGCAGGCTGTTGCCAAAGGTGCCATCTGCGTGGAAAAGCATGCACATCAAGAAATTCAGTGGAAAAAAAACAAACAAACAAACAAAAAAACTAGCTCCATCAGTCACACCCCAAGATATTTCCACCCACCATGTGCTGATGGATAACCAAAAAGTCAGTAGTAATCATAATAACGCTGAATTACATTAAAAAAGAAAAATGATACTTGAATGTCATGCTCTGTATTTCCAGGCAGTGGGCCTTCTCAAAATTAATGTAATCTTATTTTCTATTATTATTGTTATTATTATTGCTGTCAGCAACATCAGCAACATTTTATTTATTATTTTACCACTACTTGAAATGTAGTGGTAACCTGGAAGCCCAATATTTGTATGACTGTGCATTTAACTGGCAAGTAGTAAACGCTGTCCCAAAGAGTTTAGCAGAGGATTTTCAAATTCTGTTCTAGTTTGTATTTAGCTTTAACTGAAGTTACTCTTGTTTTGTTTCAGCTGAAGTCAATAATAGTTTAAAAATCAGTTTGTTAACCCCGAACTAGTTTGGTATGGTTCACAATCAGAAAATAAAATATGGGGGAAGAGGTAAGTGTCTGGTGGGGAGAGATGGCTATGGCTTCAGTTGAAGGGAATTTGAACCTCCCCTGACAGATCTGTTGCATTTGTTGTATAAGGAGCTTTTTCTTAGCTCCTTTCATCTGTCTGAAAAGACTGACAGCTTTGGTGCTGCACTAGATTACAAACATGAGTGGGATCAATGTTGTGGTGGGCAAGTAGGAGATGACAATTAAAAGAGCTAAAACTCTTTCAGTTCTCTCTTCCTCCCTGTTCCCTCCACCTGCAAATAAATCTGTTCCTAAACATGATTCATTTCTGTATAACAAGATACAACAGTGAGATTATTGCAGGAACCTCATCAGGCTTTCAGGGTTGCAAAGCATTATCTCTGATAACAAGAATCAAAGATCCAGCCCTTTCCCAATGGAGCCAGTTTATATATACAGCAGTCATCTACAATATGATCAAAAAGTTTGTAGTCTACATGAGTCTAATATAGTGTCTTTAAAGCTGCCCAGCCTTGTGACGTAGAAGCAAGGACCAAATAGTCTAACACACTACATGGAAAAGATGGGGAAGACAGAGGGACAGAAAAGCTGCAACAAGCCTTGCAGACAAAAGGGACACTCAGTTGCCTAAACACAGGTACCTAATGCTATTTGAGGTGACCTGGGGTATTCAAGGTGGATGGCAGATGAACAACAGATACATAAAGAGATCTATGGGAGGCAATCACCTGTAATATCAGCTGAGGTGGAATCTGGTGGGATGTCCTTGCATATCTCAAGACATTTTTTATTTAAGCAATAGAAACAAGCCCAGGTAAAGAATATCTTGACTCCAGGCTCAAATATCTAAGACAAGTGTCTCTATTCAGGTGTGTATGTCAAATATCTAAACTCCCCCCCCGACACACACACAACCCCAGTAAGAGTGATTTAACTTAGCAAATGTAAGCATGTGATCTAGCCACCTACCCATGAGTTTCTACTGGCATTCACTGTACCGTAGGGTATCCCTTCCGGCTTGCATCTTTCTCTCAGGAAGGGCAGGGGTCTACTCTAAGACCTGGTCAAATATGTTTGGCCCATAAACATCTTAGGTGTGCCATGGTGTCTCAAATGACATTAAACGTCTGTGTGGGCAACTGACTTGAGTCTGTGTTCACGTAATTATACCTCTGAATTTAGGTGTCTGAATCTGGAGCTGATTCACACCTAATAAAACAGTGTGCTGAATGAACCTTTGACAGAAGACTGCAGATTTTTCTGGAGAAAATAAATACATAAATAAATAAAGACTTAAAATTAGTGGTTTACTACTGTGTGGGTGAATGAACACCAGCATAGATTTCCCAGAGAAGTTGTGGAGTCTCTCCTTAGAGTTATTTAGAAGCCACCTGGACATCATCCTGGGCAACCTCCTCTAGGTGTCCTTGCTTGAGCAAAAGGGGACTGCACCAGCTGGACCCCAGACGTTGCTTTCAACTTCAATCATTCTGTGATTCTGTGATTGTTCAGTTCAGGCAATCAGGTAATACATAATGGGAAATATTGCCTAAATCTCCTAACTCTGAGTCCAAAAAGGTTAATAACGTAAGCCAACTGTGTATGATATATTAGGGAGTTCATCATAAGCCTAGACTACATTCCAGTAGCATCTAAGCAAAATTTCAGTCAGTGGTGGCAACAGACAGAAGGAGCAGATGAAAAGGCAGATACCAGAAGAGGAGGGTAGTAATATTGATTGCATATAATTATCTGCAATGTTAGCAAAGGCTGGGCAGGTGGGGCAGTCTCCATTACAAATGTTTGCTGTGTTTAACATGTTGGTGAAGTTTGAGTCACTTGCACAATGTTGACAGTGACTTGAAGTCAGTTTAGACCAAGCTAAGTTGCATTCAAGGCTTAGCTCTCAATTCTCTACCTTGCTTAAGAATGTTCTCAGATCTCACCAGCCCCAAACCTAGTTAAATCAATGCATTAATTGAAATTAGTTGGCATGATGATACATACAGTCTTTCATGAGTTGTGGTCAAAATCTACAGCAGATATAGTCAGACGTACACAAAATTTCCCAGGAAAGAAAACACACAGAATGTCCAAAGTTCATGTTCATGTTGATTCACAGCACATTGATTTTCCAAGGAAGCAATAAATCTATTGGGTATTTAATATTTATTCTGACCTATCCTGAAGCATCTTGGAAAGGAATTGAATAGAATTAGCTATTCTCCATTACAGCATTCTTTCAGCAGTGTTTTTATCTTCATGATAAATTAATAGTATCTGGATTTTTTAAAATTATTTTTAGTATGAACTAGTCTAGACTAAGTCTAGCTTTGCAATTTACTTACTACATCTCTAGGAATATAGTTTATATATATATAGTATAATATAGTTTACATACTACATCTATAGGAAACAAATTTCATTATTTTTATATTTTTACCTGTTAAGTTTCTTTACTGTTAGAATATTATTTCTACATGTACTCAGTTCGCTAACAGACTTCCAAAATTTTCTTGACATTGTGAAATCACATAGAAAATATAGATTCATAAAACAAAAGAGGCAAAGCAGAACTGGGAACAAGAGCCTGATATTCTCTACAATGGGCTATTAAATGTCTTCACTCTTTTTACACTGAGTCTCATAACTGTAGCCACAGTAAAAGATCTCAATTCTCATGAGTCTAAAACTGGTGTTTCCTGGGGTGGGGACAAGAAGGACTTGGACTAAGAGGTGGGTAGGACTTTGAACTATTGATTTAAGTCCTGCTTATGTCTGTCCTCATGTCACTTTTTTCACTGTTGTCAGTAAAGTACCAGGGAGACCTCAGCTTCTTAGAGAGCTTGTGGCCTGGCATATTAAAAGAACCTGAAAACGCTGCTGGTTTAGGTTAACATATTCCGTGGTAAACTGCGGTTAAGCATGAATGGCTGGTCCCTTGGGGATACCCATAGAAAGTCTTATGGAGGAGAGAGGAATTGTAGAAACCACCATATCTGTCCTAAAGTAGGATATGGCCATTTGTGACTACGACTGTGAAATACCAAAAATATTTTCAGCCCTTCAGGAAGATGTAGTTGTTTAGATGAGATCTTCCCAGATCTTCTGAACACCGGAAAAAGAGGAGGACACACCAGATGAATATTCTCATGATGAACTCATCAGAATTCTCTACATCACTTTTGAGGCCTAGTCTGCCTTATTAACTACCTATATATTTTCTATTGGCATTGATCTCCACTGTGCCTAAGGTCCACAATGAAAAAATTGTCAACATACTAAGGCATATCAGATTATTTGATATGATGTACTTCAGATACCTTGTGCATTATACCGCTTTATATTACAATAACTATTCATGGTGTCTCAGGATATCGCATATTTTCAGTCTCAAATATAGTTTCCTTTATACCCTCTGATTTAAGGATACAAACTTTTTTTCATTCCCCCCCGGTTTTGATGAGAATAGTTTCTGCACCTTCAGCTCTCATTTATTTTCAATTTCTGAAGCCCAGGCTAAGGAGTGTCCACACCCAAATAACAGTGACTAAGACTCTGAAATAACATGAGGCATCTTTAACGTATTCTCCAAACGTGTAGTAATGAGTGAGGTGCTGCCTGAAGAAACGGGGTGAGACAATTTCCCAAGTAATGAATTAATAAATGTTGCAATGCTTGTTAGTGCCAGCCAAGATCTCAGCTTGACATGCTAGAACGTGATCAGAGCTCTTCTCAGACACCTTAACTTTGCTAGACAAGATGTTCCAGTTGTACGCAACTAATATTAAAAAAAAAAAAAAAAAAAAGAAAAAAAAAAAGGACTTGGTAACTGAAATGTGTTTTAAAATAAATTATTTTGAGGAGGTTCACAGAACAATAACTGGAATACAATACCAGGATTAATCTGTGGGGCTGTGTGATATAATTCAGATATATGCCTGAGAGAGCAAGACTTCATGCGAGTCCCACTCCAGCTGACATTGATAACAACTTAACTACATAACCATTTGCCCTCACCAGGTACAACATCAGAAGTCACCATCCCAGTTTATCAGAAGTGATTTTTTTAGCATCCTATAAGACAGAATGGTATATTCCTCACTTATACCACATTTGCCTGATATAAATTTAACTATCTTAAGCTTAGGTGTCTAGTCTAGACTAGCTATCCAAAATGCCTCTATTGGCAGGAGGAAGGGAGGGAGGAAGAAAGGGAGAGAATGAGAGAGAGAGAGAGAGAGAGAGAGAGGCACCTTCCTGGCTATATAGATGGTGACTTTATTTGAGCTAAATTGCCTTGGAGGTGCTATATGTCTCAAAGGACAAGAAAGGAACCATAACCATAACCAAGTAGTTTTGGCTAAATACATAACATGTAGGTGACCAAAGGCCATCATAATATCTCAGAGATTCAGCTGGTGTACTTTGAACTAAGGGAACCTCGTGAAATTGTTATGAAGCATCGTCTAGTAGCTTGAGACAGATGCAGTTTGTTGGTAAGAACGCCTCATTCACTTAAATGAAACACAAACAAGCAGAATGAGCCCTCCCAGAGAGATCTGGGAAACATTATGTTTTGAAGAAATCCCACTTATTAGTTTAAGAAAATTAATCATTTTATAAAATCCTACGTATTGCAGAGACTGTGTGGGGCAGGATAAGTGCCTAGTTTATACCAGAGGATGGTACAGGGCAGAATCCCTTAAGATGCTCAAGAATATCTCCACTGCCTGAGAAGGCCTGGCTTTCCTAGGTGAGGGTTCCTCTGCGAATACTTCCTCCCACCACATCAGTCAAAAGGGTCCAAATTTTCCAACCAAAAAGTGAACCAAGAGCTTCTGAGTTTCTAGGCAGTCTCTTGAAATCCAAGCCTGGGAGCTTGGCTTTTTGACTTGCCGTCTCCTCAGTGAGAGTTAGACACTTAAGGCTTTTTAAAAATCTATCCCTCTTGACCAGAGTCACCAAAGCACTAAACTACATATATATATATATATAAACTACATATATATATGTATATCTATGTAATTTATATATAACATATATGTATATACATATAATATATACATATATATGTTATAGATAAACTGCATATATATATATATAAAACACATCTATATATGTATATATTTTACAGTGTACCAACCATCAGCTTTTCCATGCTATTTGCATTTCATGTAAAACATATGCTTAAGGGCCTCCCTGGCTTGTAGTCTGCAAAACATTAGTCTCCTAAAGCTGAATTTTCAACAGCAGCCTGTCATATAGTAGGGAGGGAGACTCCAGCTTTGGTGACCAACTTTATCCCATCATATTTGGTGTTAGAGGCCTGCTCACTTCCAAGCCAAAGCCCATGGTATTCAGGAGCTGGGGCTGGTGCAGTATTTCATCTTCTTTGTTTTAAAAAAGGATATTGGTCCTTACTTCTCAACCTCAGATGGTTATTATGACGATTAGTTAATGCTTCTAAAGCACAGTGAATATGTAAAATACTACCATATAAAAGTATTATTAAATGCCTGCAGGGTTCTGCTGTCTAATGTGGCTGAATAGGAGAGGGTCTGAATCAGGGATATTAGGTAATTTTTAAAAGTTCTTTTCAAATTACATTATTTTGCATTATTTTCAAATCTCTTTTTTTTTTCTTTTTTTTTTTTTTAAATAATATCTTAACATGGTTGGAAATGTTTATTCTGTTACTCTTTTCATTGTCTTTTTCTATTTTCTCTGACACACTTCTAAATAAACACATGGCCTAGGGTTTTATCTCCATACTGAGTTGTAGTAGCTTAAATAAAGGTGTGATTTTACACCAATTTCATTTATCCTAATCCTTTTATTTCAATTTTAAATTAAGCTCATTTCAGTTTGGCATAAGCAGATTCAGAACAAGTTTATGATAAATTGAGATAAGCCACTCTAAAACTGAAATTAGTGTGTCCACATAGGGATTTGCCCTGGTTTAACCAAGGGTATGAATGCACACACAAGTTATCATGTTATAAGCTAGAAAATGAATTTACAGCCTGAAATGATTAAGCAGTACCTGCTGTTGCACTTACCCCCCAGCACCTTCTCTCCAAAAACCTTCTATTTCAATGAGAGATAATCTACCTCCAATTACTGCATAACATAACACAGGGTGAAAATGTTCACACAGGAAGCACTGTGAAGCCATCAGGATTTGACATATGCCCAATGTGAACTGAAGAAAGAGGGCAGACATTTGGGCAAGGGCTATCCCACAGCTTAGGTTTTGGTCCTCTACCTCACAGGAACGACACAGGAGATGGAGGAGGGGGTTACGATCCAGCTTGATGCTGTGTGTTTAGCTGCTAAACAAACTGCAGACTCACCCTTCTTGTTCAATCTTATTTATGTGCCTGTATGCTGCTTTGGCTGACTTAAATCCATGCAAATGTGTGCATAGAAACACTCTGAATTGCTGCTGTCCCAATGAGTCACTATTACGCTAATCAAAATGGTGGCATTCGACACTGTTTTTGTCTAAACACATGTAATTACACAACTAGCAGATTGATGGGCGGTTGATGGAAACTCAAATGTATGCGAGGGTGTTAACAGAAAGGGACAGAATGGAGCTTGTTCTGTTACAAGAACAGAAAATATAAGACAGGAAAGGAAAAAATAATAAAAAACACAACAAAAAGTTAGAAGAAAGAAAAGAAATCCTTCTGTTCCTTGTGCCAGTATTATTAATTAAAACATTGGATAAAAATAAAACAAAACATACTGAAATATCATTTACTTTTCTAGTATTGGATAATATTGGGTCAAAATATCTGATATAAAACTCTTCTAAGGAATCAAAATCAGAGGGCAAATAAAAGAAATATACATTTTTCTACTATGTACATTTTCACTTCTCCTTAAGTGACTGGAATTTTTAGTTACCTGGTTGTTGTCAAGTACAGATAAATTTGATTAATGAAATAAATAAGAGTATTTGTTGTTTTCCCTTTCATTTAAATTTTTATTCTATTCAAAACATACTGATGATTTTATAAAATCAAAACCTAAATTTAGGTTCCCAAATCCTTATTTAGAAACTTAAGTGAGAACCTTATTTAGCAAAGATCACAAGTACATGTTTAAATTGATCCTGGTTCAGGAATGTGTTTAAGTATATGCTTTAATCTGATTAAATATGTGTTTAATGTTAAACACATGTTGAAATGCTTTGCTGAATTGTGGCCTGATTTTCAAAAGTGTTAAGTACCTTGAACATCTCATTAAGGTCAAGAAAAGCTGCATGTGTTCATGCTCTTACCTATCAAGGCATTTACTTACAAGTTTAAATTCAGATTTAGGAGCCTAGCCATTTCTTTAGTAAAATTTTGGACACAGTATTGCTGAAGATAAACACAGAAACATCTGGATTCATACCTTATCTGAACTATCTACACCTAATGAGTTTTCAAAGTTGGACTGAAGGACTGAAAACTTCAGCTCAGCCTTGGTGTGTTTGGTTTTGTTTTGTTTTTGTTTTTAAAATGTAATTTTTAATGCTGTCTGTTTCCATTTGGAAATTCTCTGCTCTTTCCAGTTCCAGCCAGCACCAAGAAGTGAAGAGGTGTGTGAAAAGAAGTATTACTATTAACATTATTTATGGAGTGCTGACAGCGTGCTTAGTTTGGTACAAGACACAAGTGAAGGCAGACCCTTCTTTGCAGATCTTACTCACAGGTAGCCTGGATTCATTTCAAGTTCCAGATGGCTTTTGAAAGTGGTTTCTGTTTTATCAATAGCTCTCCTCTTCCTGTGAAAAACAAAGGGACAATTTAGGATTAGAAAGATTTTTTCTCCCCTAATCTAAGATTATAACAAGTTTAATGCCAATCATATTCTAAATTCTTAAATTAAATATGTCTTCTCAACCCTTTTCTTTCTTTTTTTTTTGTCATTGTTTTTAAGAAGAAACAGTTTTTAAATTGCTTCTCAGAGCACAAACATATATTTTCAAACTTTTTGCATTTTTTTCTTTCATAAGGAACTTTCCTTTCCAATAATCTTCACCCACATATTATGCTTTACATCAATGGCAGTTTTCTTATTGACTCAGAAAAGCTTTAGATCTAACCTAAAAGCCTTTCTGCAGCCGAGCCTTGCTAAAGGTGGTAAGTCTTAGCCTGTTCCCACCTGCTTTCTTTTTTTTTTCTTCTTTTTTTTTTTTTTTTTTCCAGTCCCCTCTCTTGCAACACTAAGAAATTTCTCACTTCTCACCATCAATGCACAGACAAAACGTGCCATCAGAACAGCTGTTGCCTGACCAGGTTTTGTTAGTGTGCTCTGGAGGAGAAACCTCTTGCTTTTAAGCAAGCCTGGAACTGTGCGATATAGCAGCACCATGACCACACTGCAGCTTATGTGTATGACACCAAACAGTACCCAAGCAATCAAGAAGTGAGTCCTAATGACCTGGTGTGCTAAAGATTCCAAAATTAAACAACTTCTTCCAGGAACGAGTCATGATTGTTCCCAAAAGATCACATCAGCTAGGAAAAAACTTACGCTAAGCCCTTCCCCGCGGTTCCTCCCTAACACTGAAATACAGGGGCTTCTTGTAAAATATATTCAACTATTTTGAGACTCTTGGTGATACTAGATATATTTTTGTGTCTTAATTACAAATTCAAATTGCATTTGTTGTGGTCTTGTTGACAATTCAGATAGTAAATTTTTAGTAAATTAGTAAATTTTTAGGGTGCATGAAGGTGGTGACAAGCACTTGGGAGCAGACCGGCATTGGTCATTTTTTTACTGTGCTCCAGTGAAGGCAAAACATGACAATTGGTTATAGTCTTTTAAGAGAGTTCAGAATCTTCAGTTTGATTTCACATAACTTTAATTATCTAAAATACTTCTTGTCTAGCTGTCTAGGCTCCTTCAACGGATAATGGAGAGAATCCCTGAAGTGATTCATCCCAGAATAATTAGTTGGTTGACTCATTTAGTGCATGATGACCATTTACATACATTTCGACTACGGAAGAAATTTAGACAATAATCTTATACTAAAGGTTAAAATTTTTGATGCCTAACATGAGATTAAGCCATCTTAAAAACCTTTATCAGGAATGCTTAACTTTCAGATCAGGAGAATTGCTTTGGTACCCTCGCTCCACCTCAGGTGACTCACAAGCTTGTTTCTTTATCGGGACTTGTTTTGTGTGTTCCAGATTAATGATAATCATGATAATTCTTTAGGGAGATTAAGTAATCCTTGCAGTCACCATGTGTAATAGGTAAATATAGATATCACTCTTTTACAGATGAGGAAATAGACAGTGAGAGTTTAGGTGACTTGTTCTATGTAATTTAATCTTGTCTGAGCTAATCTAATCTATGTTTTAAAAATAAATCACCCTATCACTGTGATATGTAGGCAATAGACAACCAAGCCAGTGCTGAAGATGGTATTCAGGAATTCCTAGCTCCCAGGCCTATCTTTGTCCCATAAAACCATTGCCTTAAGAAATAATACATAGCAGAATATGATCTTAAAGGTTTCCATGAAGTATTTCTAGGTCACGTATTTTAATACAACTGAAGTTCTGGTAAAACAACATTTTTGTTTCTTTCTCCACATACATTGGGATGTTTGTTGCTGCACAGAAGAGGAAATAGATGAGAAATGTATATACTAAATGGCATTTATGTTATTTCATTGGGACATCATGTGAGAGAAGAAGGGATATAAACCTCTTTGAGAACGAGGCAATACAACTTCAGTATTCACTCTTTTCCTTAGAAGCATTCCCTACTAAAAGTGCTATTAAAATTAATAAGTAAAATCTATGTTTGAATTGTTTTACTATGTTTTATTATTTATTTATTTATTTATTTATTTATTTATTTTCTAAACAAGAAGTTCTAGTCAGTTAGTACTTCTGAAAACTGAAATCCAGTTGTGAGATGGGCCTGTATGGGCAGTACCCCTGTTGTGAAATAGAAGTTCAGATCTATAATTCACTTTTGACTTATATGAGTGAAAGAATGAGGTCCACTCTGAACGAGTTGTGGCTTGCTGGAACAAGGAAGATGTAGGTTCAGTTCTCTTTCCCAGCTCAGGTAAAGTGCAGATATGAACCAGTATGGAATGAATGTTTAACCTTATGAGTATTTATCTCTGGGCAAAATCTGTCGTCTTTTTTTTTTTTTTTTTTTTTTGTGTGTGTGTGTGTGTTTGTGTGTGTGTTATGCGAAAAGGTTCTGGAGTCTCACAAAGACTGTGGAGGAGGAAATAATTGTTTTATTCAATTTCTTCAGCTGCTAACACAGATCTAACAGAGTTACACTAGAATAGAGCACATTATAGTACATTTGAGGGACTGGTTTCTGGAGGTTTCCCAAATGATAGGGTGCATTTGCAGAGTGAGATGGAGTTTTCAGTCTGTTCCATGAGAAACTGATATCCTCCCTTAAATGAATGATTTCTTCCCTGTTCAGTTTTTATTGGGGGTATAGTCAGTGCGGCCGTCTGTGATTAGCTCTATCTCGGAAGTACAGGGCAATCACTTCTCCACAGAAACATGTTCTACCTCTTTCAAAGCCTCTGGTTAAATTTTTATCTAAGTCATCAGATTTAGCAATTTGTAACTGATCTAATCTCTCTGCAAAATCCTTGCTCACCGAAACTGTATCCAACAGCTTTTTACTGTAAACCTTGTTGTTCATATAAAAATAGAACCGCAAATTATGTCAGTGTCTTTTCTTTATTCTCTCTCTCTCTCTTTACTTCTTATGACCTATCGCCCTTTCTTTTAACCTAAATCAAACAGATTTACAGATTTGCTTAACAATACCTCTTTATGAATCATATCACCAATTGCCAGCTATCATACTGTGAAACAGCTAATAATGTATAATTAACATTATAGGCAAGTAATGAATCACATCATCATCGCTGACTGTCTACCACGTTATTAAAAGGAAAGATTTAGGCAATCACAATGACCTTTTTATTTTCTTCCCTACTTTCCCCAAAGTACTGCAAAAAGAAAAAGAAATTCCAACTGTGTATATCAGCTGTTATTTCCATGAAACAACATGACACTTCAAAATGTTATCTGTAATAGTTCACTTAGGAAAAAAAAAAAAAATGAAGACTGGGTGGATAGGTTAAGACTTTTGGTAACTTACGTTTACTGTCAGCATGTGCATTCAAAAAGGAAATTTACTGAGATAAAAAATATCTGTGAGCAGAAGGAATAAAAAAATCAGTTACAAAGACACACAAAAATGTATCTCAAAAGACACTTTCTATCTTAAAAAGCCTAAAATTTGGAAAATTATTAGAAAAAAAATTCACCTCTGGGTTCCTGTTAGACAGTGTTCACCAGCTGTTGCCCAGAAAGCTAACAAAGGAGGTTCCTCATATCTCAAGTTCAGGTCTTAAGTTTTTTCCAAGGTAAGCAAGGGATTTGAACAGCCTGTTTCATATCTCCTGTATTAAATTCTCATTTTGATTTTTTTCTTTTTTTTTTCTTTTTTTCCTTCTCAACATTTTTCAATTTTGCACAATAATTCTGCCCAGATCTCAGCAGAGACATAGTGATTTTTCAGCTCATGTTTCCCTGAAAATAATGTTTCTGTGGAAAGCTCTTCTTCCTCTTCTTCACATAGAGGAGAAACATTTCATTGTTTGTCCCACCAGGATGAATGTCACTAGAAGCCTTACGTCTTCCCTTAATGTCTTACAGCCCTTAATGTCTTCCTAATATGTGAATGAAGAGAACCACGTTAATACAGCCTTATATAATACATGTAATAGGTCAGACTAAAAGTGCTTGCCAAGCAGTTTCGTTGACCTATTTGCCTCATTCAAATTAATCAGTGGAAGAGCATTGGAAGAGCAATTACTAAAGCTAACGAGAAAGCTGCACAACAGTCATCCTCGCTGACCCTAAGGGAAACCCAAGAACTCACCTCATTAAGACTGTTTACACAGAAGCTGAATAAATATTTACATATAACATTTACATATAACATTTTCACTACTTTGCATGGTCTCTTTTCTCACAATGTGGAATCTTCAAAATACGTATCTTTCCAACATTTCTTGCATTTGCCAACATGTTTATCTTGCAGTTAAGTATACAGAGAATAATTCCCTTCTCAATATAAGTCTGTGTCAGCCAAGGGTATTGAAATGTAGTCTTCTGCTTCCCTACCAAATGTTTTAGATACCAGACTCTCTCTCCCTCCATAAACCTTTTTTTTTTTTTTTCCCAAGTATTTTAAAACAAATTACAATCTCTTTAATGGGCATATTTTCAGCTCCTTCAACAGATTCATTTACATTTTTTATTTATTTTTTATTTATTTATTTATTTTGGAACAGAAACTTAGGAATCTTCAGTTTAAAAATATTTTTCCTTTTTCTTTTGCCCCCATTCATTTTTTTTTATTTTTGTTTTTTTCTTCTGAGCAATTCTCTCCTCGCTTTTAATTGTCCGTTTCGTTAATGGGAAAAAACCAGAAACTCTGGATGAGATACATCTTCTCTGATGCTGAACTAGTCACTGCAGTCTGTTTTCTGACTAGTGGAAGCACCTGCAGAATGAAGATCTTCTGATTTAGCTGCTACCTCTTTCAAAGATACTTATTGCTGTCCTTTGAATACACAGGATGCCTATGGCAAATACCTAAGTGTAAACACATAAAGTTAAATTATAGCAATACCACCCAGGAATGAAAACTTGAAATAAATTTGATATTCTCTTTTCCTTTGATATTCTCTCTCTCTCTTTCTCTCTCTCTTTTTTTTTTTTTTTTTTTTTTTTTTTTCCCTTTTGCAAGCTGAAGTACAAATGGGAAAATTGAGAGAAGAACATGAAAATCACTAGCAATCAGATCACTAGAAGAGAACTGGAAACAAATACTTATGAAGATTGCCATCATTAGCTTTACTTTTTTAAATAATGGTAACAAAAACAAACTAAAGCAGTGCCTATCATAAAAACACTGAGTTCAGTATACCACAATGGTGGTGTACATGACTGATTTCTGCAAAGTAATGGGCAGTTAAAGTCAATCAGGAGGGAAAACCAAGCTCATTCCTCCCTGAGTTTAAGGCGGTTTTGTATATTTAAGACTCATTTCCCACAAGACTGAAATGACACTGACAAAGAATAAAATTGCAAAGAAAATGGAAAATGGGAGCTTGACTTGATCTTGTAGCTGTTCAGATGCCCAGCTGAGAAGGAGCATGTCTGTATTATGACCTCTCTTCCCAGGATTGTTTATGTATTTTGCATTAAGCATTCACTGAAAAAAAAAACAAAAATGGGAGCTGTGCCATTTCGTCCACACCCATCTAATTACAGAATTGGGACTTTGGTCTTTCCCGCAGATATATTGTGTCGTCCCTTTCACACACACACACACACAAAAGGTAGAATTTTCTCCTATAGGGTCAGTATTTTTTCCAATAGTATTTAAAGCAACTTAAATAAGCTTTTTCATTGATTTGTAAATTATTTTCCCCATCAATTGTATTTCAGATGTGTTTTTGATATTGTTGCCATTTCCTGGGCTTCTTGTCAGATACGATTTTTTCTTCTTGAACTACTGAATAATTTATTGCTTTGGGTATTATAATATCCAAAAACCAAACTAATTCTAGTGACTTTTAGCTTTAAGAAAAGCCTTCCACAATCTTCTAAATTATATTTTAATAAATCTCATTGAATTTAAATAGAATTTCTGGTATTGGTTAATATACTATTGAGTTGCCTGCTGGAAAAAAAAATGAAGCTGGTATAAGTGTCAATTTTGAAGTAATAATTATAGTTTTATGCAGTAAAGTATTTATTATATTATCAAATTAATACACCTTTTGGCATGTCAGGGTCTGTGGGTAATTACAGTTTAGTATTGTGGTAATAATTTGTATGATTTATGTTACCTATGGAGCAGTACTGAAAGCCAAAAAGCTGTCTGGCATAATTACTGTTAAGAGGGAAGATCAGCAGATATCCCTAGCCAAAAGAACACAGCCCTAAGGGTGATAGACTCAAACAAGCAGAAGTCACCTCAGGTATTTGCTTTGCAGCGTGCCTTTTCTCACCTGAGAGATGGCCCACCCAGGCTACATTAACAAGAATCACTTGCTTTTGAGCTATTGTTTTCCATCGACCCAGTAGTTCTCATCTGAAAAATGAGATATAAGAAAGTGTGGGGTGTGTGTGTCAGAAGGTGTGTGTGGGGCCCCTTTGCAATGCTTAATTCTTCTGAAATGGCAAGAAAAAAAATGCGAAGAAAAGGGTTTGCCATGCAATGAAGGTGGATGAATGATTTTGGATCTTCTTCTTTCCATCTCGGCACTTTTTTTTTTGGGGGGGGGGGAGAGGGAAGGAATATATACTTGTTTTTACTACTTTTTTTTTTTTCTTTTCTCTAAGCATTGTGCAAACAGAACAGAAAGAGTCTTTACAAGAAAAATTTTTGCAAAGTTGATTCTGTGTAGTTAAGGTTCATTGCAGTTAAAGCACATTCAGAAGTGACTAAGCAGCTTGGGTAGAAATAGTTGGGGATTTTTTTTTTTCCAAGTTACTGTATATTTATTCAAATAAATACATAGAAATGTTAAACGTACCTTCATCCCCTTTCAAAAATCAGACCTTTCCTGGCAAACGCTTACCACTATTTTTTTCTGAAATAAATAGTCTCCAGCAATTTTACATAAATAGGAATATCTCAGGAAAAATCTACAAATCTTGCCAATAAAATCATGATCATACAGTCCAGCCAAAACTGTAAACCTTTCTTGCTTTCCTCTTACTTCCATTCTCAACATCACCCTTCCAGACAGAAAATATAAGTCTGGTATCATGTTCTCTGAGGGTTACAGACTGAAGCTTCAACTAAGGAAGATTATGAACAAAGGCCAATACCCACAGAGGTATTTAAATGCATGATTCTAATTAATTTATGTGCCTGATCCTGAAAACATTTATGTATGTTCTCAACTTTCACTGACCGTATGATCTTCTTAAAGTCAAAGACTTTACTCACCTGCTAAAATAGAGGTCTGTATATCATGGCTCAGTATAGATATATCGAATGGACAGTGTCCTGCCAGCAAGTCCCTCTTTTATTAAACTAAAGAATGTCACAAACTCTTTCTGAATCTTGCAAGAAAGAAGTCGTTTCTTCCTTCCCTTTCTTGTGCTATTTTCTTTCTGAAATTCTGTCCAACCTAGACAGAAAAATATCAAAACCAAACCAAACTAAACCCACAATAAAAACCCTTCAACTTCTACTTTTTCTCCTTTTTCTACTTGTTCTAATTTTTTCCCTGTGAGCACCAATTGACTGTGAAATTGTTTGGACATAACTTGAGGATACGAGGATTCATCTGACAATATTTTATATCAAAAAAATTAATTGTCTAAGTGTGATCTAGGTCTACCTCTTAGTCAACAGAGAGAAATGGGCACCTTCAGGGAGTGAATCATCCAATCTATGTGAGACAACTATGATGGGATAAGATGAATCATGCTCTGGAGGTGCCCATTTCTCTCCACAAAGGGAGCTTGGGGTGACGAGCTCAGACTTAGCTGTTTAGTTTTTAGACATCCAAGTTAGGGCAGATGAATTTTACCTCAAAGGCTTGGAGTGTTTTCCTGAAACTCGAACCAACCTTTTGAAGTTTGCTCCTCATCCTTATAGAATACAGGTGTGTCAATAGTCAATGCCTGATGTTTTTAATTCTATAGGAATAAAGTTATGTGTGTATGTGTGTATGTATATACTTAATGGGTACACTGTCAAGTTGACCTTCAGCAAATAATTAAAATACATTTTCATCCTGCTACATAATGTTTTTGTTGGCAGGTGCTCCAGAGAAGGTACTATCCTACAAGGAGGCAGCTAGTGAATTTCTGCCCATTGTATCATTTCACAACAAGTGGGAGCTTAAGTAACTTATAGGTCATCCTACTGCTTGATAAGGTTGCTTTGTAGTATGAGGCTAACTAGTGTAAGACCTTCACTTGGGCAACTGTTATGCTTTTATCTTTGCTTTCTCTACCTACCTTATATGATGAATGTCATTAGATATTACCAATGGTTATGCAGTATCTTTGAGCATAGTTCTAAATACAAGCTGGCTACTGAAGTGAAGAAATAGAATTAGTTGTTAAATGCATGTTCACATGGCATTAGATATCTATGCAATTGGATAACCTTAAGAGATAGAGCTATAAATAGTCTGATCAGGCAGAATTTTTTTAGACTATCAGGAATCAGAATGGTTCAATAAGAAGGCTCTAAGATAGTTTTTTCTTTCTTTCTTTCTTCTTTTCCATGGTGGTTGAATATCCTTCCCATGTGCCTTCCTTGCCTTGAAAAAGCAGAAATTCAGAGCGCTTTACTGCAGTAATTGTTTGGCTGAGAAATAATGCCAACACAATGAAGCACATGAAATTGAAGCAGCCAAGGAAGTAAATTATTTCACAAACCTGGTGAATCTGAGTGACTCGTTGAAAGGCATGGAGTAGGCTGGTTGGTTAGGGTCCTTTAATAAATAAAAAAATAAATAAAGCATAGTTGATCCCAGACCAAAACAAACAAACAAATAAATAAATAAATATAAAAAAAATCACATCTTGTTTTGTCATGTTAGTGTTTAATGAAGCATGCAATTATGATGTTACCAGTGATGTTTCCGAGGCATGAGGCATTCTGAAGTGGTCTCAAAACAGGTCAAAAAACCCTGTTTCCTAATATCTGAGCTCAGGTGCTCTTTCTAATGCTCCTTATCTCTTTCGGGAGATAGGATAAGTAACTTAACCTTGTTTCCTCAAGTAATAATCATAATGATATGTATAATGGGAATAATAGTTGTCTCACCTGCCTGACAGGGAGAAGGTGCTGTGAGAATTAATTAGTTTTTGAAGCACTTTGAAGATAAGTGCTGTGTTATTAATAAGTAAAACCCACTGCACTTAGATACAACTTGTGCGTGATTGTATTATGTTACAGTGCTTAGATAACACAGAGATA
This sequence comes from Anser anser, assembly GCF_964211835.1. Lineage (NCBI taxonomy): Eukaryota > Metazoa > Chordata > Aves > Anseriformes > Anatidae > Anser > Anser anser. The sequence goes on from NC_139720.1 coordinate 5,203,974, forward strand.
GTTGCCTTAGAAATACCAATAGATGATAGAGTGTTGAAGAGATAAATAACCACCAGATTTCTTGTGTTTTCATTTTGTGTCACAATTCTACTGCCTTAATGATATTTAGCTCCTAAAATATATTCCAGTAATGGAAATTATTACTCCCATTTTAAAGATGTCACAAAAGAAAGGAAAAGTAGTGGGCTATGGTGAATAAATACTGCTTGCGAATGAAAAGAGATGACCTTTACAGTACACTTTCCGGCCCTGTCATGTAATCTTTAAAGATAGTCCATTAACCTCAATTCATGTCATCCAACACTGCTTTTTGCTCACCGAGCTTGTCTATTATAAGGAAGAGTACAGCTCAGAGGCTGAGTGGATAATGTTGACTAATGAGCAACATTGCAAATGTGTGAAAACTGTCAAGAACAGTCACCTCTCAAATGTAATTAAGTCAGTGAATAAGGAAGTTTAGCATCTTCTGGTCAATGATATGATCCTGTGATGTGAATTGTTGATACGGCAATGGGAGCTACAAAATATTGTAAATCTGGAAGTCTGACAAAAGGTTGTCAGAAGAAAATTAGTAAATATGTAAAAATAAGTTAATGTAAAATTGCTTGCACTTACCTTTCATTGTCAGACACCATTAGCCTGTATGGTGGAAAGACTAAAAGGAGGTAGAAAGCTAAAATCCCTCAGAAGAAAGGTAAGGTAGTTGTCAATGGTGCAAGGCTCCTGATTCCACCAAGTTGACCTGACCCTTTAATAACAAGGTCCTTGGACAATGTTATTGAAATTTCTGTCTCCATGTGCAACATTATCATGTTGTCACTTGGAGGTGTCTATTATATGTTTACAACAACATTAATGCTATATTTCTTTCCGGCTTGGCCAATATTGAAGGTGAGGAGCTACCTGAAGAGCTCAGTATGGCTGATGAAGTTTGCTTCCAGTTTCAGGTGTTATGCAGAACTTCTACATCCTTCACAATCTTTCCTTATTACTTAAACAAACAAACAAAAAATCTGTTATGTATGCACATGTAAATAATGAATACCCTGAAACCCCAAAACCTTAAAAAAAAATAAAATAACATGATGCTGAAAAATGTTATGCAGTCAGAACTGAATAGAGATGGCAAGGATATCTTCCTGATCCTCTTGTTTCTAAAAATCAGGAAAGAAATGGTGCTGCTTCTAGATTCAGCAGTAAAGGACCGCCAACACCCACCTCAGCAGTGCAGATACCACCTAGAAGAGGGCGGTGGTATATGCAAACAATGACCACTTGATTTTCTTTGAAGACTGAGAGTGGAGGTTTAAAAAAAAAAAACAAAAACCACATTTTTATTCCATTCTCTGCAGAATATGGGGGTGTAACTGCCATAAATGTTAATGAGAGATCACGTGCATTGAAAGAAGCACATCCTTTTTGTGAAGACAAGATGAAAGCCTTTCATACACGTGACCTAATGGTGAAAAAGGCATATGTTCAGATGAAACCTATGGGTTTATACTGATGGGTTAGATTTAATATATATATATATATTTAATACAATACATTTTGTTAAGAAGAAGGATTAAAGTATTTGCCAAAATGATTTGTGTTGACAAAATGGCTTAGTACATTTGGCAGATTTATTTTATGAAGCAGAATAAATTAAGGTGTCTAGTAAAAAATGTGGGTTATATCCAGTGAAACAATTTCAAGTATTTCAGAAACTCTATTTTTATTCACTTTGCAAACGTGCTTAGTTGAACTGCCAGTCACTGTTACATTTCCATTTCCAAGCAATTAATTAAAATCCCAAATCAGGTTTTTTCTTGATCATACCAGCAGGAGTTGGTTGCCATGGTAATAGGACGATCGGTAGCATTTGTGAGGGAGGAGAGGAAGAAAAAGCCTTCTGCATTTGGGCTTTTATTGTTGAATCATAAACGCAGGTCTGGAGGAGTGTGGTGGCTGATCTGTGCAAGCCTATGGCTCCAAGGGTGACAACTGGAAATGAGTGAGGGTTCCCAGGATTGCATTATTGTCAGGGATATCATTTGGTCCAGTGTAGAAATCATTAGTGAAGCCTTTTCAGTCCTATGTTCTATAGGTTGAAACTGTGAATGCAGCTGATCACAGAATTTCAGTGGTGCTAAGGAGGATTTTTCTATCTGTAATTGCCCACATTTGCAGAGATCTATCAAATATGTTTTGTCTCCCTCACAGGCTTGCAAACCTTTAGATTTGAAGCTCATTTTCAGACAATACTCTAGATCCATAGAGTGTTGTAAGAGCTGTTGCATATATGGGCTTAAGAAAACATTAAGTATGTAGTCAAAGCGGCAAAGTTCTGTGGGTTGGTGTTGGGACAGGCAATTTTTGAAGGACACCTGGCAAACCAGCTAGTAGAGGGAGGGCAAAAAGTCCTTTTCTGAGGCAAGTACCAAAAACTGAGTCCTTCCTGAAAGGCAACAGGTTCAGGAGAGAGGAGAATTTATTGGGAAAACTTCTCACAACCCATGGCGGAACTGCCTGTGATTTTCAAGCCATTTCTTTCAAATAAGACCAAACTTCCTTACAGCAGCAGGAAACATGGCATGTCCATCAGGCATGATTCACAAAACCCACTGAAGTTAATAGAGATACTCCCATGAATATCTCTGAGCTTGGGGTAAAACATCTGTGTTGACAGAGGCATCTGGGTCAGTAGATAGTTCAGCTCTGGATCCTAGGTTTGTTTGTGACATGACTGCTAACATGCCAAATGTGTTTTACCATTTGATATAATATAATATGCTGACTTCATCGTTACTACTGTCAATGATCTTTTTCTCAGGTCAGAACCAATAGTGGAGAGATGAGAAGCTCTTGCCTCCAACTTTCCCCCAGAACCACCCATAGTCCCCTGTAATGAGAGATATTTAATCCAGATTGAGGTAATTTGGAACTCTTACACAATCCATTAGTTGTGTCTGAGTTTGCAGCATGAACACAGCAATAGCAATGGTTAGCAAAAGTGGCATCCACCTAGTGCATCACCTGAGGAGGGGCATCAACTGGAAGCCTATGGGCCAAGCCCCACACTGGCATAACTGTCAGCACTGTGAAGTGGGATGCAACCAGAATAAGCAAAACACCAGAACCTCAGTTTTCCACACCAAACCTGATCACTTTTAAATGTAATCAACTTCACTACATGTTCATACAGTGTCCCAGTGGTGGGAACATAAAGCAAGGAACAGAGATAAGAAATGCAGAGGAATAAATTAAGGGAGTATGAGCATAAAAGACCTGTGAGTTCAGAGCCTTGTATTTGGGAATTGTCAGCAGGACACTCTGAGTCGTGAGTGTAAAGCCTTCTCCTGCTCCTCCCACCACGCTGCTCAATGCACCTCAGCTTGAGAACGTTCTGGCCTGGTTGATGGATGGGTATATGGTGCATTAAGGTCCTTTGCAGCCTTGAGACATGGAAAATAGACATAAACATGGAAAACACGTTTCAGCAGACCTTGGTATTGCCACTGTTGAGATTCTGATGGTGTTGTAAAGCAGGATAGTAGCACAGAGCACTGATAGATAGTATAGATAGATAGATAGTAGCACTGGATCGTTAGGCTGTATTAACGCAGAGGAACTCAGTGCTTCACATATGGTGCTTGTTAAGCCCCCCATGAAATCAGGAGATTGGCAAAAGAATTACAACATGCTTAGGGTTATAGGTCATGAGCCAAATTTTATCCTTATGTATTAGCTGGAAATTAATCTGAAAATAATTAGGAAAGAATCCAGATATTAAAAATGAAAGATTTTGAGAACATTAGGATTTCATGTCTTGCTGCAGCATAAAATTTCTGCATGAGAGCAAGTCTGAAAACACTGATGACAAAATAGTTTTTCTGGAGAGAAGAATGACTTTAATAAACCTAGCTGAAAAGGTCCTAGCTTGGCCGTTGCTTCACAAAATCTCACCTGGCCCCAAGATTTGTTACTTGCTTAATGCTTGCACTGTCTTGGTAGGGGTTTAACGTGGCTGGGATCTGAACAAATTCAGACTGAGTTAAAGAGGCCAACAAGGGATTTATTGATTTGGATATATCAATTTGCACTAGTCCAAACAAGTTGGGCTCAGGGTCCCACAAACTCCAAGGGCTTCAGGCCAAAAGTTGAGCTTTTGATCTTGTATATATTAGGATGCAGTATAATGTAATAATACAGGGCTTTCTCTAATGTCTCCAAAAGGGGGTGGAAGGGACTTGAGAATAATTGCTCTCTTTGTCTTTCCCAGTCTGAAGAATTTTATAAAAGTTTTATTATATAATTACTCTTATCGTTATATGTTGACCTCATTTCTGTTCTTTTCCCTCTTTTCCCTGACATTTATCTAACTCTTTATTGACCTCAGACACCCAGCTCATTTTCATGCTCCATTGTATAGGTATCTAAAGTTTAGGGGCTCTAACACGTAGATTAAGATATTTGAATTAGACAAAATGACCCACAACTTTGTATTCTTGGTGTAACCTTTATATCAGCAGTTACTAGAATATCTTGGAAACAAAGTCTGCGTTCAGTTTGCCTAAAGCGTATTTCTGGTGCCATTTGGAAGCTCCCCAGATATTCATATAGGGATAGGAGGTGGGATGAGATGCCCCTGTGGAAAAACAGTTGGAGGCCAAGTGAATATCTTACAGTACTTCAGATGACACTTGACACTTACTTTGAGTCAAGCCCTAGATGACCAGAGTAGGCGTTAATATTAAGTGTGTAACTGTATACATATTTAGGTTCATGCAGTATATATGCTATGCTTATAGTAGTGTTACATGAGAACTAGCATGCTAAAGTGAAAATATGAATGTTAAATACCTTAAATAATATTAGGATAAAATATCTTGAGGATATATTCAGAGGAGAAAAAAAAAAAAAAGTATAACAAAACTTGAAATCCAAATTGGTGGTTTTATGCAAAAGCATGATTATGGAGCCATGAAGGCAAGAATCAGGCTATATTAACTCAGCCATGTAGTTCTACTATATGCTATTACATGTTTTATTACGTTTAAATCCATAGACCTGTTTTTTTTGAAAGTGATTGTCTTGTTTTTATTCCTAATAGGAGTGAAGCTAAAGCTTGTTCATGGAGGCCAACCATCCTGCCAGAGAGCTGGAAGATCCACTGTGAGAAAATGTTAACATCCTTTCTTGAAATATCAGTTCCATCAAGTGCTGTGGGGGCACCAAACTCCTGCGGAAATTGTTTGGAATAGAAAAAAATCTGCAATCTCTGTTGAAAAGCAAGCTTTTAGAGTGGAAAAATAAATAGAGAAATAACAACCTGTCCTAAAATAATAAAAATAAACCTCCACTATTGTCTGTGTATGAGATCCCATTGAATTTCAACAGCATATGATATTTGAAGAATGTTTTATGACTGAAATCATTTGGCACAAAAATATCCCTAATGACAGACAAAACATATTTTAGAGGGCTTGTATTAAAATTCACAAGGTCCAAAAGTTTATTTGACATTTAAGGAATAAATTCTGTGATTTTGTAGAGGTCATGTTACATTTTTTTTTTTTAATAACTAATCATATATTTAACTCATTCTAAATGTCAGACATAACTACTCCCAAATGAGAAGCCACAACTACTTTTTTCTACATTTGAGAGCTTCAGTTTTCTTCCTACTATCCTATCACAGTGCAGTTTGTATGAAGTTTTACCTCCCAAGGCCGGAATAAAATCCTTCTATTTATCATTGTACTGGTTTGAATTATTTGCTATTTCTCATAGACTTTCATTGTGGACAATTGAGAAGTCTCTCACATTTTGTTGGTTGAATGCTCCGTAATTTTTTCAAGAGAATACATTTCAAAATGTACTTTTGAAATTTGTCCTCAATGCACCTGGTACAAATTTATGAGGAAATCTAGATGGGCTGTTGTGTCCCTTATTGCTGTCAAGCTGAGAGGTATGGTGTGATTCCGGTGACATAGTCGTGTAAGTTCTCATGAAGCTGGAGCCAAGTCTACATGTTCAAACAATTTTGGTTATACAGTGTAATTGTGATCCTTATAAATTTACTATATATAAGATTTTGTGTACCATTACATTAGAAACTAGGATAAATTATTTTTATTGACTTTTAGGACTTATTTGTCCAGGAAATAAATTCCAATGAGGTATGCATGTACCTGTAAGTCTTCTCCAATAGTCTCTTAAGTAAGTCTCCTCCAATTGAAGCCATTAAATAATTTCAGTCAAGAATGACATAGAGAAAAAAAACTCAAAACATTTAGCCACCATAAAGATTTGTAAGTACAAATATTTGTAAAATTATGTATTAATTAATATATTGCAATAGAAATATTTTGTACAATCTCAGACATCAGAAGACTTGATTCAGTTCTATGTAAAAAATTATCTAGCATCATTTGAGATGCCATAGAATATTCGGTCATAGACATTAGTATGGGGCTGGAAGATATAAGACCTATTGCGGACTGACATCTTTCTAGAGCAATAACAATGCACCTGCTGGGATAAACCATCACCTCAAATAGCACTGTACACCAACATATGGAAACTGAATTGAGCCCAGTTGTCTTTTAGGTGCTTTAGTTATGATAAGTAAGTTCCAGGCATAAATATAGGTATCCATATTTGGAACTGAATTCTAATGAAGGTGTTCAGAATCAATTTAGATATTGAGATCATAATGTTGATTGGGCTCAAAGGCTCTAAGTTAGCTAGAATTCACTAATGTCTTTACTTTTTACATGATAGAGTGTAAATGTAATTGTACATCATGCAAGCTTCCTCAATACAACATGAAGTTCATTATTTCTGTTACTGTGCCTCAAAGGTTTTTTTTTCATATTTGTTTAAAAAATATGGTCATTCAGTGAGAAACAAAAGAAGATATTGTCTGGTTTTAAGTGGTACGTTATTTAAGTGATAACACAATTAATGACAATAGAAAGTTTTAGAGGCAGTAAGATTTAAAGGTAAGACCCTTCAAATAATGTTTGCTCATCAGCATGAAAATAGATCTTTTTTTTTGTCACTTACTGTCAGAAAACAAAAAAATGGCTTGACACCTTTGTGTCTGTTTCTCTTCTTGTCCTTTATGTATTTTTTTCTTCATATCTAGAATCAGCTTTCTAGAGTAAGAAATAGAATAGGAAGTACTTTGACCAGGTATCTCATGGGATGGGTTGGTGACAATTTTTTTACAAATAATTTTGAGAAAGCGACTAGAAGGACTTACTACTAGTGAAGAAAGAACTGGTAGAGAACACAATACCCTATGGCAGGGTGCATGAGAACACACATGGAACAGCAGAGATCATGGTGCATAAGAAGTGAGAGGAGGAAAAAATATAAATAAAACAAAAAATAGGTCTAATAAAGTAAAAGAACTGGAAGATAAGATCTCATGGAAAATGAAGGGCCAGGAGGAAAGTTCCTCAAGGAACCTGTATTAAAGGACCAACTACTCCAGTATAAAGGAATGAAAGAATAGACTATGTAGGGGTGAAATTGGAAATGGCAAGTAACAGACTGAAGTACTGTTATTAAGGATACAAAGAATAAACAAAAAGCATCTTTCTATAGAAACATTAACAAACAAGAACCAGAATAAAATAAAGAAATAGTCGATCTGTTATTCAGTAGAGAATGAAAACAACGGACAGATATTTTATACCCTGAGAATAGCAGGATATTTTAAATGTATTTTAGCTTCAGTTTTAAATAAAATGACCAATAACAATAAAGCAGCTAATTAATTAATACTGCTAACAAAGAGGGTACAACTGTTGAGAAGAAGTGAGGATAAACAGATTAGACACCACTTTGATCTTTTCAAATTGCCTGGACCTGGTGAAGTTCAAGTATTTAGGCTACTTATGGAATTGGTTGCAGCAAACTCCAGAACAGAGGATTTCCCCCCCCGCCCCCCCCCCCCCCCCCCCCCGGTAATTATGGAGTATTGACAAGAAAAAGAGTATCACCTATTTTTAAAAAGGAGGAAGAGGATAAATATAATTTTTGAGAAAATATTGAAAGAACTAGTCTTTTTAGAGCTTACACTAAAAGATGAAAACAATATGATACTGATATTGAGAGAGAGAGAAAGGAAAGAAGGAACGGCAGGAAGGCAGGAAGGAAGGAAGGAAGGAAGGAGAAGGAAAAGAACAACTGTTGTAAGGAAGGGAATTGTTAAAGGTTAATTCTTCACATCTATTTTGATCAGCAGTAAAGATGGATCAGTTTAAATTTATTTGCAAAGATTTAGTCTAAATACTGTGGAGGAGGAACTTCCTACTTGTAAGGATAAGTAGAGTACTGGAGAATCACAGTGGGAACTGCCATCTGTGGTAGTTTAAAAAAAAAAAAAAAAAAAGGCCTAGACAAATATCAATCAAAAATTAAGCTGCAGAGATTCTTCCTTGGACCAGCTGAGATACTTGGTGACCAATTATCTGAGTTTAGTGTAGTCCAGGCAAAAAATTATTTTTCCTCTATGTTCAAGTTCAAGTTCAACAAAAATATTTGTAAACTTTAAATTCAGTGTTGCCTTTCATTTTAGAAGCTGTATTTCCCTGTCACTGCTCATGAGCAAAATATAAACTGTGAAACAGAGGATATAATGCATTTGTATACATAAAGAGTCTACTTCAATGAAAACATTAAATTCTGCAAGGTCTTGCAATGTCAGGCCACAAAGGAATTTTAGAAAAAAATACCTGGACCTTTATTCTTACAGCTGACATGAGTCTTTATTAAGGCTTTTTGAAGGTTTGCCTAGGATACCTCAAAGGATAAGATGTTGACAACATCCATAGCTAGACTTTGTGCTTTATCTACAAAATGAACATATATATATATAATATATGTATATTATTTTATATATATATATACATATTTATGTGATAATGCAATTCCACTGGCAAACTTGAAGACAGAACCTGTATTGTAGATATTGGACATTTCTTACCACAGTGTCCTCTATGGATTAGACAACACAGATTAAAAGGTACTTCCCTTATTAATCCTACACCACTATTCCTAACAGAAGAAGAGTGACAGTGAGAAGCTGAAGATTTTTTTACCTTTGATATAATCTTAAGCATGAATGTGTTCAAACACAGAACAGACCTATGAACCAGCCTTTTTTTTTTTCTTCTCTTCCCTACAATTCACCCACACAGTACAGCTAATCAGGCTAGTCATGCTAAAATCATCCTTGAAGATGTTTCTGCTATTCTGATACTACTTCTGCTCAATAACAACTATTTTCCAGCAAGATCTGTAAAACAATAAAGACTTCTAACACAGCATTGTGCCAATACTGGTGTGAAGAAAAAAGAACAGTGATGGCCCTGCAATACTTTTAGAAGTCCAAACAACCAAAAATTGATTGCAGGTATTCACATATTCAGACATAACTAAACTGATGGCAGAAGAGATTTTTCTTACTGGAATGGAGTTAGAGAGTAATTTTTCATAAGAGAAATTACAGCTGTGCATTGATCATGCTCCTCAAGTCATTGCAAGGTGGCCTATTCTTATGGTGGGCGGCAGATAAAGGAAAGGCTTACTCAGCTATAATAAGGAAAGATTGATGGAAATAAAGTTTTAGTTGACAACCTGAAAATGAAGTTGATCCAAAATGGGATGCACCTCAAAAGACTGAAATTTCTTATGTTCTCTATAATAAAAAGCTATTAACAAAGCATTTTTAAGAGTATTTTATCTAGTATATCATGGAATAAAGATCTAGATATAAGCAGTAATTAAAGAACAACTTTGATTTTGATAATCCTTTTTAATTGCTTTTTTAATTGTGAAATTTTAAAACATTTCTGCGAAGTGCTCTGTGGAAAAAACGCTGATGTAGAGAGATTAACTAATCAAGATTGCTCTATTCTGTTTGAATAACTAGAAAGGATCTTCGAGTGGGTAAGTGTAAAATAAATCTTCTAACTAATGTATGGCTCCATGTAATCTCATCTCACCTTCTGGGAACAATGTATAACAAATTAAGCTTGGATCATGAAATGTCATACAAATCTGGCAGTGAGATTTCATTTGGAGGGAAGAACTTCTATTCTCTTGGTTCTTAACAGCCATAGAAAATTTCAATTACGTGAGCATCTTGACAAATTCTACCTCCAGGGTATAGAGGATTTTTAAAAAGTTTTCTTTAACTGACTACAGTGTCCTAAAGAATGTTGCCTGCTTTATCCACCTTGACTTGTACCTATTTGCAGCTTGCCTGGACTTTGACAGGAAAACCTTCTTGAGAGAAAATTAGATTATGAAGTAAAATACTAATAGATTAATATTTTATGCAACACAGTATATGTCTTCTAAATAAAGAGTAAAATAAAGGTATTTTCATAATGGTATACAGACTTCTTTCCTTTTATTCCAAATTTGATGAAACATTGAAGGGCTGAATATATACTTGAAGTTGAATATAATTAGCTTGTTATGAAAAGAATAAATAAGTTGACTCAGAGAAAGATTCCTAAGGAGACATCAAGTGAAACAAATTGAAAATTTATATGAAAGGGATTGGAGTGAGGATGAAGGAGAAGAAACAGAAGAGAAAAAACATAACCTAGTACTATGCACATAATAGATAACAAAAATATGTATCAAGATGGCTTTTTGCATCTGGTTCTTCTATTGCTTTTACATAGAATTGGTTTTGTTAAAAGGTCTAGTAATTGTATTACATACTGGTATTGCTTGTTTAAAAGAATTTGTTCCTGGCAGCAGTGAGAGATATCTTTTACGTCAGAGAAAAATATACTAAATCTGCATGAATCTGATAAATCTTGGACGTGTTAAAAGTTTTTCTGGGGGGGAAGGTTGGTCAAATTCCAATGCTGTGAAGTTTAGTGTGAGATTCAAAGTATGACTTTTGTGTTGCATCTGCATGAGTTCCATACTGTGCAAACTTGGACCAAGAGGAGAAAGAGTAGGAATGCGGAGCCTGAATTCATAGTAATGAAAGACCCACTCTTGTATCCTCCTCATTGGTAAAATGTACACCCTAACACAATACATAGTCACTTTCTATGTAATTCCTCTCTTTTAAAATATAGGAATCAAAGTCATCTTAGAGTTTGCAGTTAATGGTTAAGTAAGATGATCTCCAATTTAAATACTGTATATAGATTTTTATATAAAATAAATGCAGGATACAAGTAAGTAAACTTCAGCTAAACTTCAAATACCACCATTATTTAAAGTATCAACACACACTTTTAATTTCCATTGGTAAAATCAAGAAGCTTTCATATTTAATTAAGCAGCTAATTTTCTCTTGCTATATGAAAGAGGGAGAAGCAGCTAATTGCATTTGAGATTCCCTTTAGCATAATTAGATCTAGGCAAATAGATAATCCCCTTGACACCAATGACATGCATCAGATTCACTTTAAGCAACCATTTTGTTTGGGAATATCACACCTGTAGTAATTAGTCATGTGCATCTCATTCTCTTAAGAAACTATTTGGTAACACATGGAATTACCTTGGGAAATGGACAACATGAAAGACCATGTGTAAAAATAATAACATAGTTGCTATAATTGGTGTGAATAAATTATATTTTAATTTTCAAATACGAGTTTAAAATACAATAAAAATAAAATTGTGATTAACCTATATTGTTTGGGAAGAGATAAGCTATAGTTCAGTGGATAGAAATGTACTTAATAACTGTAACTCCATCTTACGCAGCGCTTTGAAATGAAAAATTGATTCATAGTCTAGAATGAAGTTCACTAGAACTTCATTTTTTAAACATTTTTTTTCTGTCGAATTGAAGTGTCAATATTTTTTCTGCCATTCCTGAATAAGTCATTCTTTCTTTTCAGTTTTAAAATGGAATTTAATTTTGAATTTCTTATCATTGTGTTTACAGTAAGTATATGATATAATATAAAGTGTAAAAATTCCAGTTTGATCAGCCTATTTTTTTTTCCAGAGGGTTTTTCCTTCCAATTCAGAAAAAGCTATTTCTTCAATATTTCAAAAATGTCATAATTCTTCACTTTTTTAAGTTGAAATACCTGTTTGTGTATATGTGTATGGATGTATGCATGCTTAAGAGAAAGATGGAGAAAAATTTCTAATGGTAGGAAAAGATGTTCTTGTACAAATAAGATATTAACTGTGAATTTAGCTCTACTAGGTCACATTATTTTACTCTTCTTTGTGGCTATATTGATTCTTATATATCAGCTAGCTTACTTAAAACTACTGCAGGTATGATTACACTCCATCCTGGGAGACATACATCTCTAAATCTTCCCCGATAGACCATGAGCATTATCTCTTCAGGAATCTGAGGTCCTTCTTGTCATCAAGCACTCTTTATGTTTGAAGGTGATTTGTAACAAGACAGAAGAGACCTAAAGCTGTTTTCATTGAGGTTAAAACTGTTTTGATAGAAGTTTTCAGCTTTCACTTCCTAAAGAGCACATTGCAAAACTCAAAGACAGAAAAGCCAAGTTGTACATTTGAATGGCTTGACTGAGTAAACTGGAGAGTAAATGGAGGTCAGATGTGTTTGAGCCAGCTTAGTGCAACTGAAAGTCTACATTGCCCTTTGGACGTCAGATTTTCAGAATTTCTTAACTAACATTTGGTATCTAAAATCTGAATATCTTTAATAGTAGCCTAGAATTAAGAAAATTACAGTAGCTATTAAAAAGAAAATATTGTGGGTAGTACTGTTCCTATTAGATCATCAGCATCAGGAAACCTAAAAAATCGCCAAGTGAACAAACATAAACTTTTAGAAACTAAAAACTCAGTAACAAGAAGAAGAATCAAAGCTAATAACTGTTAATCAGAGATCACATCCTTCCACTGTAAATGTTGACTTATCTAAACATTGAAGTCTAGGCAAACAGCTTGGTTAACAAAACTGATGCATAGCAAATATATTGCTGTATCATGGAATCAATGTACATTAGATGAAATAAACATTACCCCAGGATGTTCCAATCTGTTCTCTGTGTTATGACTGGCTGTTGTGTAAGAATAGTGAGGCAGACTATTCCAAGGTATAAAATGACTCTAGTCCATTAGCTGGATTGTTGTAATCCACCAGTCAAGAATCTATAATTATAAAATTATGCTTATGATATGGCAAATACATCCAAAAATAAGTACCACTGAAAGAAATAAAGAAAGCATTTTTTTTTATCTTTTAAAAAATATTTTAAGTAATTAACATATATTGTTCTCTCTAAAATGCTATGTTAGCAAATAAGTAAATAAATACAAGATTTCCTCTCATGTGGCTCTAAATGAACACTCACTAATTGGCTGGATGGTCACACACAAAGAGGTGCGGTAAACAGCCCAGTGTCCAAGTGGAGATCAGTAATAAATGGTATTCCTCGAGGATCAGTATTGGTATCGTCACTGTTTAACATCTTTGTAAGTGACATGGACAGTTGGATTGAGTGCACTCTCAGCAAGTTTGCCGATGACACCAAGATGTGTGGTGTGGTTGACACACTGGAAGGAAGGGATGTCATCCAGAGGGACCTGTGCAGGCCTGAGAGGTGGGCCTGTGCGAGCCTCGTGAGGTTCAACAAGGCCAAGTGCAAGGCCCTGCACCTGGGTTGGGGCAATCCCAAACACAAATCCAGGCTGAGTGGAGAATGGATTGAGAGCAGCCCCGAGGAGAAGACCGGATGAGAAGTTCGACATGAGCCAGCAATGTGTGCTTGCAGCCCAGAAAGCCAACTGTGTCCTGGGCTGCATCAATAGCAGCCTGGCCAGCAGGGCAAGGGAAGTGATTCTCTCCATCTGCTCTGCTCTCATGAGACCCCACCTGGAGCCTTGTGCTCAGCTCTGGGGCTCCAGCACAAGAAGGACCTGGAAGTATGAGTCCAGAGGAAGGCCATGAGGGTGATCAAAGGGCTGGAGCACCTCTGCAATGGAGCCAGGCTGAGGGAGTTGGGGTTGTTCAGCCTGGAGAAGAGAAGGCTCTAGGGAGAACTTATAGTGGCCTCCTGGTAACCAAAGGGGACCTACAGGAGAGTGGGGGAAGGACACTTTGTCAGGGAAAGAAGTGATAGGACTAGGGGGAATGGCTTTAAACTAAAAGAGAGAAGATTTAGATTAGACATCAGGAAGAAATTCTTTACTCTGAGGGTGGTGAGGCACTGGCACAGGCTGACCAGAGAAGCTGTGGATGCCCCATCTCTGGAATTTTTCAAGGCCAGCCTGGCTGGGGCTTTGAGCAACCTAGTCTAGTGGGAGGCTTCCCTGACCATGGCAGGGTGGTAGGAAATAGATAATCTTTAAGGTCCCTTCCAGTCCAAATTATTCTGTGATTCTATGATTCTAATGTCACCTGATAGATTTGAAGGAAACAAATATCTTAAAGCAGTACAAAAAATAAGAGCTTTCAATTTAACGAGGAAACCACAAATCTCCCCCCCAAAAACATTTTCAGCCTGTATTAGTCTAAAACAATGTTGTTTGTTTGTTTATTTTTCTGTGTGAGTGAAACTATTCTGTTTTGCTCGTTAATGATTTACCTGCATTTTAAGATTTTTTACCTAATTCAAGTTAACTTATTTGTGAAATGGTATTTTGAAATACAATAGTATTTACCTTGACTACTTTTCCTTTTTAGTTCTCTTTTTCCTCTCCCCACCTGTATTCTGCTTGAAATTGTTTCTAAATATGGATCAAACACTGTGAATAGTTATGATTTCTTCAGAATTCTGTTCACAGAATCACAGAATCACAGAATCATCTAGGTTGGAAGAGACCTCACCACACGTCTTGGTGTCATCAGCAAACTTGCTGAGAGTGCACTCAATCCAACTGTCCATGTCACTTACAAAGATGTTAAACAGTGACGATACCAATACTGACCTCCACAATCATCTAGTCCAACCTCTGACCTAACACTAACAAGTCCTCCACTAAGCCATATCATTAGAACAGTAACTATTTGCATTTTTTTTTTCTGTCCATGCTTCTCATATACACCACATTTGACATTTTAGAAAAATGATTTTGTTCAGTTCTTTTCTTTAAGGCCCCATGAGGTATTTAGACTAATCTTTTGTCTCACACATTAACCATTAAGTCCAGCTATACTGGTTATATTTCTGCTTTCCCTACACAAATGAAGCTAATTTCTTCTCGTGGGCTCTGACAGTTTGGGTGTAAAAATAAATGCCATGGAATTTTAGCTAAAAGATCATAATAATCACAGAGTGGCACTGATTCTGTCTTATGAAATTGTGTTACCTTCATGAAAACAAGAACTTTGGGATGGGGTGGAGATAGTCTTACCTTTACATCAAATTGGGACATGGCCAAAATATCTACTCAGGCCTCAGAATTTGGAGGCACTCAAGTTTAATAATATAGACACAGCCAATACATCCCACCTTTACCACTGAGCTCTGAGTCTCATAAGACAGGTTCAACTCAAACTCATCCTGTAAATATAAGTATACACTTTGCTACGACGTGTTTCATTAATACAAAACAGCCTCCCTGATCATTCATCACTTGAAATGATACACACAGGTGCTGAAGTGAGGTGCAGCTGTTGATAAAGGCTGAAGCCAAACTATTTTCCTGAGGTAAGTTGGCTTTCAGTTACTTTGTTTTTGTTTTTTTTGCATTTTTTTTAAGAGAGTGGGGAAGAAGAGAAAGGTTGAGATTTAATTTATTCTTTTTCTTTAAATAAAAATGACTGTAATTTTCTTTTTATCCATTAGAGACACGTATGGGTCCGATAATTCAGCAGCTTCTGAGGCTGCGTTCACACTATTAGTAAGTGTTGTAATTCAAAAGCAGTGCTGGTTAAAACCATCTTTTGTGGCTCTTTCAGGTGAAACTAGGAACTTCCAAGATATGAAAACACTTACTATAATTTTCAATTCTGCCTTTGATTTTTATTTTATTTTATTTTATTTTATTTTATTTTATTTTATTTTATTTTATTTTATTTTATTTTATTATTTTATTTTATTTTATTTTATTTTATTTTATTTTATTATTTTGTTTTATTTTATTTTATTATTATTTTTGCTTCTACTTTACATTGGGACAAACTGACAAGGTTTTCAGTTTTTGGGGGGAAAAATATAAGTCTTCATTTTGATGTACACAATGCCTTCTGGAAGAACTCACCAAGATTGGAAGAATACCCTCCTTTGAGTCCTTCTCCTGTTAGGCCAGATTTCAGCCTCATACTTTCACAGTCCAGATAAGAGTCCCAAACATGGGAAATCATCTGTGTTCAGGTGACAGTAATAGTATGGAGGTAGGTGTCTCTCAGAACTTCCTATTGAAGTGCCTTCACTTTCTCTAAATAATCACACAGTCATAAAGAAACAAATTTAAAATATGATCATGATCCATACAAAAACATTAACTACTTAGCCGCATTGTCTCCTTATTCCAATGAATAGTTAATTGTTTAATATAAAGTGGAGACAAATTTCCCTCCATTTTCTATATGAAGCAGTAAATGAAAGCAGAAATCTATCACAAGCTGTCCATGAAATCTCATATGTGCTGTTAGTTCTGGTTGCTTTTGACTGATAAATGACAATGGTGCTAACTGTTCCAATGTAACCTTCTCCATTAAATGCCCTCATCATTCTGTTTAGTGGGTGTTTCTGTACCACCTCTAAAAATTATCCCAGATGGTTAGGGGCACAATATAAGCACACCCTGAAGGTACCATTTCATAGATGGTATGTCCTGAAATTTAGCAGATCCTTTGAATTAGTGCTGCATTAGTTCATGATACCGGCTCTTTAGGAAGGATACAGGCTCTTTAGGAAGGAGAGGTTGGGTACACGAGGAGGAGGTGTTGTCCTCTTTGTTAATGAACAGCCATATTGCATGGAGCTCTGCCTGGGGATAGACGAGGAGCTAATCTAGAGTTTATGGGTTAGGATTAAAGAGAGGACATGGACAGGTGACATTATACTGGGGGTCTGCTACAGGCCACCTGATCAGGAAGACTGAGTAGATGAAGCCCTCTGCAAACAGATAGGAGCAGTCTCACATTCACAAGCCCTAGTCCTTATGGGGGATTTCAACCACCTTGATATCTGTTAGAGGAACAACACAACAGTGCATAGACAGTACAGGAGATTACAAGAATTCATTGATGATAACTTCTTTCTCCAAGTGACAGAGGAGCCAACAAGCAGATGTGCTATGTTGGACCTCATTCTCACCAACCAGAATGCTTGTTGAAAATATGAAGGTCAAAAGCAGCCTTGACTACAGTGACCATGAAATGGTGGAGTTCAAGATCCTTAGGGCAGCATATAGCAAACTTACAAATCTGGAATTCAGGAGAGCAGTTTGGCCTTTTCAAGGATTGACTTGCTATAGTCTAATGGAATAAGGCATTGGAGGGAAGAAAAGCCCAAGAAATCTGGTTAATATTCAAGTATCACCTTCTCCAAGTTCAAGAGCCATGCATCCCAACAAAGACAAAGTCAGGCAAAAATGCCAGAAGGCCTGTGTGGATGAACAAGGAGCTTTTGGCCAAATTCAAACACAAAAAGGAAGCCTACAGAGGGTAGAAGCAAGGACAGGTAACCTGGGAGAAGTACAGGAATACTGTCAGAGCATCCAGAGATAGATTTGGAAAAGCTAGAGCCCAAATGGAATCAAATCTGGCCAGAGATGGATGGCAAGGGCAACAAGAAAGGCTGCTACAATTACTTCAGTAGCAAAAGGATTATGCTGAACAAAACGGGAGACCTGGTTACATAGGACGGTGAAAAGGCAGAGGTACAGAATGTCTTCTTTGCCTCAGTCTTTCCCAGCAAGACTGGCCTTCAGGAATCCCAGATCCCAGAAATCAGGCTGAAAGGCTGGAGCAAGGAAGATGTACCTTTGGTGGAAGAGCATCAAGTCAGCAAACTGGACGTTGTAAGTCTTTAGGCCTTGATGTGATGCAGCCAAGAGTACTGAGGGAGCTGGCAGATGTGATTGCGAATCTATATTCTTTGGTTGATCATGGCAACTAGTCGAAGTGACTGAAAAGCAGAGTAAAGCAAACGTCACAGCTATCTTCAAGATGGGTAAGAAGGAGGATCTAGGGAACTACAAGATGGTCAGCCTCACCTCTATCCTTGGAAAGGGGATGGAACAGCTAACCTGGGAAACCATTTCCAGGCACATGAAGAAGTAGAAAATCATCAGGAATAGTCAGCATGGGCTCTCCAAGGGGGAGTCATGATAACCAACATGATAAGCTCCTATAATGAAATGAACAGCATGATGGGTGAGGAAAGAGCTGTGGCTATTGTCTTCTTGGAATTCGATAAGGCCTTTGACACTGTCCCCCATAAGATCCTTATACAGAAGCTGTTAAAGTATGGACTACATGAGCAGACAGTGAGGTGGATTGAAAGTTGGCTGAATGGCCAGCCCCAATGGATCGGTGGCACAAAGTCTATTTGGAGGCTAATAATTAGCAGAATATCCCAGGGGTTAATAGGGGGTCCAGCATTGTTTAGCATTTTCATTAATATGGACAATGAGGTAGAGTCCATGCTCAGTAAATTTGCAGGCAACACAAAACTGTGGGGAGTAGCTGATTCACCAGGAGGCCATGGTTCCATTCAGAGCAACGTCAACAGTATGGAGAGGTGGGCTGACAAGAATCTCAAGAAGTTCAGCAAGGAGTACAGAGTCCTACACCTGGGGAGGAAAAACACCAGGCACCAGGACATGTTGGAGGCCACAGAGCTGGAAAGCAGCTCTGCAGAAAAGGACCTAGGAGTCCTGGAAGACAACAAGTTGAACGCGAGTCAGCAATGTGCCCTTGCCACTAAGAAGACTAAGAGAGTTCTTGGCTGTATTAAGCAAAGTATCACTAGCAGATCAAACGAGGCGATCCTTTCTTTGTTTTAATATCTTTATTGATGATTTGGATGAGGGAATTGAGTGCACCCTCAGTAAGTTTGCAGACAACACCAAGTTGGGGGAATGTGTTGATCTGCCGGAGGGTACAAAGGCCCTGCAGAGGGACCTGGGTATGTTGAATCATTGAGCAGAGGCCAACAAGATGAGGTTCAACATGGCTAAATGCTGGGTCCTGCACTCTGGCCACAACAACCCCATGCAATGATACAGGCTTGGGGCACAGTGGCTCGAAAGTTGTGCAGAGGAAAAGGATCTGGGGGTGTTGGTGAATGCTCACTTGGACATGTGAGCATTGAACATGTGAGCCAGCAGTGTGCCCAGGTGTCCAAGAAGGCCAACGGCATCCTGGCTTGTATCAGGAATAGTGTAGCCAGCAGGACCAAGGAGGGGATCATCCCCCTGTACTCTTCTCTAGTGAGGCCGCACCTCGAGTACTGTGTTCAGCTTTGGGCCCCTCAGAACAAGAAGGACATCAAGGCCCTGTAGCATGTCCAAAGAAGGGCTACGAAGCTGGTGAAGGACCTGTAAGACAAGTCCTATGAGGAGCAGCTGAGGGAACTGGGGTTGTTTAGTCTGGAGAAGAGGAGGCTCAGGGGAGACCTTATTGCTCTCTACAGCTACCTGAAAGGGAGGTGTGGGGAGCTGGGGGTCGGCCTCTTCTCACAGATAACTTGTGGTAATACAAGAGCAAATGTCCTGAAGTTGCTCCAGGGGAGGTTCAGGTTGGAAATTAGGAGAAATTTCTGCTCAGAAATAGTGGTTAGGCATTGCAACGGGTTGCCCAGAGAGGTGGTGGAGTCACTGTCCCTAGGGGTGTTTAAGGAAAGGTTGGATGTGGTATTTAGGGACATGATTTAGTGGGTAATATCGGTGGTAGAGGGACAGTTGGACCAGATGATCTTGAAGGTCTTTTCCAACCTTAATGATTCTGTGATTCCATGATTCTATGATTCACTTCTACTCAGCATTGATGAGGCCACACCTAGAGTAATGTGTCCAGTTTTGGGTCCCTCAGTACAAAAGAGACCTGAACATACTGGAGAGAGTCCAGTGGAGGGCCACCAAGATGATCAAAGGACTGGAGCACCTCTTTTACAATGAGAGGCTGAGAGAGCTGGCGTTGTTCAGCCTGAAGGAGTCTCAGTGGGGATCTTATTGATATGTATAAATACCTGAAGTGAGGGTGCAAAGAGGACAGAGCCATGCTCTTCTCAGTGGTGCTCAGAGAAAGGATGAGGCAATGGACACAAACTGGAACACAAGAGGTTCTGTCTAAGTACCACAAGACGTATCTTTACTTTGTTTGTGATGGAGCACTAGTACAGGTTTCCCAGAGAGGCTGTGGGGTCTCACTCTTTGGAGATTTCCAAAAGCCACCTGGACAAGGTCCTGGGCAACATGTTCTATAAGTCCCTGCTGGAGCAGCGGACTTGGACCAGATCACCTCCAGAGGTCCATTCCAACCTTAATCATTCTGTGATTCTGTGATGATAAGAATGGCAACCACTGCTTCTTTCAGCCAAATATCACTGTCCTCTTCAGTCACCTGTACATTATGCTAAATGAACACAGTTTCAGACTACATGTCTGAAGGTGTTAAAACATCCAACTAAGTTTTAGACCACTGACTGATTCCGAAGGACTGTATAGGTCAGGTTCATCACTTCATCATTAGTCAACTAAAAGTCAAGCTGTCAAGCTACTAATTTAAGATGTTGTGCAAGAACTCTTCTTCCTGAGGAGAGCTGAATACTTCTAGAGGGTGTTTTCTATTACTCATTTTACAAAACTACCTCAGGACAGGATGAGTCTCTCTGTAGCTTGTTTCTCTGTCTCTGTCCAGAGAGAAAATCTAGATAAGCTTTGACTAGACACCTCAGATTTACATATACGAAGTTAAGAGAGATGAAACTCATATTTTTCTAAAATAACTAGATTTTGACAAGGTCAACATCTATTTTTCAGGTGATAAGTATAAATGTCGTGTCGTAGTATACCAATGGGCATGATATGAAATTGGATGGTTTTAGTCTTGTAATGAAGATACTACAGGCAAAGAGAAAAGTCAAGGAACATGGAACCACAGAAGTCGGGATAAGTGTGTTGAGATGGAAGTTTGAAACATAAAAAGCCAAGAAGACCCATCTACTTTATTAGTTAAATAAGGTTACTGCCTCTAATACTTAGAAGGGACAAATCATATAGATTTCTGATTCTTCCCTGGTGCATAAAATTGATCCCCAGAAAGGGAGGGCTGTTTTGTCACCACATTCTTGTTAAAATATTAACAGTATGTTTTCCCTTATCTCACAGCTGGAAAAGGTGCTCAAAACAGCTCCTGTTTACTAGCACATCCTGGCTATAGTTTTCAGAGGCTTTTGTTTCCCTGTTAATTGAAGACTCTATTTGGGGATTGTCAGAAGTTGGCAGTATTTCAGAGAAAGCTGGTGAACTGCAGCATGACACAAGAGACTCCCAAAGAAAGAGGTGTATGGCCTCATATAAGTCCAATCCCACAGCTTCTGGTGCCCGTGTTTATGAGGGTGGAGATCTGGCTGGCACATCCTGTCCTGACTCCTATTAAAACAATGACAAAGACTACCCGTTTCAGCATGCCAAGTGAACATCCAAGTGCATAACAATTCAATCCATCTTTCCTCCCAGATTGCTAAAGCAGCTTGAGACAGCCACATCCATGACCCTGTAAAATGTCTGTGGTGTTGCAGAAACAACCAGTTCCTCTTTGTAGTAGAAAAGGAGGGTGGGCTTTTTGGAAGGAGGGGTATTTTTATTTTATTTTTCCACCTCTCCCTCCTCCCTTTTCCTTGAGCAAATCCCCATAACAAATAAAGTTACACTTCAAGACTGGATTACGCAGACTCTTAGGTTTGCATGCCAATGTTTACTTTAAGTTAAAAATGATACTTCTGAGAATTCAAATAATATGTTTAAAGTATTTCCAGGCTGTTGCTTTGCTTGTATTTGTTTTGGCACTGATTCCCTCCACGAATATGTCAGTTTTGAAGACGAGATGAATGCTGTTCAGTTACAGGCTTTGCCTATTGATCATACATTTAACATTGGTTGACTTTGTTTATGTGCAGTTTTGGAGGGATTCAAGGCAAACTTAAGAGCACTCATTGCAGAGAAATTTTGTTGATGAGATCTTGCCTCTTTCAAGGCATTCTTGGATGGCAATAGTCTAAGGTGGGAGTGGTAAGAGCCCACAGCACAGCTTGTCATAGATCAGAGTAGATAATGAGAACAGTGTTTTTTGACCTCAAAATTTATACATCTATCAAAAGGTTTCAGTTCAATTCTTCAATGTAATGGTTTGTCTGGGACTCAGATGAAAGGACTGTAGAATACGTCTCACTTAACATCCTCTGGAAGATATTCCTTCCCATAGCTGCCTTTTCTCTGAAACCAGCTTGCCTGATATCCCCAGACAACATGCCAGATCCTGTACTCTCAGCCTTGATTTAACTTCTCCCAAGGCATACGTATCCTGTGGCTGCATACACCTGAATTGTCTCCTCAGAAGTTACCCCTGGAATCAGACCAGAGAGGAGATATAGGACAGGAGCTATCTGCTTTTAAGTGAGTCAGTTGTATGTGCATGTAAAGCTTTTTAACTCAAACTGAAAACAGCAAAAATATGGCTGCAGACACCTGAACCCTGAACTGATGCTACACAATGGCTTGTATTGTCCCAGCATGGAGCTCTCCTTAACCCATTCCATTTCACTTATATGGTTTTGATGCTCCCAAAATTGTTATTCTGTGATTTATTTCCTGCACCTTTGTGCTTAACAAATTATCACATTTGCTTATCTCAGCATTCTAACAGGTTGGTCTTTCCAAAAGAGAAAAAGACTTTTAAAGAAACAGGTACAATCAGGTTTTACAATCGGTATTTATTTATACTCTGTAGGTGTAAAACTTCATTCTCTTATACATTTGAGGGAAATAAAAAGCTGACTCCCAGCTCCTGAGCTATATGATGGAACATTTAGAAAGCATAACACATGCTTGTGGTCTATACAAGCCTCAGAAGTAGAGAAAGAAGTGAGAAAATCTATAAGCTTTTTTTTTTTTTTTTGCCAGCTATGGTTTTCTCTGGTAGTCTCTAAGAGTGGTCAATTTTTTTCTCCTAGAATTTTTGAGAAACATAAATCATCAGGGAAAGCAGGAAAAATATCCTCCAGCCTGATCTGGAAAACAACTTAAAGTTGAACCTGAAACTTTCCCTACATTCCATCTAGAAAAAGAATAGGATATTTGCAGACCTGCTTGGGAATGATTTGTAGGAGAACTTCATAGAACAAGCTGGCCATTTTAAAAATGCTTCCACAGAGTCTCCTTAGATTTTGTGTTTATTTAAATCTTAGAATCATAGAAACATTCAGGTTGGAAAAGACTTCTAAGATCATCTAGTTCAACCTTTAACTTAGTAATGACAAGTCTACCACTAAACCATGCTACATATAAATAATACATAGTAGAACAGGAACATGAGTCTTGAAGGAATCTGGACTCGGTAAATATTTGGAGGGAATATAGGAATTAAACTAATTAGATGTGCTTTATTATATTTAAATAATGGGTGAATTAAAAAAAAAAAAAGAGGAAAAAGTTTTCAAGTTAATTAACAGTAAAAAAAAATAAAGAAAAGAAAATGAAGATATCACAAGAGTTTTAGAAATTACTTGACATTGAGATACAGGAATAAGTCATTAATTGGTTATCTTGTTAGGGCTACAGAAAGAGTTCTAGCAAGGTCGCCATGACTTTGACAGTGACCACAGCTATGTTGCTTTTAGGAACTGAAAGTAAAGAGTGAAACACAAAGGGAGAATAGTGATAAGGAAATTGGATAGGTAATTATACAAAGGTCAGGAGGGAGGGTCAGATGATTGCCAAGCTGGTCAAAGGGCATGGCATGTCATCAAAATGGCTGAAATGATAATTGTCTGTAAACTCATTGTCCCTTTTCAAATTGACATCAAAGAAAATGGAAAGCATTGATAATCTCTCTAAGAAGATAATTAAGCAGATGGGCATAGAAATTGAAAAGATAGATAAATAAGCTAATGAATAATGTACCAGAAAAAGAGATGCAAATGTTAATATTGAAGTATAGACAAGCTCAATAGCAAAAGCTTACAGGTTGTGATAACTTGGAAATTTTAAATAATGGAAATATGAAGATTGTATTTCTTAATGATGTAAATGTATTCAGTGGTCGCAAATGACATGGCACTGGATGTCTCCTGCTTCTGGAAACAGTTTTGTTGTTGATTGTGACAACAAGAACAGATGCAAAACAAGAACCAAACTTCACTCCTCAAACTGTTCCAACATCTCAGCATACGGTTTGTTTTTTGAAAGTTTATTTTTTCCTCCATTCATAGGTCTCCTTTTCCTCTCCACAACTGAATACAGGCATGGATTTACTGGGCAGACACTTACCTTTCTCTAGCAGCAGGAATCTTCTTTTTGTGATTTATGTTTAGAAGTAAGTAGCCCAGCTGCAGCGTTGCAATGGCAGACCTCTCCTGTTAAAATTAAAGCTGTCTGTGACTGCCTCACAGCACTATGAAAATCCAGCCAGAGCCAGGAACTTAGACCTTGATCCCACAGTCTTATAAGTCTAGTTCAGCTTAGTTCTGCAGCCACAAGATGTGCTTAAGTGCATATGAATGCAACAAATAAAGATGCAGCAATGTATTTCACTTTAGAGAGTAGGAAGGTTTTCCTCTTTTTGCAGAGGAGCAAACTGTTTCTCAATTAACAGTTACGCTGAGGTAACTACATCAATTAGGCTGTCACTCCCTAAAGGAAAGGAGTCCCATAAGAATACAGAATAAATGTAACTTATATTGCTACAATTATCCCCCTTTCTATTTAGGAATTGATAGCATTCCACTTTATGGTATGAAATCTTTGATATGACTTTATTTTGTACTCAATTGTATGTTCATGACGGGAGCATTGAATTACTTTATAAGTATAGTTAAATACAGAGATACAGGAGAAAAACAACAGATGAAATAGAAAAAGGATCTTAACTTTTTGGTTTCTTTGTTTTCAGATTTATTCAGGTGGCTCATGTCAGCAGAATAATAAATAATCACAATTAGATTCTCCTTTGAGCTGAACAACAACAACAACAAAAAATCCAGACATGAAGAGTTTTTATTGGAAGTTCATGACAGTTGTCTCAAACAAATCAGTGACCTACTGGATGGGATGGCTGCTTGTTTGTGTTCTGGTCTGGATACACAGAACAGGAACTTGAACCATAATTTTCTTTCACTGTGGAAGTTTCCTGTTTGCCAGGATAGTGGAGAAAGAAAATATTATAGCTTAAATCCTTTTCTAAGGTCAGGCATATATTTCTATGGAAAGATTTGGTTTCCATTAAGTGACACTTCTCAGTGAAAATCCATCTTTTCCAGTTCTATTGATGACATGAATTTCAGATAACTTCAACACTTGCAGAAAATGGGATTCTCCTGCAGCTGTAATTCTGATTTTAATAGGCAGTTTTCAATTTCTGTTCTGCAGAAGGGGACTATATCTATCAACACTTTTGGCACCTAGTCCAATGTTTCTGGATGCAATGTGGAGAGTTAAAAACCTCTGAAATTCTCTAGAAGATCTCATCTAAGTTACCTACCTAAACTCCTTAAGGGATCTGCCTCTGAAGACAGGAAGACTGAAGGTTTTCAAAGTCCCCTTCTTATTTTTATGTAGGAAGTTTAAGTATTTAAGAAAGCTTCCTTTACTTAATGTCTATAACTTAGGTCCAAAGTAGGCGTCTAACATGTTTACTAGGTCCCTGCAGCTATGCCCACCTTCTCTTTGCATTAGTGTTTTGACATTAAGGTAACAATTAATGTAAAATCTTCAGACTTGGTTGACTCTATTTCCAATTCCACCTCAGGAACCACAGGGAAGTTCATGGAAACCAGAGATAAATCTGGTTTATTAATTTATTTGTTTGATGGGGGAAAAAAAAAAGGTCTTTGTGTTCTATTTAACATTTGCATAATGAATTATGATGAAAATATCCTTAAAAAGGAACTTTGGGGTCCCTCTTAGCTTGTCTCGAAATGCTGTATCCAGGAATTGATATAACAGGAATGTTACATCAATTGATATGACTGGAATGTCATATCTATTCTTATTTGCTTCCACCTAGGTTTCATACTAATGATTATCAATTAACAGCAGGATGCAATATAAGTACAAATTTGCATTTGCTAAGTTGATTAGCCTCCAGTTTATTTCAAGCTAAGATCACCTTTTGTCTAAATCTGAAAACAACATTTGGATCTAATATCAGGATTTCAGTTTTGTGTCAAGTGAAATTCCTTGGACACAAATTTCTTTGGGCAGTTAAGAGTTGCTGATGCTCAGAATCCTAAATAGTGACTTAGTTTTCACATACCTCTGAATTTGTTGTAAAAGAGAAGAGCAAGGGAAAAAATAATAATAATAAAAAAAAAGGAGAACAGAAAAGAAAATATAATGAGCTAAACCCTCAGAGAAGGAAACAGAATACATCAGGGCCTTGCAGAAGACCTGGTGTTTGTTTTCCTGCTTGGCAATAACTATTATTTGCATTTGGTTAGTTTGGTTGCATATTTTCCTTTCTGATAAACATGTAGATAAACATGTGAAACACTTACCTGCAGGTCATCATCTGTGGTGATAACTTCAATGGAGCTCCCTTTCTGAAGCTTCCAGGTACACTCATGGGAGTTAGGCTCCCTATCAGGTTCTCCCTGGAAGAGCTGGACTCCAAGCAGCAATGCCTTGTCTCCATTATTTCCCCCTCAGATTCGTTAGGTGCCTTCAGAGGATTCTTTGACGGTCCTTGAGCGTATCGCCTACAATGTAACTTTTCCAGAATTCACGTGCAAGCCACGTGTAATGATGTGTGCTTTTATCAGAATGCAAGAAAGAATAAATGGTGCAGAAGCTGAACAAAAGCCTTTTGCTCTTGCTTGTCACAGCCTTAAGTCTCACAGAGAAGGTCATTTTGTACTTAAACAGAAAATATTTCTGCTCCCCACACACTACCTCATCAGGCTCCTCTTGCAACCCTCTTTATCTCAAGTGCTTGAAAAATGGTTACTTGAGTAAGAGCACACTGTGTCTTCTGTGACTTTCAGCTGTCTTTGTCCCATCATTCTTTGATCAGCAGGATGATAACAGCTTTTGGGCTCTGCTGCCAAGGAAGCACCTCTACTGACAAAATGGCTGTCCCTGACTGGCTCCATATCACAGTATCACAGTATCACAGATTTCTAGGTTGGAAGAGACCTCAAGATCATCGAGTCCAACCTCCGACCTAACACTAAGTACTCCACTAAACCATATCGCTAAGCTCTACATCTAAACGTCTTTTAAAGACCTCCAGGGATGGTGACTCCACCATCTCCCTGGGCAGCCCATTCCAATGCTTAATAACCCTTTCGGTAAAGAAGTACTTCCTAACATCCAACCTAAAACTCCCCTGTCGCAACTTTCGCCCATTCCCCCTCGTCCTGTCACCAGGCACGTAGGAGAACAGACCAACCCCCACCTCTTTACAGCCTCCTTTAAGGTAACTGTAGAGAGCGATAAGGTCGCCCCTGAGCCTCCTCTTCTCCAGGCTGAACAAGCCCAGCTCCCTCAGCCGCTCCTCGTAAGACTTGTACTCCAGACCCCTCACCAGCTTGGTCGCCCTTCTCTGGACTCGCTCGAGCACGTCCATGTCCTTCCTGTAGCGAGGGGCCCAAAACTGAACACAGTACTCAAGGTGCGATATCTGAGATGCAATCATATTGCACTCGAGGTGCAATATCTGAGATGTTTGTCTCTGATCATTCTGATGCTAGCAGGTCTGAAAGCTCACATTTGGGTGTTCCACCCCATAAAGGGATGAGGAGGCTGAAGGCTACATGCAAAGGTGCTCTTTGCTTTGCACTTCTCTCAGAAGTTGTACAGTTGTACTTTTTTTTTTTTTTTTTTAAAGCACAGTTCAAAGCATATCAGATTGCTCTGAAGTCCACTGGCATTTGCAGGAGCTCTCTGATGAAGTAGCATGCAGGAACTAGAGGTGCCCAAAGTCCCCCTTGTCACACTGCTGAACTCTTCCCCCAGTGCAAATGCCATTTTTCATGCTATTCCCAGAAAGCTGTGGAGGTGAGGATGTGCAGCTTGTTACCTCATTCTCACTACAGAAAAGCTGATTTTAAAATCTGTCCAGGTTCCAAGACTTCAAACTCCATTTATAATGCCAAAACACTAAGGTATTTTTCATAGTTTTAATGCCATCACATCTTTTAATGCACTGTCTTAAACAGCTAAAAAATAGTAATGCTACCAATCAAGGCAACTATATTTTCTACACAAGCTATGACTTACTTCTTTCTAGAGGTGTTAATCAGATTTCATTTATTTTTATAGCATTAGGGACATTAACATTACCCTCTGGAAATGTTCCCCTTTCTATTTGTCCTTGGATAAGATATCTCCTGTATTAGGATAACTTTCTTCCTGAAGATAAATGTTTCCCGATAAAACAATATTGTTAACCTGTAACAACTGCAGCATGAAATAAATGCAGTTGTCAAGTAAACTTTAAAGGGAGGAATTAAAAATTAAAACAAAACAAACAAACAAACAAAAAAACTAGGACACATTAAAATACTGTTGTACAGTTCTTTACTATCCCCAAATGCATTTATCTTCTAGGCAATCTCATATGATTGAATAGGACAGAAGTCACCTGAAATAATGCTAAATGACAAAAGATGCATTAGCATCATAGGATAATGTGCTTATTCTCAGAAAGAGGAACAAGAGCTTCAGAACTCTTTCACACTGTGACATGTAAAAGAAATCAGTGTAGATGAAGTATGCTTAAAGTTACTGTAAATAAACTATAGGGTAGTCTTCAAGTCTGCAAATATTTCTGAGAACCTGTATCTCTTTATTCTAGTTCTGTAGATTCAGAGCTTCTCAATAGCCACTGAAATCAGTGGAAGACTTCCTGATGACTTCAATGAGTTTTTCACCACTCTCTGACTTCTTTTAGACCTTGGTCCAGAAAAATGCTTAACCATATGCTTAACAAGCAAGAAATTCTCGTGTCGTATAGGAAGGCTTTGCTGGGTAATCACCTGCCTACTCAATACTTTTCTCTTTTTATATATATATTTTTTTCTCTTTCCTCTGATTTGCCTCTACTTCTCTTCTGAGGAGGAAAAGAAAAAATAAACAAAGAGTTGTTTAATAGTACAATCAGAAATATTGATTGGTGTTATTTAATTTTAATGTCCCCAGGAAAATATGCTATTCATAACAAAACAAAGAGAGGTGTGCATTATTTTGTGAATAAGAAGGTAAAAATCTTACATGCAGATGGTCCAAGACTAGGATGACTGAAGTGAATAGCATAACATTTTTCTTTAGATGATTTCATGTTTGTTTGATTGATTTACCCAATGAAGAAATGAAAATACCTCAGTTATTTTTCTTAATAATGTTTTCTTTCCCTCTTTCTTTCCATCCTTCCTTCCTTTCCTTCTCTTTTTTTCTTTCTTTCTTTCTTTCTTTCTTTCTTTTTCTTTCTTTCTTTCTTTCTTTCTTTCTTTCTTTCTTTCTTTCTTTCTTTCTTTCTTTCTTTCTTTCTTTCTTTCTTCTTTTTTTCTTTCTTTCCTTTCTCTCTCTCTCTCTCTCTCTCTCTTTCTCTCTTTCTCTCTTTCTCTCTTTCTGAAAGAAAGAAATAAATTTCTTCTTGAAATATCAGATTCATAATGAAGATCAGATTTAAAATGACTTGGCTCCTTTTCTAATTCAAGTCCATAGTAAACTTTTATTAGAATACACATTATTCTTTACAGATTATTTATGAGTTTTCATTTATCCAGACTTAATCCCATGCTGATATCCTCTGTGATTATAATTTTTTAGAGTTATTGTCATCAATGTTTGTAACTCTTCCTTCTTCAACATCAGCTTTGTTAACTTTTTTACAGGTGGGAAAAGGAAAGAAATATGTGTGTTACCTGGTTCCATATCTTTTTAATCATGGATGTAAAATTCTGCAGATGCAGGATAGAAAGTGATCTGCTTGTGATATTAAGGCAAAAATAAACGGTTGAAATACAGAGGGGTTCAGTCCCCCTTCAGGCACCAAGATCGTGCTGTGGTCCAGTGGGTAGATGCATAAAATCATTATGATTTATTTATACATGTGGGTATACCTGTGTGGGTATACCTATTTATATATGTGGGTATATCTGATGGAAAATACATAGCAGTAGGTTGCAACCATGCAGATCATGTATTTCAGGATTAGTTTATATTTTGAAATTATAATAAACCAAAGACTACACAAAGAATAAGTAATATTATTCTCTCTGTAGGACTACCTGTGTTCAGTTCCCCAGTTTGCTGAAAACCTTTTTGATGTAATTTCTCCACATGTTAAATTCCCACTTGCAACTTTGTTGTGACAACACTACCCTTCCTGTCTTCTTGTGCCCAGATCTGGAGGCGGGGAAGCCATATTTTATATCACACATACCTGGAAAACATGAAAATCTCTCCATGGGTGCACACATTTGGCATTTGTCTGTAAGAAATATATCTTTGTCTGACCTTTGCTCACCTTACTCTGGCAAACATGTCCGCCCAGTCACCAGGGTAAAATGAACAGGCTTTCGATCCCTATCCTGCTCTGTGAGGGTATCGTTACGTTACCTTAGCTACATCTGCAAGAGTCTTTGCTCTGCTGCTCTCTACTGCTGAAACTAGTTCTCTTGTTTGGTTTTTCTCTTGGTCTCTTGATTCATTTGTCATCATATTTTCTGACCTTTGAGACAAAAAATGACATCCCATCACCTAACCTCAGAAGAACTGGATGCCATTCTGTGCCCTGAACAAGTATTTTGATGTGTGTTCTCTTTGTAGTTTCAGAGGAAGGAGGAAGAATGGGGGGTGGAAAGGAGTTTGGGAGCTTTTATAATTACAAGAGCTTTTCTTAGGGCTTTAGCTAACTATTAAGTAAATATGTTTCTTATTTTAACCTCTGGAGTGCCCCAGGCCTCACAGGGATATTTCACATACATGGATTTTTGTGGTAGGATGTAGGTCATGCTATTGCATTGATTAGCGTGGACTCTGCCTTTCAAGATATGCCTCTGGGTGGGATGTTCTTCCAAGGAGTAACTGGATTAGTCACTAGGTCAAAGACTAAGTGCCCAGTCTTTGTGGCCTAGAAATTCAATACCTTGTCCCAGGCTGGAGCCACTGAGACTACAAATGATCTCTTTCTGAGACCTTGCCCAGCATCTACCTGTTCTGTGTTCAAACAACAGGAAAATGACCTCTAGCATATTTCCTAGGACTCTGGTCTTAGGAAATGTTGTTATAGGACAAGGTGGTCGACTGTATTTTCTTAGTGTTCAATGCATTTTATGAGATGTTTTATAAGCTAAGAAATCTCAAATCCATTAAGAACTGTGAGACAGATAAAAAATTGAATTTCAGTTCCAGCCTGATGTCTTAATCCATTTCTGACTAAACGTTTTACACTGTGTTTAGTGTTAGGGACATCTACAAATGAGCACACACATGCATACATTGCGCTAAGCTTCTTTCTTCTTTTCCTACTTTCACAGTTAAGGGTATTCTTCTCACTTCCCTCACCCCTTTTAATGGCTTTTAAGAGAAAGACACAGTCAGCAAAAACCAGCATTCTGTGACTAATGTGAATCAAGAAGGATGTGTCATGTATAATGAGACATGAATAGCTAAGGAGATTGCACAGCCTATATCATAGGCATATGGAATCGGATGGTGAATCCTGCTATATATAGGTCATCCTCTTGCTAAAACATATGATCATATCCTTATTTCCAGCCTCAGTATAGCAATGGAAAATTTATATCATCCTTAATCATGAAAATATTTTTGTTTAGATTGTCTGTCTTTTGCATTCAACTCCCAAATGTATTAGTAGACCACTGTACCTATTCCTAGACTCACAGCCTTTTTGAGGTTTCCTTTCCTATTTAAACTAAACTTTCTTGAAAATGCATTAGTCTTGTTCATATTAATCTAGACAAAGTTTGACGTGTACTTGTAAATGGCACTGGTGTTCCTTGTCTCTGTGAGAAACAACTGACTTGACACACTTAAATTGGTAATTGCTTTTTTTCATTGCCAAATCATTTTGTTGGTTCATTTTCATCCTAGCTGGGAAAGATTTCATTTCCCTTTGACATCCAAAAATTAGACCTCTTGTGTAAGTTGATCATGTGGGCTCTCCATCAATTTAATGGAGAGGAAAAGACACCTCAAACACAAGTTAAATACCTCTAGGACTATCTCACTTAACCTCAACACTAAATATGACTTAGAATGGAAGAACTCGTCTTTTCTTGGTCAACTAGATCTACCACGTCTGTTTCAATGCCATTTTGTAGGAAAAAATTGTTCATTAAATGTGAAACAGAAACACATCAATATTGTGGTAAGAGCTCTGAGAGGTGAAAGAAACACTGTCATCTAGTTCATACCAAAGATATTACCAAAGTCTCAATGAGCTACTTTCAAAGACTTTTACTTTCCTGCATTATGCAGTGAACTAGTTACCTCCATCTCAGTAAGCCGACCAGTGCAGCCTGGGTCTTACAAGTAGATATATGCAGGTATGCGTGGAGTTTGTGCAGAGCTTGGGGTCAGTAAAAATAGACAACAGGGAACATCTTAGCGTCATTATTATCCTGTGAGGATTCAGATCCCTACCTGCAACTGAAGCATTGATTATAGATGCTTTTACAACAGGGATATGTCTGGAGTTGAATTATTGGCCCAAACAATACCTGCTTGCATGGGATATTTTTTTGTAATATTGACAGTCCTTAGATCCCCTGTAGCATCTTCCCAGAATGGTTGTCATTGTGTCCATGGAAACACTGTAAATATGATTTAGCAATTGTCCTTCAGTTTTTGTTGTATAGTACATCGTGGTTAAAATGAACCAACTACCCGCCTGCCACAGAGACACTTTAGAAAATCATGAAATTGCAGAATGGTTGAGGTGGGAAAGAACCTCTGGAGGTCATCTGGTCCAAGTCACCTGCTCAAGCAGAGCCACCTAGAACAGGTTGCCCAGGACCATGTCCATATGTCTTTGGAAGATATCCAAGGAGGAGACTCCACAACCTCTCTGGGAAACCTATGCCAGTGTTCTGTCACCCGCACAGTAAAGTGCTTCCTGGTGTTTGGACAGAATCTCTTGTGTTTCGGTTTGGGCTCATGGCCTCTTATCCTGGCACTGATGTTAAGACTTTTTCTGGGAAAAAGTTAATATTTTTTTGTAGAGGCTCGCACAATGCTGTGGTTTGGATTTTTGATGAAAATAGTGGTAATACACTGATGTTTTTAGTTGTTACAGAGCAGTGCTTACACAGAGCCAGGGACTCTTGTGCTTCTTGTGCTGCCCTGCCAGTGAGGAAGCTGGGGGTGCACCAGGAGCTGGGAGGAGACACAGACATGACAGCTGGCCCAGGCTGATCAAAGGGATATCCCGTACCTTATGGTGTCATGCTCATCAATAAAAACTGGAGGAAGGGGGCAAGAGAGGATGACTTGATGGACTTTTGGAGTGATAACATTTGTCTTCCCTAGGAACCATTAAGCGTGATGGAAGTGGCTGAATACCTGATCACTGATGGGAAGTAGCAAATGAATTCCTTGTTTTATTTTGCTTGCGCTCACAGCTTTTGCAGCTGTCTCTTGAGCATCACTGAAAAGAGCCTGGCTCCGTCTTTTCATCCTCCCTTCAGGTGTTTATAGACATTGATAAGATCCCCCTGAGCCTCCTCTTCTCCAGGCTGAGTAATCCCAACTCTCTCCGCCAATCCTCTTAGGAGAGGTGCTCCAGGCCCTTGATCATCTTGGTGGCCCTCCACTGGACTCTTTCTAATATGTTCACATCTCTCTCGTACTGGGATCAGTCACCTGTTCTGAAAGAGGAGAGAGCTTGTAACTGAAGTTTACTGAGATTTTTTTTTTTCTCTTTTCTCCACATGAATATTTCTAAATGTTTTGAATGCAGCATCTGGGTTTCCATTGTGATGGGTGATTGTCTAGGCAACACTTTTAGTCTCAGTTATTAACAGTTGATATACTCCAGACGGCTAGAAGGGAGAAGAAAAAAAAAAACAAAAAACAAAAAAATCTAATGACCTGGAAGAATATATCAGTTTTAAGGATACCTCAAAACCATCCTGACCAAGAATGGACAGTAAAGAATACATTACTTGTACTACCTGCTGTTTTTTTTATCACTTAACTTAATCCAGTGCTTACCATTAAAATGAAATGAATGGTGTTATAGTCATAAATAAAATACAATTCAATCTGATATAGCAAATGAAATTGTTGCATCTATAGCACCTGAATTACTATCAGTTTTTTGATATTATTTTCACGTTTTATGCACATCAGAAATCAGTCCAAAAATATAGCATTTGAGAACTTGACCTTTTATACCAACACAATGTTCAAATCTTAACATTCACTTTAGCACATTATGCTCCACAGGTCTAAAAATAACATATCTTTTTCCATATAGGTACTATCCCCCCTATTTCTTAGAATTTATTTTTCCCTCTACTTTTACCACAAAGCCGCCCACCTGTTTTTTACTGTACTCCTGCCTGCAAGTGCTGATGCCAAACACTATTGATTTTCTTACTCCTTTATGTAAGAACATGCATTTTCATTCCCACATGATCTAAATTTGCTGTGTAAATGCATTATTATGAATCATTTATACAGAAATAAATCTGGGCAAATAATGTTACCTTAACTTGTCTTTAAGTATAAAAGAGAATAGAGAAGGAGAATTGTGCATAGTGGAGGGGTGGATGCTGACATAATTTATTTTTTCCAAAGGCTGAAGAAACTCTCAAAAATAATAAATTAAAATTTCCTTGCTTTTCAGGTTTTCATTATTTTTGATCAAAACCGAAGTATTTTGTGATTGTTACTGATTTTGGCTTTTTTTTTTTTTTTCCTTAGCTTCCTTCTCTTGCAACACGAAAAAAATAAAATATTAGGAGAGAAAAATGAAATTGAGGATTTTTTTTTCCTTTCCTTGACACAATTTTAAATTTGAGCTAAAATTTGTCTTTAACAGTTGAAATGGAGGGCAATTTAATGGACACACAATTTAAGTTCTTGATAGGCAAGTGTTGTTTTAAAGTATACAGACCAAGAATGTACATCTGTTTTTGATAAAGTTATGAATAACTTATCTTTTGATTTGATTTTTGAATTCTAAAGCTAATACATATTGGTCATTGCAGCTATCTAATATGTTCACTTGCTGCTAAAACTGTGCATTATTTTCATGTAAAAGTATGTGCACTTTTACACAGAGGTGAAGAAACTTTTACCTATCTAAAATATGCCCGATACTAGAGCTTCATATTTCATGGCCTAACAAACACATTGAACTTATCATTTATGTCTTTAATTAGTATTTAGCACATCAACCAAAACTGGTATTCATTGTCATTAGAGGGAGGCCACAGTCACACATCCTGAGTCATAACTCAACATTTCTCACCTTCAAAGCAGTTTGTGAACAATCTGAGCGACAGTCTTGAGAAGCAAAGTAGTGTAATAATTCCCGAGTTAAAATGGCTTAACTGAGGAAAAGAGATTTGAATGCTGTCTCACAAGCAGAGACGTTTCCAAAGATGTGTCATCCTGTCTACTTCGGACATTTTTCTCAGGCTGTGAGGAATTGTGCTGTGGAGGTGCCTGTCTCTTGCCAATAGGGATCATGGATGGGCAACTTAGGCTGCTTTCAGTATGTTAAAGTTCAGAGGGATGAACACAAGCCCCAATGACTCATTAGCAGGGATTGGATTATATTGCTGTTAATATGATTCATGGTAGATGCTAGAAATTGCTTTAAATAAGAATGAATAATGTTAAAACGTGGTGATTGTATTGTGCATTTCAGAACAAACTAGTGCTCAAGTGGAAGGGAGAGGCTGTACAAAGAAGAAGCTTGGTTTAAGCAAACATGTGAAGAGAGAATGAATTTATTCTTTTAGTGTGTTAGTCTTGGGTGGGGTGGAGAGAAAAAAGCTTCATCCTTTCCTTGGAAAAATAATAAGTGCAAAATTATCACGAAACTTTCCCTTTCATAGGTGTGCTTGAATGAGTTCAACTTTCATTCAATGTTCAGGCTTTGAAGGCTTGGGATTATGAATGATTTTGAAACTATCTGGGACAGGTTCAGCATTTGTGATCTGAACCGAGCAATACATATGAAGTGGTAGCCTGTGAGCCACCCCCAGATGTTACACACCATGGAAGTGACTCAGACCTTCAGAAATGTCTTCGTTCACCAAAGCAGTGGGTATAAAGAACTCTGCTTGCTAAAGTCTGAAAAACTCTGTTTTGCTTTGTACATAAAGCAATTTTGTACACATTTCAATTAAATAATTTTTTTTCTTATGTTATTCTACAATCTACACACTGCTAAACTTCATTGACATGTCACGTATAAAGGCATAAGGGTTTGGTCATGTTCCAATTCATAATCAATGGAGTAACTCCATTGTGTGCAGTGGATCTGTATTAATGTCTAAGGAATTCAACACTGGCTGGATGAAACACATCAGTATGTGTCCTAGGGAAGAATTAGGAAGAATATTTTTAATTACTACCAAATTAATATAATTCTTCTTCTGGATAGACTGTAGAATTCTTTCATTTTCTCTCTATGAGAAAATGTGTTGTCTATGTGTTTTATAAACAATGGGAACTCAGAGGTTTGCTATGAAAAATTACACCATATCTCTGACATAAAACAGTATTCCACATTCAAATATAAAAAGATGCTAAATACTTTGATAATAATGTTTACCTGAGAAAAGGTGCATATAGGATTTGAAGAAATATATATATATAAATATCTTTCTCTCTCTTTCTCTCTCTCTAAAAAAAAAAAACAAAAAAACATGTAAGTTGATTTGAGGGTGCATGAAAATCCAAATCAACTGCAGAAAGTTCTTCTGACCAGATAGAAAAAGATTGTTCCTTTGCAGTATGGTTTGTTTTTCCCTTTCCCATAATTATTATTATTATTTTTCCCCACAAAATATTCATCAGCAACATTGAAAATAACAGTAATAAATAGATGGTATCTCATTTGTAATTTGTGAGTAAAGTGCTTGTATCTGCAACATAATGTTCAGAACATCATTTTTGATTTGTTTTTTTGTTTGTTTGTTTGTTGTTATTGGGGTTCAAGAAAGGATTTAAATGAAAAACTTCCACATACTATGAAGATGCCATAACCATCAAAGTATATCATCTGCTGTCACAGTTCTTATAGTGCATAAGCAGCCCTAGTTTATCCATGTCTTTACTAAAACCTTGACTTTTGAGGTCAATTGGGCACCTTTTTCCCCTTCCTCCATCGTTTTAAAAGATGATAGAGAAAATGGAACAGTTTTATCACAACCAGATAAAAATCGTCGTGGACTTCAGAGGCTCTCTGAAAATCTGTGGTTCAGATCCTTGTCCTGACTCAGTCCTGACTAGAACTTGAACTCAGATTCTT
Organism: Anser anser; assembly: GCF_964211835.1. Lineage (NCBI taxonomy): Eukaryota > Metazoa > Chordata > Aves > Anseriformes > Anatidae > Anser > Anser anser. Next base: position 5,241,580 of record NC_139720.1, read on the forward strand.
AACATCACAAGTCAATGAGGTGAAGGAAGCTGGAGAACAAAGTCTTCACTGACATCCTGTGTGAAACTCTTTCATACAACTATTACTGTATTAAAAATATACTGTGTACATCCAGGTATACAGGGCTTCATCATTGTGTGGGAATGTAAAATTATTTGATTATTTTTTTTCATAGTTTATCTAAATACTAGCTGTCATTGTGACGATACCTCTTGGTTTATTAAAGAGACAGCAAAAAGGCAACAGGGAGGAAAATTTTGACGTGCAAGAATGCAGTGAGAAGGGGAAATGTTTGTTCTTGAACTGCGTTATTTTATATTACTTGCCCAGCAGAACTGGATTTTCTCATCTATTTCTAGTTTGTGTAATAATGAAACCTGTCTTTAGAAGTTGAAAGTATTTATTTAAAGGAGAGGTGGGTGCAGGTCCACCTCAAGGCTCTGGTCTAACGGGGGTCTGCTCACAAGATTGGTTTCTCCCTACATGTACAAAGCAGTAAAACAACAGTACCTCATCTGTCATGAGACCACAATTCAGCCTGGCAAACAAATCCACCTAGAAAGATTTGACCTCAAAGGTATCCATCTATGTTTTTTTCCTGATCATTTCACTCATCCTATGCTTTCAATCCTTAGGGAGTTGTATGACACTCCCATTATATAATACTTACTGAATTTCCTATGTAAACTAAGATACCTTCTCTGGAGTTATATCTGCTCTTTGATGAAGCTGAATTGTAACTAAATCTTTGAAAAAAAAAAAAAAAAAGAAAAAAGAAAGGATATATTATAGGATCAGGGCCATGTGCAAACACACTGGGCCCTGAGAAAAGTTTTGTTGATGTTGTTTTATAAGAAAACCTGTTGCCATTAGTCTAAATCAGATCCACTCCCTAGCAGAGTTGCAAGCCCAACATCTGAAAATTGTTAACAACAGCTGTAGCTGGGATGTTGTTTTCCTTTTTATTTTTAATTTCATAAGAAATAGGAACTGTTGCTTTTAACAATCATGTAAGAAAGTTTTATGTTTGAAAGTATAGGTAGGTCTGGTCTGAAGCTTAAATTTGGAAGAGAAAGAGTTTCATCTGGTATTTTATACAGCTAATTGGTAGTGATGCCTGACCCTACCTCATCACAGGGACCAATGTTTTTGTAAAGAACTGAAGATACATGCTGGGCTGGATTGAAGGCATCCACCTCTAGTGCCAACTATACTTGCTTCCAAAATCTAAATTTGAATCACGCATCAGACCTACTAGTTGAAAAAAATATATATATAAATAAATAATGGAATCTCTATTGCGCTTGCAGAAAATTTTAACATACATCCTTTTAGCTTATTTACAATCTTAGTTTGTGAGTTTGTGTGTGTGTGTGTGTGTATTTCTGTAGTAAGGCATCCTATCAGAATTCAGAAGTAATCCTGAGGACCTGAGATGTTACTTGATCTTGATGTGGGAGCTGACTAGCCCCAGCAGAAGATATGTTGTGTCTCTTTCTTACGTACCAGATCTGTCTCCTGTCAGGGGTAGGAATGTGAGCCTAGGTGGCTCTCAGTCTTGAGCCAGTCTTGGAAAATTATTCACTTCTTAAGATTACATTTTCTTCCTCTTCAAGATATTGCTTTGTTTCAATATATTTCAGTGGTCACATACCATTTACCTAAGCCTCCCAAAAGACAAACAAGGCGCTGAAGGTTTGTCCCATCCCCTATGAAGAGGAGCCATTACACTACTGTTGCTTTGCTTTTAATTAGAAGAATTTCTCTGGACACATTGACCAAGGTACTAGGAGCCAAATGCAGAAGCCCCCAGTCTTCTCAAGAGAAGAGAAAGTATACATTTTGCAACCTTCTGTCTTTTGAGGAGAAGCTGATTTTACAGAGCCAAAGATATTTTACACTTCTGTCTCAGGCTACCTTTTTTTTTTTTTCTTTTCTAAATCCCATTTTTTATTAGAAATGGAACAACAAAATCAAACTCTTTAATTAAATACCAGCTCCATGAGAGCCTGCTGTGCTTTCTAGTCATGAAAATTTTGAGTTTTCCACCTTGAAGCTTAATTCATAGCATCCCAGCAACTTTTTTCTTATTTTCTAGGGCAGCTTGGTAAGGCAGAATGTCTATAAAACAAAACAGAGAAAAACACTTCCAGTCACTGTTCAGATTAAATGATTGTTCAAATAAGTAGCCAAAAACTGATAGCAGGTATTTTTGTTTTTATTTTATTCTTATTTTTATTTTTTATTTTTATTTTTATATATATATATATTTTGCATATTGTTATTTGCATAGAAATTCTCACCTAAGTTTACTTGCTCTGTATTTTCTCCTTAGTTTTTACAGTTGAATTCAGAGGTTTCAGGCAAGGTCAGAGTCACTGACTACTTAAGTGATTTACAGAATCAGCTAATCTTGTAGCAGTAGGACCACTACCTGAGATCTGCACAAGCATAGAGGAACTTGGAGAAACTTGGACTTTATCCCTTGTAGAGAAAAGAAAGTCAAAACAATTCTGAAAATCCTCAAAGCAATAAAGAAGCAGAACCATTAGTTCATGAGGGCTAATGAGGGACAGTAACCTGAGGCTGGAGGCTTTCCCTAATCATAAACATGTCTTCAAAGGCACCTACCTGCACAATATTGGCATTTCACATCTAGTGTAACATTACCAAGTATAAAAAAAGAGTTTTGCCTTGATATGTCTATATTGTTATTTCCTTTAGAAGACAAATTTACATCAGATTTTAAATTAGACTTATTTCCTTACTTATTTTCAATTTGGAATTCAACTTTTCGACTTGTGTTGTGTTAAACAAAAAATATGGTTTTGGTAAAGAGAAATGCATCTAAAATTGTTTGGCTGAAGACTTTCATTTAATAAATGGAATTTTCAAAAAAAATAAAAATAACACTTTAAAAAAAAAAGTGGAAAATGAACCTTTAAAAAAACTTTAGAGTCAAAACACATTAAAATGAATTATTGTTTTTATCAGAACCATCTCTTTATTTTCCAACAATTTTCCTTAAAATGATATTAAGTCACAGAAAGAAGTACAACAGAATACCATGTCCTTTTGTTGTTGAGACCTCGGAAGGACCTGCAGTTTGCATATGTAGCAACCAGAGGAGGGAGACTTTACTAATAATTAATGATTCTGATATTCCTCAACAAACCCAAAGAAAAGTAGTTCCTCTATTACTGTTTCCTCTTTCCTTTCAAGTCATTCCTTCAGGGCCTTCTCTATAAAGCTAGTATCATCACATTCTGTCTAGCAGTAATCCTCCAGACCTACTCACTGCAGTATCTTTGCCTATTTTTATTTATTTATTTATTTATTTATAAAAGGTCAGTTTAAAATATATACAAGTATATTCACAATTTGAAACTAATATATATATTACACAGATCTATTTCTGAGTGATTTTTCATAGGCTTTTTCTTTGTATTTAGTGTTCAGACACTATGATTCTTATAAGAAAGTGAATAATACATATTTTTGAAATGAACTCAGCAGTTTTCATGTGAGCATCAGTAAAAATCACAAAGTAATTGACATGGAGCATCATCACAATGATCAATATTTGTTTGGACTGATGATTCCAGGTTTGGGTTCAAAGCAACATTTTTAGTCATGGTCATTTTAAGAGCTGAAAAAACAACTCCTTACCTGCTATTTCTCTGCCCTCAGAGGTATGTTAAGTTGTTATTTATTTATTTCAGACACTAAAAAGGTCAAAGAAACCCAATGACAGCTAATATTCAGACATATTGAGATCTTATTTAATGCATGTAGACTATCAGTGTTCTAACCACGTAAAATGGGTAGTGATGAATACTTGATTTTTTGTCACAGAATGATGACATTGCATCTGTTTGTCACATAACAAGCCATCATAAAGAGATTTATTAGGGAGCAAAACACCTCTGATGCTCTTAAAATTGAAAACAAAATAGAAAAATAAAAAGGATAAAAAGGAAAAGAATTAATAAAAAATACAAAAAAAAAAGAAAAAAAATAAAGCTCCAAATTATGGATTTAACATTAAAAAAAAGGAAGCAGTCTTAAAAAATAGCATCTTTATCATATATATACACTACAGAGTATAGTAGATAACTGAATACTTACATCTCCACCACGAAATTTTAAAGTCCTGGAAAATTAAGTACCTTGTCTTTGCTAGATCAGGTGGGTATTTACTACCAAAGATGACAGTTTTTGAATAGTTCTTTTCCTTATGTTACTCAATGACATCAAGCTGAAAGGAATTTACAGTTTAGAAGTGTGTTTATTCATCTGGGCTTTCTCTCAGTGATACTGCTGCATAGGGAGAAACAAAATCTGTCACCTGCTACAATGGCTCTGGTTTCTGCCATTATACAGACATTTATGGTTGCCTAAGAACATAAAGCCTAGGAAGACTGAAACCTCCCTCTCCCTCTCCCTCTCCCTCTCCCTCTCCCTCTCCCTCTCCCTCTCCCTCTCCCTCTCCCTCTCCCTCTCCCTCTCCCTCTCCCTCTCCCTCTCCCTCTCCCTCTCCCTCTCCCTCTCCCTCTCAACTTCCTCTACCCTTTCCCTTTCTCTCTTTTAAATCACACTACTAAATATACTCCATTGGAAGAAGGATGTGGAAATAGAGCCAGTGTAATTAACTCTGTGTATGTTAGCAGATAGGTTTAGAACTTGAGACATGTAAGAGCAAAGGAAAAAAAAAAAAGTTCTCTCTTCTTCAGATAACATTAGAGGTTTGGGCATGGAAGGTGCAAGCTAATCTGGCAATTGCCCAGCAAATTACTGACATATATGCTTTCAGTCAATATAATATCAGAACTAGACTACTTAACATCTTGTGAGATCAAAAACTAAGTCTCAGGACTAAAAGAATAAAACTCAGGACTAGAAGAGTAAAACTTCTAATCCATTCATTAGAGGGAACCAAGACAAGCGCTCTACTAGGAATCATTTCATTGCCCAGTTAACATAGCTGATTGACATCAGGACTTGAGCAGTAGAATTACCTCTACAGTGAATTATATAGTTTGGGGATTTCTGCACTAGTGCTAATATCAGGTACACGCTGGCATTTAACTGGTCTGACATGTTTTCATCTTGTGGATCACAAGAGAATTGATTTGTAGTTTGCAAGAAACCATAGAAACAATGTTGAAGTGTTATTGATTTTCAAGTGATAACATACTTCTTGACTATACAGGAACCAGATTCAAGGTGGGGTTAAAATGAAGAATTTGTTTTACCATAAATATAACACTAGCAACTTCAAGCATACGTTATCTTGTGTGGTTATTTTGTTTGTTGCTTTATTTTTTGTTCTATTCTGGACAGCTGCCTAGGTAACAACCCAAGCTACCTGCAATGAAAATGATGAATGTGGACATTTCAGTGAAGTTCATTTATCTGAGATTGTCCATGTCTCAGGCTTCTTTACAGAAGGAAGTTATGAGGTGTGTTTTCTCTACTCTTTGGAAAGGGAGACCACCATTTCCAAGGTCTTTCCGTGGTATCTAAATAAATTGCATATATGGTTGTATCAACATTTCACACTATTGTGAGTCAAATCACTTTAATGTAAGATTAGCTCCTGACTCTTAGTACACTAAACCTTTAATAGACTTACAATTTTGAAATTGAAAAGATCAAAGCAATCATAAGCAGTGTGCATAATACATAGTTTAGAAAGACTGGAATCTTTCTGGTATATATTTTCCTTTATTTGTTCAGTAGGGAAGGAGCAACATGCTGTAATAGCAGAAAGGGAAATAGGATTCAACTACACAATATGGCATTCGTAAATCAGTTCCACCTATTCCCTCCCTTTTCTTTTCAGATACTCATAACTTTCTCAAAATATATTTAAGAGGCTGAAGCTCTCCATGCTTGGGTTAAATGGAAAGGTAAATACCTAATGTTATTTGTTATTGTTTTGAGTGTTTTTGTGTGTGTGTGTGTGCATGCATATGTGTGTATGTTGTCTTTTTTTTTTTTTTTTTAAGTTAAAATGTTTGAGTGTGAATTATTCAGGAGAGTGAGTCCAACATATTTTCTTTGTATGTTTTACTTAAAAAAGCAATTAGGACAAATAAAAAATGACTAATAATCAAAAATTTAAACACAGACCTGCAAATATTCCTTGGCACATTTACATTAAGGAGTGATCCTATTTCTTTTGAAATCTTCAAATAGCTGTAGTTGTGTGTAGAAAGGTGATTATGTGCTTATCTGTTTTAAAAATTGAGGCCATTCTTTGCCTGTCCTTTAGCAAGATAATAATTAAGCAGAATGTCCAGGAAAATGCTTTGAAAATTACAAAAACAGGTCTGTTCCATAGGTGTTTTTATTAAAATGTGAGCAAATGAAATTTTAGTTCCTATTTTTATTTTTATTTTTATTTTTATTTTTATTTTTGTTTTTTCCAATGATTCTTTTATTAACTTAACTTTTTTTTTAATCTATATCTTGCCAAACTAAAACAGATGGAATATTGGAATTGCTGAAACAATTTTCCTAGTCTCAATGAGTTCTATAAAAGAAATACAGTTTGAAGAAAAACCTACAATTAGGACTAATGTCATACATGCCTGAACTCAACATTGGCATCCAATTTAGGAAGAATTTAACAGCTGTGTCCTAAACATTTCAATATTTCCCATAGTCTGAGACAGATTAAGATGACAGCAGTTTATATAAGAATCCTGACAAGAATTTGTAAAAGGTCTTGCTGTTGATATCATTTTTGGTTTTGTATCAACTGACAAAAAATAGCAAGCAATAGAAAGGGAAACTGGATTTTGAGATTAAGATAATTCTGCAAATTCAAGGTGAAATGCTAGAATCCCTAGTTTTCTTGATATTTCAACATTTATATATTTACTTATTTAGGATACATATTCTGTGAAAAGAATTATAAATCAGCTTTATTTATATATAGTAAATCAACATGAAGCTGCTGCCTTCTACAGTTTTGTGCAAAACTGAAAGGAGAGGAATATATCTATTTTTCACTGGAGGCATAGATGATCATCAAAATTCTTAACATCAGCAGTTTTCTGAAGCCATAGGTTTGATAACAACAGGTTATTGTAATACATTCTTTTGATGTTTGACAAATATGAAAAAAATCCCTGTATACCTTAAAGTATGTCAAAGTTTATCATTTACAGAGTAACAGATTTCAATCTTTACTCCCATTTTTGAATGCCACAGCTTATATTCATAATATTTAGCTTTTTTTTTTTTTTTTTTTCAGTTTTGACCAGTTAATTAGCATATTGGCATACTCCAAACTTTTGTTGTTGTTGTTTATCTTAACATATAGCCAAGTGAGTTTCAGGATCCAGCCTACACATTCTGATTGATTTGGCACAATGACAGATTCTGATTTTTATTTTTTTTTTCCTTCCATGTCACAGAATCTGTTTTTCATGACTTGTCAAGCAGTCGTTGATTAATTGGCCTGGTGGTACATGGGGTAGAATCCAGTATTTTTCTTTTACATTTCCTAAAATGTATTTGACAATTCATTGTGCACACGCCAGTACCCTGGCACGGCTCTTTGGCAAAGCCCAGTGTGTCACTTCTCAACCATGGTTAGTGACTTGTGCTCAGCTCTGTTCTGCCATAAACATTTCTAACCAATATGTAAACCCCCTGCTTGTTAAGGCCTCTACAAAAATGGTTTCCTATTAACCATTTTCATTTTCCCTTGTTTGCCTAGCTGTGTATGTACCCTGGAAGTGCAAAGGCAACCCAGTAGATTATCAGCATTTAACACAAGGCTACCACATACTGCTGTACTTGCGGTCAACAGTGACGAGGGTAGCGATTTTGACAAGAAAGCCAGAATTTCTGAAATGACATTACCAAATGACTGTGTGTCATGACTTAAAAGAACAGAGAATTTAAAGAGATAAAAAAGACCTATTTTATCAACTTATGATTTTATTTTTATTACTATTTGCCAGAAAGTGTAACAGTTATTATACAGGGAAAACAGTGGATAGAAAACTTCATACTAACCTAGGTTTCTCTCAAGCCTCATAAAAATGTAGTTTACAAATTGTCTTCTTTATTTATCAGCATCTGTACATCCAATGAAAACAGATTCTTCTATTTATTTTATTTTATTATTTTATTTTATTTTATTTTACTTTATTTTATTTTATTTTATTTTAATTTTTTTTCCACTACTGATTCTTTGGGGTTCTTCCTGTCTCTTTAAAGTAGCCAGTGAAGTTGAAATGTCCAAGGTCAAAAGAATCAGATTCTTTAATTGTCATCTTTAATGAGCAATGAAAAAGGTATCTTAGAGTCTTTCAAAATAGAAGACACTTTTTAAATGGTGCCTTTATATATATGTTTTTAATCCATCATGGGTATGATTCCCAAGACTGGCACAATCCATAAAATCTCTCCCTAAACCATCATCTAAACTATTGACTTCACAGAAATATATAACTTTACTTCAATAACCTTGTTATTGCTTGTGATTTTTCTCCTCAGTTGAAAAGTTCCTTCCACACAGGATGTCTTTCAGAATTTGGCCCACGTTTATTAGAAATATATATGTATATATATATATCACAAGAACTTCATTTTTTATCAGTTTTACTAGAATTAACCCAAATGTTTATGGAGTGTCCAAATTCTGAGGAGACAAAAGCACAGAGGTTTGCATTGATGTCTGCACCCAAACTTTTGATATTCATAAGCCTGTTGCTGCACTGAGCTGCAATCTCATGTATATATTCAGGACAGATCCATTTGCGTATGACTCTGGGTTCGTTGGAGGTTGTGACCAGCTGATGATCTAACGCCAGGATTGTCTGCTGATATGTACCATTTATTATTTCACCTCAGACTACTCAGTACTCCTTCACCAAAATAGGAAAAATAATAGTTGCTGCTGTTTGAGAGATGTGAAGAGAAATCTTCAGGGCTGGTTGACCTCAATAATATGATAATACTTCTTCCTACTTTTCATGATAATTCATCACCTAGACTGAAAATGGTCAAGAAATCAATATTCACAGACTTCCTACATGAGAGAGCCCTATTCTGATTTATTCTAGAATCTAACAGTTCAAAGAATCATTTGAGTCATTGTACATCAAAAATGGACTAAAACACATAATTGTCCCCATGATTTGACTCAAGGCCTGCTGTCTAGGATCACAAAACCTTCAGGGTTTCAGATGGCATTTGAAGTCTATAATCAGATCTGCATTGACCTAGATCACTCTTGCAATGGCTTTTTCCAGTTAAAGAAAAAAGTTTGACCTTAGTGTATTTTGGTATTTTTTTATTATTTTTAAACCTCAGGCTGTCTTGGGAATTTCCTGTGATTTATACTGTGGGTTATATTGGTGCCATCTCAAAAAACGTAGTACAAAGACCTGCAGAAAAAGGCTGTAGGCATAGCTGGTGTATAGCCACCATAGTCTGGTGCAAGGAAGGCCACTTCTAATACAGTCAAGTAAATGGCATAACCCATATCTGTCCTGATACCCAAAATTGCATAGAATAGCAGATGAGTGAATATTTCAAGTTAAAGGTGAGCAAGCCTACTGTATTGCTGTCTGATCTTAACCCCATTTCCCCTTCCTGCCATGAAAGAGCACTCTGAAGTACGTCCAATTCATTTCCTCGTTCTCTGCTCACCGCACAACAACTATTTCTCTGTGTTGCCCTTTCAAAACAACCATCTCCCCTCATTAGAAATAAGGAGGAGGGAGGAAGGATTTTTTCTACCAAAATTCATTTTTCTCTCTGAATTTTATGTACCAGGGCTGGTTCACAGTGGTGTGCCTCCTGGGCATGGGTTGTTCCCTGCGATTGATGTCACCCTGAAGGGTGATTCAGGCCTCCTACGATCACAGTCAGTCTCACTAGGAGCTTATCTTTCTCCATTGACTACAGGGGGAGCCACCAGCAACCAGGGTTCTGATCAAGGTGACTCAATGACTGCCGAAAGCCAGGAGAGCTGAAATGCAGCCTGAGGGTTACTAAGTAGATTAAGAACACAACACTGCTTTTTAGGATTCAGAATTGCATTTTCTTACTTGCCCAGGCTGATCCAGTGTTGAATGCAATGTTCATTTTTCTGATATCCAGGGACATTACTCATGTCCCTAGACATGAAATATGGGGAAAAAAAAATATATATATACATATATATACATATATATAATATATATATATAGAAGAGAAAAAGAAAAAAGGGAAAAGTGAAAAAAATTAAAAAAAAGAAAAACTTCAGATTCCCCCTTTCCCAAACAAGCTAAACTCTCAATCCTGAGCGGTGCAGGATCTCTTTTGAAATGTATTTTGCCGAATGATATTTTGATAAATGATGATTATACCATGCAAGGCCATAAAAGTCCACAGCATTGTTTTAAAATTCTTTAACAGTCTCCTTGTTCTAGTGCTGCAGCACACAGCCTTTCAAGGAAATACATTGTGTCTTCTTTAAAGCACAAGGGCTTGACAGCTATTTTAAGAATGGATGTCATAGTATGAATTGTATAAGCATGTAAAAAAGCATTTAAAATTTGCAGGATCTGAGTATAACTTTGCAAAGTTAAATTACTGTAATGTCAGAAGGATAAGAAATGTGTTCAGTGTTATGAAATGAACAGATATCTATGTGCTGTATTCAGTCCTTATCATTTAATGGCATATAACAATGTTTTGCTGTAAGACAAGCAATCAAAAAAATTTTTAAATGTAAATAACCTTGTCTTAAATCTATTTCACTCTGATCACTGTGTGACTGTAAAAAAACCACAGTGCAACATCATTTTCAAATGGTTTTCAGTCTAGTGGGATAGGTGTCAGTTGTGGGCGTCTTTCAGATGCTGGAGGTTTTAATCTAAGCAAAAGAGATCAATGTGCAGCACAGGAAGGAAAAGACATTGCAAGAGTCTTTGAGAAGTTTTAGGCTTTTCTTCCCCTCCCAGCCCTTTCACTACCCTGCTATTTAAACATGAGCCATTGCCCTTGGCAGTGCTGTTTGTAAGCTACAGAGGAATTCTCCACATTGAGGCAAAATTAAAGCAGAACTAAGTAGCAGAGTTGTTTGAGGGCTTCCTCCAAAGCTCCCTGAAACCCATGTAAAGGCTCTCATTTTTTCCAGCAAACACTCAATCTGGCCTCAAGGCCCCCCCAGAGTAGTCTGAAGATTCTTCTTCCTTTTTGCTTTAAGCTTTTGCTCATTCTAGCCATTCTCTGTAACTTCTGTGGTCAAGACAGTAGGGTTAAAGAACTATAGAAATCACGTGTCCTGAGAAAACATCTGTACCACAGAAACTGCAGGTTTTGCTCTGTCCCAAAACAGAACAGTTCTTTGACAGAAGAAAGTATCACTCTACTACAGTATTTAGTAAGAAAAGCTCAAATGTAGTTTGATATGTCACTGCAACACAGTTACTTCACTGGCATTTATCAGCACACATGAGAGTAGATTTCAACACCTGAAGTCTCCTGGACACAGTGATTTGATTTTGTTGTGATAATTCTGAGAAGCTCTCTAGAAATCAGCACCTAACACTGAAGAAACACATACCTAAAGAGATTGCAGCCTAAATTGGAAAGGCAGATGAAGGATGGGAAGGGAAACAGGCAGGAAGAGATGACATAACCACTTTTACCACTTTTCAAGGTAGGTCCATAGCACATATGGAACTGGGATTTAAATATCTCAGCTGCTACATTGTTCATACAATGCTCCTCAGATGCAAACTGAGACATCCAGTGATAAATGGAAGGCTGGGAAAAATGATGTCATAGGCATTGCTTGAGCTGTGATGTTGACCATGGACCATGGCAACCAGGGGTGGACTGGTGATTTTGACTTCACTGCACTACCTGTTCATCATGGTCAACACTACTGTTATGTTACAAAGTAGCTTAGGACCAGCCTCTGTATCAACTCTGGGTGAGCAGCTGTATTCCCAAAACCCAGCAGCCATAGAAAGCCATTCACACAAGACCCAAAATCCCATAGGATATCAGTTTTGCTAAAATAAATAAATAAATAAACAAATATTAGTGTTCTTGCAAGAAATTATGTTTAAGATAAGTTTTCTGTGGAAGGCTTCATGGCAATCCCCAAAGGAGATTGACAAAATGAGTCAATTTTCTCTAAAACGAAAATAATTCATCTCCAAATGTCAATAATTATGTGATTGCCTTTAAGTTTCCTAATTATAATTTTGCTGTTTTGCATCTTCTGAAGTTCAATTTTTTCCCTGTTTTGGTGCTAAGGTGGGAAACATTTTGACTGACTGTTAGTTTTCTAAGAACAAGTGGCCTTTCTATCTTTTTGTTTTCCTTTTTTTTTGTTGTTTTTTTGTTTTTTTTCAACTTTGGTTATAAAACGATTCATAACTGTACTAACACCCACAGACAGTATCTCTAAAAATGATTTAAACAAAATGTATTGCATTTTGCACCTTTTTTCCATTGTTCTTAGAACTGCATTTGTTTTCATTAAGCCTTAACAAAGATCAGATTGAGCTGGAACTTGGGTAAGAGAGGTGATAAGTTTGCAGATAATAATGTATCTCATCAGTCATGAATTGCACAAATTAATCTTCAGATAGGGGCATGTCATACAAGAATTTACATGCTAGCACTTTAATTGTCAGAAGCTAGTTTCTATTAGGCAGATGGACTGTGAATGAGTAACAGCATTTCCCATTAGTGGAGGGAAAAAGAAAAATGAAGGTAAGTTCAAAAACATTAAGAAAATGCTTTAATAATATTGTTTAACTTAGCTTGTAATGAGGGGAAAGAGTAAGACCTTAAGCAAATTAAGACCATGTCTGCTTTGTTTAATATATGCCGTCTCTCTGCTTAGAACAGAAGATGTGTATGGAAAAAGATAGCGAATTAAAGAAGTATTACACAGGGAAAATGCATACAGAAAAGCAAAGATCTATTTAAAGGAATACTTTGAAAAGAGCAAAAAAAATTCTGTGAAAAACAGTGCCAAGTCTTTGTTTTTTTTGTTTTTTTTTGGATAAAATTTGAATATTTCATTTTTTTCCGACCATTGCCGGTAAAAGTGGGTTTTTCCTTCCTGTAATAAAGTGGACCAGAAGGGCCCTTGTACTGTGCGTGGTTTGATTTGCATAGGGAAAGAACGTGGTTGCTAGACACAGGCCACAACTCGGTCACTGTTTTTATGCTGTACTTTGTTGTTTAACATTTCGGAGCATGAATTGATCACTGTGTGGGTTCAGAAAAGTCCATGTCCATACCCTGGTGTGCTCTGGGAAAATGCAGTCCTACCTTTATGTGATACCAACTCTTTAGGTCATGCTGGAGAGGCAAGTGTTCGCGGATCAGCGCAGCAATGCTGAATTTCACTCTTAGCTGTAGACAGCTGTTAAATAAACAAGACAGCCACTGCTGGCTCACATTTCTGAAAATAAAAGGATTTGGGCCACATCCTGGCTTGGGATAAACTGGCTTCAAGAATAAGTACTGGTGAACAACACCAGTTTTCACCAAGCCAGAGATTACCTTGTACATACATGCTTTCTTTGTAATTAAGGGCTTGTTCAAGACAAAGCTCAGCAGGTCATTATGATGACAGTACTTTGTCCTGTTGTGCCTTTCAGTTATAATTTTAAAACGTTTTTAAAGTATTTATTGCACTTAAAAATAAAATAAAATTATGAGCCAGCACCCCAGAGGCAGCTCAGAATTGTTACAACCTGTTGTTTTGCAGGTGAATAAAGGAGAACGAATATGTTTTGCCTAGGGTTATGGTGAGTAAGGAAAAATGAGGATTAAAATCAAGGTGATACAGCTGCTAATCTTTGGCTTCAATAACTAAACTGCAGTGGGTCCCACCTGTACTCAGGGTTTTTGGTTGTGCATTTAGAAAAGCAATTGAATAAAAGCTAGTCAATCCCCATTCCTGCTACAGTTAGGGAGCATTATCATGGATCTAAATGTGACATGAAAGCCTACTGAAAAAGCCTACTGAAGCTTGTCAGCACTAGGATATATTTCTTACAATCCAGAGAGTCTCAGGTACTCCTGTTGTCATGCTGTATTTAAGAATCTGTTATATACTTACAGAGAGTATTGCATTATTTTATCTTAGTGCATTAAAATATTGGCTCTTGGGATGATATCCCCTGTTTTTACATATAATTTCTTGAATCACTTTGCCTTTGCTTAGTGTCTATGTGAATGTAAGACAAATCCATTTTGTGTTTCTATTTCCCCCGAAGAAAAGTGGCTAACCTGCTATTTGTTCAATTGATTCCCCTCTCTTTCCACCCCAACCCCCCCCCTCCCTGTGGAACACATTGATAACATTTTAATTTCTAATTTCTAATAACATTTAGTATCCTGAATATAAATGCTCCTGTATATCTAGGACTGATGAGATACTTTGCCTTCACAGTAATGCACAGAAAATATTTTCATGCAAAATGTACTGAATATGAACTCATTTCTGAAAGTTTTCATAAGTGATAAATGATTAGGGACACCTAATGTTTTTTCTAAATTTGATGAAACTGTAAAGCTAATTTATTTTGTGTATTCCTCTTCCTTTTAGAAATGTTGTATGAACAATTTTGTTAAAAAAATTTATACAAATATTTCACTTCTCAGACAAGATTTGGACTACTTATGACGAAGGAAGAAATTACAAAATTGGAAGAATTAATCTTTATATTTAAGGATTTGTATTACATTATTATTCACTATTTTCAAATACATAATTGTAATAGGAGCTCTAAGGAGAAGTATATACATGAATAGTTACTTTCCCTTTTGATTCCTCCGTTTGTTATCTTGCAATACTTAAGTCTTTAAGAATTGCATATGTACGTATCAAGAAAGGAAAAGAAAGAAATTTTTCTGACCTCCCTGTTTTATCACCAGTTCTAAAGTATCACTCTTTACAGAACAACAACATCTAAAAGGCAGAATACCTCTTTCTTTCCAACCCTCTTACCTCTTGGCCCCCACTTTGTAACAGTCCCTTGTCTTATGGAATATTTGAGAGTTCATGGGAGTATCTTCTGCTCATCCTCTTTACAGGTAGCTACTTCCAAACTAATCTCCCAGCACAGATTTCAAAGATATATAAGATTTTCTAAGATTTTATATATATACATATATATATATTAAGATGAAGTCAGAGGTACCAAGTCCTAGAAGGAACCATTTTCTTTTGCTGGTACTAGAGGGATATCCAGTGTTGCAAGCTCAGTGAACATATGTACACAGAATTGTCCCCTCATAACAGCTTCTTTGTGGCTATGGTGGAAATAAGGTTTATTGAAGGGAAAGCAAACGCCAAGCACCATCCACTTTGTGCTGATGGGAGTTTCTTATGAGTAGGAATGTCATAAGCTGTGGCAGGATTTTACTTTACGTCATGATGTGTTATTAGGGTGGTGGTTAATTTCAGATGTTTTTTCCAGTGACTTCAGTGAGATTTAGATAAAATGTCAAACTCTCTATTGTCCAAAACTTTTTTTTGCTCAGCATAAAAAATCAGTCCCTCTAATACTCAAGAAGTGTACATGTGGCAGTAAATACGTGGCTGGAAGAAGTACTTTATGCTAACTAGTATGATAAATTTCACTCACAGAATAAGGTGATGAATCTGTGAGTAAAATCCTTAAGATCATGAAGGCAGATAATTAAACCAAGTTCTCTAATATACATTTTTGAGATAATTATGTTTTATGAAATTGGTTTGCATTTTTGATGAAAGGTAGAAACATGAATTGGTGAGCAACAGAAAGCAAAACCTTCATTCAGTGATAAATAAAGCACACACTGAGAGCTCAAGAATTTACAAGGAATACAAAGGAGGAATTTCTGGATCATGCACAGTTGATATTAGTAGATTTTTGGTAACTAAACAGAAAATTTTTGTCAATAGTCATCCAAAAAGCTGTTATAACCAACCAAGAAGTAGAATCCATTCTGCAAAATAGAACAGCTACAGTCACATCCTTTGTGCCTTTGATTCAAACCCACCGATGTTATTAACCATAGACTGATAGATGAAGCCAAAATATCGGTAAAAGAACAGAGTTTTTAACTGTGTGTAACACAGAAAAAAAATGTTAAACTTACTCAGTTCTAAAGGCCTTTTCCATAATTTCTGCTAATGCAAAAGACTCCTGAGGCAACAAGACAGCTTACCTGCCAACTTTGACATTTCTATAACCAAATCAATATTTCAGGAGCCTTGTGTTATAAATCTGATGTTGATTTTAATTTCCTGAAACTAATAAATGATCCAATTAGAAAACAAACAAAAAGGTGAGAATAATTATGGTGTTTATTCTACTGAGATGATAAGGTGGGCTTGACAAGACAGAATGCTCTTTCTAAACCCGGAGTCTGTCTACACTTGCAATTGATCTTTGTATTTAAAGTTTTTTTTTGTTGTTGTTTTGTTTTATTTTGTTTTAATGCACCAAGTTAAAATGTATTACCTTGATAGAGATGCTAAGAAGCAGTTTGCTTACAGTATCTCATACATTTCATTTTATATTCCTCTCACTGATTGCAAATTTTAAAATGCATTTGTGGATATATTATTTATGTAGAAGTAGGCCCTATGTTACAATGATTTACAGTAACATAGCTTTTAAAATCCTTTCCAAACAACTCTTTTCTCCACAGTATCATTCACAAATTGGAATTTTTGTATTATTTATTTATTTGAATGGAGAAACAACACAAAAAGTAAAGAAGGCCATTTTTTCCAGCTCTTTTTCTTTATTTGCAGGTGCAATCAAAATCAAAGACTGTGCTGGTACATGATCCTTTGATTTATTATTATTTGAAGTTTGAAGATGCATAGTTTGCAAAACCTAAAGGAAAATTTGGGGCAGAGTTTTCTTTAGACTTTGGTAAGTCCAACCTAAGGCCAGATATGTTTCCCTCAGTGCGGTTAGACATGTGGAATTAGGAACCAGACTTTAGAAAGCACTAGGCCTTAAAGGGCTCCTCTCTAGCCTCAGTAGTTTTTTACAGGTGCATTTGTTATGTAGCTAATCTGTTGGGTTTCTTCAGAAGGAAAACAATAATAATAATAAAGCTATTGGTGAGTCATTTTAGGCTTCCTGACTGTTCCACTGTATTAATAAACTTCCAGTGAGTAGCTCTTGGATGAATCTCAGCAACATCTAGGTCTAGGGAACTCTGTTGTGGTTTCTACTTCATCTATTCCACAAGAACTTATTCTAATCTTTTCTTGTTTTTTCCATATCAAGGGTACCAAGAACTCAAAATAAAGATCCTCAGTTAAAAGCAAGATATTTCAGAAGAGTAACGAAACATACTGTGTTTGTGCCTAGTTACAGACTAAATGAGTGTACCAAAAAGCTGGTGGTTGATTATTTGATTCAAGGCACCTTGCTTTATCTGATAAATAAGAGCTGTATTGTGACATTAAGGTTTAAGTTGAAGTCTCATGGAACTTAAGTAGTTGACTTCTCATACAACATAGCAAGAAGGTTGTCTTACAATAAGGGTCCAAAGATGTTAGTGAATTTGAGGTTGGAGTCACCAAGTACCACAGTTCACATCAATGGGAGAGCAATGAAGTCACCACTAAACTCATGAAAAATAAGCCCAAAAGAGTCAGGACCTTTGTTCAGATCTGTGTTTCAGGAGATACAGAATATCCTTGCTATAATTCAGCAGTTTCCCATAATATTCTCTACCAACAAAATAAATCACACCTAACCTTAAGCATCTATGTGTTAGACATATACTGTAAACAATTCTTAAGAGTTTTCTCAGTAGGTAATAGGGACAGAGCTATCCCAGGGTGTGAAGACTTTCCATCTGCATGAGGTTTCTGTTTCAGGACTGGTTGGTACCAGTCTCTCTCCTATTCTCTGCATGTATGTCCATTCCTCCTGCATGACAGCTTCCAAATAGCTGCCTAACTATGATACAGCTAGGGCCAAATGAGATGCATCCTCACCTCTGGGAATAACAATAAAGAGTAAAAAATTGGCTTATGTGAAAAATATATATACATATATATGTTTTTATTAAAAAACAAAGCTGAGTCCATCACAGTCTGATTGCTTGTCCATCTGTTGTCCAACCCCACTCTTTATGATTTTTAGATGTTATTAATTAATTTAAACGTTTGTCAACTGTGTAGAAGTTTCAAAGATGTTGAATCCTGAGAATTTATTTAAAAATAAGCAGCTGAATAATGAGAATGCCCTAATTAGTCTGGACTGAGGTGCCAGTATGACTTGATGCCAAGGAGTTCATGGAAGACATAAATGTTAGTGAATGTCCAACCTAAGGGAAACCTTTGCTGAAATTCTTGCCTGATTGAACTCCATTTAGCCCACTGGAGAGCTTCCCAGGACTTCAGTAGTTTCACAAGTCACAGAACTTGTTTAATGTGCTTGGCTTTTACAAGTACAGAAGAAAACAAGAAAAAATGAACCCATAATATGAAAGTCTCAGTTTTAATTCAATAATAATAGCAGCATTGCCATTGACTTAAAAAAAAAAAAAAAAAGAGAGAGAGAGGGAGAGAAAGAATAAAACCATGGAAACAAGAAAACGGATAATCTGATGTTTTGCATAGAACCATGGCTATATCTTTCCGCTGTGTTGTTTTTTGCACTCATTTGCACCAAGCAAGGTGGGAGTAGAATAAGCCTGTGCTGGGACAGAGGATGCTAACAATTTCCACCCGCTTTGCTCTCTGGTTGTGCAGAGTGCAGGGCAGTGGTGAATCAGCCCCAGAGCCCCAGCAACTCCATTCCTCAGCACTGAGGTTGCTTTAAATGTCTTCAAAGCAAGGTTTTGTGTAGCTGCATCTCAGAAAAAAAAAAAAGAAAAAAAAAAGAAAAAAAAAAAAAAAAGGCCTTGCAGTTATTGTTCTCACTGTTTTACTGTTTTTCCCTGCTGCATTGCTATGAAAATTGTTTCATTCTTATTCTAATATTGTGAGCTTCAAGAATAGATCTCCTTGCCTAGCATTCCTCTGAAAAATGAAAGAAATGCCCCTCTGCAGCAAGCTTAACACTGCTATCATCTGCATAATAAAGACAGGCTGTATGTATAGAATATGCATATACATGTATAAATTTATACTGATATACTGCCCTATGTGTGGGCACAAAGATAAACAGAGTAAGAATCACAGCAACAGAATAGGGGAGAGGCCTATAACTCAGTAACTGACATCAAGAACAGATCTCATCTGTCAAATGACTGAATTGAAAGGCTTTTATGAACATCCCTTCTCGGACAAAGTACTTTATATGTTGAAAATAAATGTGTGCATGCTGATAGTGTGTGATTTCCCCAACAATTCCATAGAAAAGTTGTTTCTCATTCTTTCAATCTTTCTCTCTTTTTTTTTTTCTTTTTTTTTTCTTTTTTTTTTCCCCTAGCAGTTTTCTTTCACATCATCTCCCAAGACAAAAGAAAATAACTGTATTCTTAAAAATACATGTGCTAAAATTTGGATCTCAGTATGGGTAAAATTATCTACTTAGTCATGAGTTCACATGTTCTCTGCACTACTCTAAATATCTCACAAATAATTAAAAATAGTACACTTCAGATATGTTTTTCTTCCAGATCTGCTGGGAATTTGCTTACGTGATTGTCATTTCTTTCTCTTGAGAGACGTAAAGTAAGGTAAAAATGTGTAAAAAGCTTAAAAGTTGTCAGAATTTTAGCATTGATATTATTTTCACTGGTTATCAAACATCTGCTATAAACAATGTCCACATAATCTAATTGAGAACAAAG
Organism: Anser anser; assembly: GCF_964211835.1. Lineage (NCBI taxonomy): Eukaryota > Metazoa > Chordata > Aves > Anseriformes > Anatidae > Anser > Anser anser. The sequence goes on from NC_139720.1 coordinate 5,261,383, forward strand.
TAATATCTTTCTACTTCATAAAGAAATTAAAAAGAATTAGCGTCTACTGGAAATGTTTGGTACATCTTGCAATTCAAAGTTTTGTCATTGTCACAGGGTCTTGATTCAGAAAGGCACTCACATATCTCACCTTATTCATGTGATTGTGCCCCAGATTAACTCAGTGGAACCACAAACGTGCTCAGGTTTCATACAGGCTTAAGAAGTTTGCTCGGTCAGAACCTTGGCAGCAAGAAGTAAATGTCCTTCAGTGTGGAATCACATTAATGACTCAAGTCAAATATTTTCAGCTAAATTCCTCTCAGAGAAGATATGATACCCTGCACTTTACAATACATCTGTTTGCAATAAAACTCTTTTCTTCTTCATCTGCTAACTTTTTCACGTATGTATTCTTATTTTTAAGCAAATTTTATCAAACTCACCCTGGGTTTCTCATATACCATTTAGTCACATTAGGATCCAGTAACCCATAACATGTAGATTCTTGTTTGAAAACAAGTTTTTCTGAATCGACATGACTTAGTGCAAGCCACATCTGACTGGAATGGACAACAGTGTTTTTCTATCACCTTGTACCCCATTAAAGCATCTTTAAATCTTAATGCACAAATGCATCAGATGAAAAGGAATTAAAAATCAGGATTTATTTGCAACAGAGTCAAGTAGAGAAAATCTTTTTATTATTATTTTCTTTCTTTCTTTCTTTCTTTCTTTCTTTCTTTTTCTTTTTTCTTTCTTTCTTTCCTTTCTCTCTCTCTCTCTCTCTCTCTTTCCTTCCTTCCTTCCTTCCTTCCTTCCTTCCTTCCTTCCTTCCTTCCTTCCTTCCTTCCTTCCTTCCTTCCTTCCTTCCTTCTTTCCTTCTTTCCTTCTTTCCTTCTTTCCTTCTGTCTTTCCTTCATTCCTTCATTCCTTCATTCCTTCCTTCTTTCCTTCTTTCCTTTTCTCTGAAGAAATGTTGGGGGAAAGCAAAACGAATAAAAGGATTGTATTTGCTTACGTTCTTTGAAGTTTTTCTTTGTAGCCAAGGGATCAGTGTGTGGAGAGGGGAGAGGGGAAAAGAAACCAAAAATAATTTAAGAAAACACTGAGTCCTGTCTTGGAATTATATAAAAGCATCTGCATTTGATTTAATTTTTCTTTAACGTAATGTGCTGTATAATCACTGGCTTCATCATCCCTGGGCTTGAGCTTCCTTTTAGCACAGGCTTTGGAAATTGTACCACAGAGTTTGGTGGAAGCAGAATCTGGCCCATGTTTTGTTTTAAAAATAGACCATTATGAGTTACCTCTCCCCTTTTAGGAGCTTTTTCTTTTGAGATGTTAATACGATCCTAAAAATGTAGTGTTTGCAATGCCATCAGCCTTCTGCCCCATAAGCAACTGAAAGGAATCAATAATTTACCAAAAAGTTGACATTCCATAGGCTTGTCAGTTGGAAGGGTAAATAAATGGATGCAGGAGAAATGCTGCAAGATGTCAAGGGGATCGATTGCAAGACTTGTTTCAACCCCAGTTCTTAACATAGGGAATGGTGAGGGAGGAAGAGTACAAGAGAGTACTCAAAGAGAGATAAACTTGCTTCTCAGTATATTTAAAGGCTGGATCTCTTTCAGAGTTTATTTTAACTATTAACCATGGACAAATAAATATTAATTGATACTATTCCTATATGGAGACAATAAGAAAATTTCCAGCACCTTTACTAAAAGCAAAGTCAGAACAAAATATTTTAAACTTTAAGCCTGAAAATGGAAATAAAATGAGTAAAAGCAGATAAATAATAATTTGTCTCTCCTGCCATCTGGAGAACCCAAAATGTACTCTAAACATCGCTTAATTAAACCTTACCAGACTCCGGTTCAGTAAAAAAGGGAATTATTTCTTAACTGCTATTTTAGAGAAGAGAGCCTTTGGCCTTTAATTACTATAAATTAGACAGAGGACAAGCATGGACAAGCAGGAATGAATAGCCTTTAGTCAGCCACATCTTCATGGCTCTGGAAAGTGAGGTTCTTTTTGCAGGTTCTATGGAAATGCACACAAGAGTAGAACTTGACTCTACAAGCCCTGAAGTCATAGTTAAGGATCCCTTTGTCACAGACCCAGACCCCCGGTGTCTGCAGGATTAGGGGTGAGCACTTTGCATTAGAGCTGTTTTGCTACATCAAAACTCTTTTTTTTTTTTTTTCAAAATGTGGATTTCCCCCCCACCCCACATAGTTCTCGACGCGGTTTCAATGTACTCATCTTCCTGAGATCAGTTTTACCTGATAAAATTGCAAAGCCATTATGGCCTTATTTGTCAATTTGGTGTGTGGGGAAGAAATGCACGATTGAATGTTGAGGTTCTGCAGCTCCTCCAGCGAGTGGTGATTCATTAGGACATTATGTGGTAGGTAGTTGCATTCTGGCGTGCTCTAGGCATCATGTATACCGCCGTTTGAAACAGAGCAACATAATAAATCCTTTTGTTAATAACTCTAAATGATGACTTATGCCCTGGAAATTCCTCTTCCTCCTGGCACAAACAACTATAATCTCTGTGGCACAACAGAATGGAGTAGATACCCTAATACCTTTAGTGGAGGTGAAGCAGTATGTACCTCATTAGTAGGCCATAGATCAAACTATTAGCAACATGGTAGGAAGCAAGCTAGGATTTGGTGGGATTTATAAAAGGTCATCTGGAGACAGCATGCAAAAAAGCTTTTTGGTTCTGCAAATACCTCTAATCAACTGATTTCCCACTCAGTGGGCACAGGGAAGACATTTTATCCCATTGAGCAGAGTAGTTTGGCAATTGTGATTATGTGGGATTAAAGCTTTACATATGTCATGAAAGCTGTGGCAGTTCCTCCTGGTGAATTAACCTTAGCATTTTGTGACAGAGAAAGCCCATCAACTCATCTTTGTTTCCTTTGTTCTTTACATCTCTGCAGCATTCATAGCAGGATGGAGAGAACTAGAAAATACATCAGTATCTGCTACAAAAGAACACTGCCCTCCAATAGCCCAGAGGGTTAAATCCTTAGTCTAGGTGGTACTCGGCAACTCAGTGAAGTGTGGGACCTTCTGCTCAATGAAATATAGCTGCATTAGCCAGCTTCATCTTTATGTGAGTCTTCATGTTTGTAATATTTTTAGTGGTCTTGCTTTTTTGTGTTTAAGGAAAGGTTGGATGTGGTACTTAGGGACATTGTTTAGTGGGTAATATTGGTAGTAAGGGGACTGTTGGACTAGATGACTTTAGAGGTCTTTTCCAACGTTAATGATTCTATGATTCTCTGATTTTTAAAGCACATCTATCTCTAATATAGCAAACAAGAAGGTCAGCATTGTGTTTTTGCCATATCAAAGGGGGAAGTGAGGAAGGAGGCCAACTCACCCTAAGGTCATCTTGCAAGGCTTGCAGACTCTGCATAAGTGCCACCACCCCCAAAGACCCAGGAGTTTGGTCACTGAAGGAGAAAATATTTATAATATCTTACCATGTTCCTTGCAAGGAGGCCCACTCACTGTGAGCTCCTGCTAATTACTTTGCTAAGTTCATCAAGAGAGAAGATGGCCTGTCCTGTGTGTGCATACTTTCTGGCCCTGAGAACAGCCAGGTCTCACTAGGCATCTCACAAGATTTATGCATGTTCTCTAAATGCCTCATGCATCCTTGCAGAGCAGCAGGTGCTGGTGATTATCCCACAGGAAAGGAGTAAGGTGAAGGATTCCCTGCCTAAATTCAGGTCAGAATCATCCTTATTGGTATAAAAAATTCTAAGTACCTAATGCTTTTAAAATACACAGACTAGCTCCTGTCTATGGTCTTTGGTTCATTCCTCTCATTTTATAAAATAACTTTAAAGATGTAGCAGAATCATAGAATCACAGAACCACAATCTAGGTTGGAAGAGACCTCCAAGATCACCTAGTCCAACCTCTGACTAACAAGTCCTCCACTAAACCATATCACTAAGCTCAACATCTAAACGTCTTTTAAAGACCTCCAGGGATGGTGACTGGGCCACTTCCCTGGGCAGCCCATTCCAATGCCTAACAACCCTTTCAGTAAAGAAGTTCTTCTTAATATCCAACCTAAACCTCCCCTGGCGCAACTTCAGCCCATTCCCCCTCATCCTGTTACCAGGCACATGGGAGAATAGACCAACCCCCACCTTGCTACAGCCTCCTTTAAGGTACCTGTAGAGTGCAATAAGGTCACCCCTGAGCCTCCTCTTTTCCAGACTGAACAGTCCCAGCTCCCTCAGCTGCTCTTCGTAAGACTTGTTCTCCAGACCCCTCACCAGCTTCGTTGCCCTTAACAAATGGCCAATGAAAGGAAATCTGAAACTTGGTTGCTGCTTATCTAACTTTATATTAAAATCCATATTTGGGAAATTCCTATTTAACTGGTCCCTCCAAGGTCTGGAATATTTAAGGTGTGCATAAGGCATCAAGACTTGAAGATACAGAGCTAAATTGTCCACCTTACTCTAAAAAGATGCTTACAGAAATGTTTAGACAGAGTTATTTCACTGATGTCTATATCAAGAGTATGCTTTGTCATTTCAAAGGACATGAAAAGCAAGAGGAAGAGTGGTTCTCTGATATCTTTACTAGCAAGAGTAGCGTGACAGTGAGAGACAGCAGGCCTACATCAGAAAAATTGGGTTCGTTTCCTATCTAAGCCTGTTACCGAGCCTAGTTCATTTAAATCTTTCTAGGTTTCTGTTTACTCACTTGTAAAACAGAAATAATGTTATTCTGAAATTCCTTAGAACTATTTTTTTTTTCTTGAAAATGACAAACCCTTTCACTTTGACAGTATCTTCCTTTTACATAACTTAGGGAAACAAGGGGTAGACTACTCATACAGTCAAAAATCAGGTATTTGATTAAAGTTAGATGATCAGAGAATAAGCAGGTTGCACCAGGGTTTAAAAGCACCTAACTTAAGAGGATGTCATTATCCAAAGAGTTTGCATTGGCCTTTAAGGCCTTTAAGGGATTTCTAGGGGTAGGAACAGCAATGTATACAGAGAAAAAGTGACATTCTCTGAGTTTGTGACAGCAAGTATTGGAATCAGTAATTCACTGTTATTTGTAAACTCAGTATTTGTGAGGTCTCTTCCCTTCCTACTCCTCAATCTCAGGCTGAGCAATACTAAGGCTGTTATGAGTCACTGTGTTATCCTCCAAGAGAAGATAGGGTGCGATTCTGTATTTTAACGGCCTACGCAGAGGTTTGCTGCTATGGCAAAATGATTGCAGTCATTACCTCCATCCACAGACCTGTTGCATTGTGCTGAACATGCAGGGCATAACCAGGGTGACTCTTGCTACAACCCTGTCTTCATATCCCCTCCTTCTCTTTCCAGGACAAAGCTATAATAAGGACAGGGTATGAAGGATGGAAGTGTGAATGTATCAAAGTATGTTCACCTGAGGTGCAAAGTGCTAAGTTTCACAGAACTTTCAACTGTCTGTCTATATGAGATAGGCAGCATGCACACCATAACATAACATGGTGTCATGCCACTTTTCCATCAGTAAAGACGTGGTTCTCAAGGGCTGTCCTGCAGTCACAAAACACCATTGCTGCTGTCATTATTGTTACTATTATTATATTAGTGTTATTATCTAGTTTATTGTTATTATCTGGTTTATTTTTAAAGTTTCTGAAATAGTGCAAGGGCTGTGCTGAAGTCCACCAAAGCAGTATTTTCATGGCACAACCTGACAATATCTGTTCCCCTGCTGGCTAGTGCTAAGAGGCTGAGTGACATCTGTGAGGGTATAAAGCTCACTGGAGCAGTGTTGGATAACCATGTAACACAAAACAATATGGGATCTGTGTTATACGATGGTGGAAACGTACCCAGTGTATCCGGGGTCTCATGCCCCACCAAGGTCCAGCTCTTCTGAAACCATACAGACAAGATCTGGTTTCTGGTAGAGCAACTATCAGCAAGGGAGGAACAAGATAGGGAGAAAAACAATCAAGCTAATGTTCTCCCAGTATCTTGCTGCAGCTCTATTCTTTATTTATCTATGGTCAGAGGAAGACTGGTGGCTTATTCAAGCAGTGTGTACGAATGAAGCTTGGGAAGGGGTACTTGCACCACTTCTGCTCAGCTCTTCCTTAATAAGATGAAGATAACACAAATTCAGAATATTTTAATATTTCAGTATAGGTTCTGCTTTGGAAGCATTCAGACAATGACTTGCTAAAGGGCCTTGCAGAGTAATTTCTCTTTCAGAAAGGGCAATTAAAACTGTAAGCTATCTTATCTCTTCACAACTTAAATTGTTTTAGGACCACAGGACAAAAATTATTGAATGGAATTTCTGAGGGATTGGTAGAAATCAATATATCTTTTTTGTTAAATGTCTTAGAATCTATTTTCCTGCAGTATAAATACATTTATAATATCACTAATACTGATAAAATATCATCTTGATAATCTATTCAAACACCTAAGAGAGCTCAGTTTATGTTCTGACATACTCTGAATTTCAGTTAAAAAATGCATTCTGGTTTAACTGCCATCAATAGCCTAATGCAATCTCAAAGAAGCAGGCACAGTCTATTCAAATATGTTTCCAATATAAGTCAGAGATTGTCAGACAAAAAAAAAAAAAAAGCTTCACAATTAAAGACATAAATGTCAAGAAAAAAAAACAGGAAGGAAAAATGTGGGAAATTCTGATTTTTTGTATTACAGTTTTCTGGTTTAGGTCAATTAATCATAAATTATAATAATGTTAATAAAAATACTCTACAAAGCAGAGTTAAAGAACATGACTTTGTTCATCAAGATCTAAGAGGGTTTTTCTTTGCTGTTGAAATTTTTATTACTCACTCTTTCAGTATTCATAAGTCACTTCATTTTCTAAATATTGAGGGGAGCCACACAATCATAAGACTAAAAAAATAAAAAAGATTGTAAATTTTGGTGTGTTCCCATACTTAGGCATTTTCTTATATTTTAATGTATTGCTTTGTATTTGAATATTTGCAATACAAGCTTTGCAGTCTTAGGGTCTGAAGCCCCACTATCACAAAAACTGAAATTCTTATGGAACAATATGACTTCAGTAAGTGAAAGTTTCTGAGCTGTGCCAGATATTCCAAATCTCAAAAGGAAATTATGAGTTACAGTCTCTGGTTGTTACTAGAAAGTGTATTTTTTAAATTTCACAATGGATCTATGTTAATAATATGTTAATAATGATGCTAATACCTTAACTGTTGACTCACCAAATAAATCTAAATCAAGGATTAAAACATTATGGAACAAATTATAGCCATTAATATAACCATTTAGATTTTTATTTTAAAGGTCAGTTAACAAGTTTCAAGCTGTCCTACCTAACAACTTAATTTTGCAAATAGAAGTGATATTTCATTCTGCTACTTCTTCTCTTGTATGACAGCATTATATTTACATAGTACTGAGGTGCAAGATGAAGACTCTGGATAACCTAGCAATTCCTAAACTGTAATACCATACCCATTCTTTGAAGCCAATATTTTTAGCAACACTCTACCCTATTTTGAAGAAATGTAAAAGTTAAAAAATATCATACTAAAAACCTATTCATGCTGTCAATGATAGCCCCATGTAAATGGAGAAAACTTGACTTCAAACGATAAGCTTGAAAGGGCTGTGTAGGTCACAGGTACTTTCCTATTACAAAACTATTTGAAAGACTCACAACCCTCTATTTTGCCTTCTGTTAGCCCCACAAAGCAGCCTCAGTGACACAGACAGAGAAGCTGTGGCAATTTGCCCTGAACAAAAGATGTGGCTCTGATAGTGGGATCACGTAGCTCGGTAGTTTTTGTCACCATTTGTCTGTTTGTGGGAGTTCCTGTTCACCAAAAAGGGCCTTTAAATTTTTGGCTATTCTGCATATTTCCTCTCCCACTAAGCATATTACCATTGGTGGTTGTTTTTGTTTTTTTTTGGTTTTTTTTTTTGGTTTTTTTTTTTGGTTAGGCCCACATGTTTATTTTGTTTTTGTTTAACTTGTGACTAGCCTTTTCCATGAGAACCAGAGAGTTTCTGGGTTAAGATAAAGAAAATAATTTTCATTTCATATTGGTAACTCCCTTATGTTCTACTTGCCTCTCTCTTGCCCCAATATTGCCTCTTTTTCTGTGATACAGTGATGTGCTAATTGGAGCTCTGATAGCATTAATAAGAACATGTTGACGTTTCTTATTTTTCACTTTGAATTCACTTTTCTCTGAAATATTCCCAGTGAGATAATTTTGAAGTCACACTGCATATTTCTTTTTTTCCAAGAGTTTGAGAAGAAATTAATGTATTGAGAAACACAAAATTTTCTTGAATGGATTGTGAGTACCTGAAAGGTCCTTGAAATCCATTAAGATCTCAAGGATTTATTTGGAACCCATAAATGCATCTAAGAGAAGTAAGTTTCTTGAGCAAGTTTCTTGTCAGGAGCCTTCACTGTAGGATTCCTTTCCATTTGTAAATTTCTTTACAATTTCTTTTTATTTGTACACAAATCAGAAGATGAAAACTGTGGAGACTACCTGAAAAGAAAAGCCTTATACCTCCCCATTTTGAGTTAAAATGTTCAACAGAAGTCCAAGCCCATCATTAGTATGCTTGATTTGCCTCCAATCCAAAAATGTTACCTATTTCTAGACAAGATGGTGCCTAGCTTCGATTTCTAGACATTAAATATTATTATTTTTTTCTCTGCTAGATTGAATTGAACTCTGGTGCATTATTGCTCTGTGCTGCTAATGGAGGAAACATGCTGATGTTCTTAGATTGTTTTTTATATTTGTAACAGAGATGTTCTGTGGGGATAGATGGCCACTCTTGTTTCATATTTCTGTCTACCAGATACTGTACATATTTATAGAAAACACCCAGCAAACAAATCCTTATCTTCAGAATAATTATACAAAAATAGTGTAATTCAAGTAATAAGAATGAACAAATATCTGTCCTACATACATCTCTATATAGGTATCTGTTCTCTTACAGATTTTTTAACCTACTTCAACACTGTTAAGTTCTTACATAATACATCCAAAGACACTACTTTTTTATATTAAATAAACAGCAATAAAAAAAAATCCCCATATTAAGTTCAAATCCTGATAATGGTACAATTTTATTGCTTTGTACTGAACTTTACTTTTATCAATCAGCCCAATTATGAGCTAATTCATTCTCACCAGTTTTGGAAAGGTTTTTTTTTTTTTTTTCAAAGTCATATCTGATATTTTTGCATGTGAAATGCTTACAAAGGGAAGTTAATAAAAGAGCAGTTCATCTACATATACAAAGAAAGATCATAATATAAAAAAAAAATTGCCACATTAGAGAAGTCTAGACCTTGACTATCTGTCATATATTTTTATAGCATCTTATCATTGTGTTATCTGATTAAAAAGTGAAATGGTTAAGATAAATGAGACTTAATTAGCGGAACTGATACCTGTCTATTGCTAGTCTTAAATGTGAATCTGGGAACTCTGATTTTCAGAAGTGGAAAGCACACAACTGCCCTCCTTCTTCCCTTTGAAATCAACGGGAGTTTTCCCTGCATTGAAAACAAATTCTCAAGGTTTCACTCAAAGCAAACTGAAACTTCTGCTGTCTACTCATCCCTTTGACCCATGAGCTAAAATCTGGGGAGACAAATGCCAGAGCTCTGAGATGGAGGGAAAAGAAGAAGAGCCTAGACTTGACTTTTAATGTGTCAGGTTGCAGAGTTCAGCAGCATGCAGAGATAAATAAGTTGTATCAGGAAGGGCTGGTACATATTATTTTCTCTCTGGATCAAGAGTGACCACAATGCAGCTCAGTTTTTTTCAGCTTTGCTTGTGGAGTAAAGTATTTACATTTGAGCTCAGGGATTAGATGGCCAGTTGCCATCGGTCTCAACTATTTCAATAGGAATGGGCTGGAGCATAACTTCCCCGCCAAACGCTCTCTGTGCAGAACAAACGATTTACCACAGAGCTTGGAGATGGGGTATTTACATTCATTTAAGTTTGGTATAAACATTTACAGAACATTAGGACAAATACCAGCATTCTCAGCTAAATGTCTGACCACAATTATTTCTGATGAATAAATGGCTTGTAGAGTGACTCTGAGTTGAGGATTTTTTCTTTCTTTTTTCCTTTCAAACCAAAGGACTTTGAAAAAACAGTGCACAGTGCAGCTAAACACACTGTACAAAGGTTCATGTAGAGTTAAAGAAAACCATAGATGTTTGAGAGATTAGGGAATGAACATCTAGATTAAACCAGTTTATGGTGTCCTTCATCTGCTGTTCTGTTTTTTCATTCAAAATCTCACCTTCAAATCTGACCCTGACAGACATGTCTAGCTCTGTGAAGATGTTTTGTGCTGAGCAAGTAATTTTTTTAACCAACAATTATGAGCTGGCCACTGCAAAGGTACTTTTCCCACTGGAAATGGTGGCATGAGGGTTGTTGACTACAGCATGAGAGTCCATTTACTAAATATTTCTCAGAAATACCTGGCTGTGAGAATAAGAAAGCCATTCAAAGGTGTCTGAAACTGCCTGGTCTAAACTGTGCTTTTTCTGCTTACTTTTAGTACAAGACACAAATGTATTCTTCCCACTGTATTTTATTTATTTTATATACATATACATATATACATAAAAATTGTGCCACAAGTAAAGAATGGAAATGCAACTATTTCTGTTCCGTGCTGTCTCTAGAGCCCTTCTTCTCATGACCAGTTCTTCTTCATGGTAGAAGCAACATTGACCCCTCTGCTGGACAGCATCTTCTTTAGGGTTCAAGAGTGAAACTATTTCCTACCTGTGCTACAGGAAGGGGTGAAGATAATTTTGAAACAACACTGAGAAATCAAGCTTCAGCAATTCAGTGAAAGAACTTTCCAGACATTTTCTACCTTATTTTTTTTTTTATAAAAAAAATATAATCACCGTGATTCCATCAAAAATAAAATATAATAAAATTAAATTAAATTAAATTAAATTAAAATAAAATCTGTCATTTTCTGAACATTTCTTATAACCAGAGCAGTTCAGCAATTATAGGACTAACTTAACACATCAGAAACAGTTCTAGTTTCAACTCTAACAGAACAGGGAGTCAAACCTGATTTTCAAGAATCTTGGCTAAACATGTAATTATGAGTTTATTGACTATTTTGGGAGGGGTCTGTCTTGGTTTGGGGGGTGGTAATGTCTGATTAGTGTTGTTTTTTGTTTAATTGTTTGTTTGTTTGTTTGTTTTCCCATTACACTAATTTCAAACATCTAATGAAAACATGTTATTAATAGTTCAGCATTTCTGAGTGAAGTTAAATACTTTTTGTTCTGGAGTCCCTCTGATCCTTTCAGGTTGTTCTCTCAAATACACTCCTCCGTGTGAAAATACTGGGCACAAGGTAGATAACTAAAATCTCTCAGCACTTCTGGTCATTAAAACACAATTCAGTAGTCCTTTCTCCAAATATCCCTATCTGAAAATACATTCCTGACACACAATTGCAGTAAAACAAAGGAAAATAGCCCCACTAACTTCACCTCATTGTCAGTGGTGTTGTTTGAAAGCCAAATTTCTTCATTTGCATGTTCAGTGTACAACATGGAGCTTATTGGTAAGAAAACAAAATCTAATTCCTGTAACTAGACCAAGCATTAAGATTAACTACAGTTGTTTCAAGGTAGAGCTCTTCTGGACTGTTACAAGGTAGATCACCTTGTTTGGTAAGGGTCAGAAGTCTGTGAAGCTCCTGTGGATGTCTGGGAGCATCAGTTTTCTGGATCAGGGCCTTCATGGTAGAAAACATTGCCCTCCAGGTAGAAAGGGACTTCATCCTGTGCTGTTTAAACCTATAGACAGAGACTAAGATGTAAAGCAAGTTTCTGTGCTGTACTTGTTTTTCATGCAATAGTATGGCAGATTAATCTTAGCTTTCAGTTCCTGATTTCTACACTTCTCACTGACATCATTTTGGTTAGGAACACATTGTTTCATCAAAAGAGAACGAAAAACGTCATTAACACCCGACATCCCTTCATGAACTATTGAAGTCAAGTAGGATATATCACAGGATATAAAAGCAGAAAGAAACAGAAGAAAAACAAGCTGCAAGCATTTAGGTGAGGCTCAGATGAAAATTGAGACCACTTTGTTCCTGCATATTTCACAGCACAATGAACATATACTGAATTTAAAATTGTGAATGCATCTCAGAGGAGGTGTTTTACACTCTTTATCTGAAGGTGCAAAACCCTGTATGACAGCCTGAACAGTGGTGAATCTTGTCTGAAAAGTTACACACACATTCAGTGAGGGGGTGTGGGAGGGAATTTTAATGAGTTTGGGATTTCTGTCTTCAGTAGCTTTAATCATCAGGTCTCTCCCTAAAATGAAGAATATTCATGCTTACAATAATTAATACTGAACAGGAGATTTATATCAATCTGACAGATAGGAGATGAAATTAACTGTGCTTTCATGTACAATTTTAAGTAGGTCAGATAAGAACATCTATTGTAACCAACTTTTATTTTATAGATAGATATACTCTGACACGTACAGACCCACACGTACACATTATGTATTTCTATAAAAATCTCTCACACAGCAGAATCTCCTTAACCTCACATTTGCAAGCTACCCATTTCTTTCCTTTGAGCTCACCACTCTTCCCTGCATTGATTCATAGGCTGTAAGGTCAGAGGGGACACTTGTAATATAGCCAGATCTTCTGCAAACACAGGACTTAGAATAGCACACAGCAATTCCTACATTGCATCCCGTTGGTAGAGATTGGACAGGAGCATGTGGAAAATATTTAGAGAAGAAAACAGCCTCCTATGCTGCATTGATTTTTCTCTGTATTTTATTCTTTTGCCTTCCTAACTTACACAGTTACACTAGATCAACATCAGTGATCTAAAGAGGCTTCCTTTTTAAGTAACATTTCACATTAGCTAGTGAGAGCAATGGTAAGAATATAACTGACTGATGAAAAAAAAAAAAAAGGTATCAGAATATAACATTGATGTGATGGGGTTTCAGTTGACTTAGTTCTCTGAAGGTGTTCATTAGTTGTTCATAACATTTGGTGCTTCAGAATTGAATTCCTTCAACAGATAATGGAATGCAAAGAAAAGATGTCTCTATCCTGCAGTGTATTCTACTTGCATTTTTTTTTTTACATGAACCTAAATTATAAAGAAATGAACAGTCCCTTGAGGTGTGCAGGCTTCTTTACAATGATGCTGTTTTACCTATTATGTAAAATGAAAAATTAAATCTGTTCTTAATATTTATTTAAGACTCTAACTGTTGGCTGTGTTAACATATGGCTGCTTGAATAAAGTAATTTATTTGTGTGTGAATCATCAAGGGAAAACATTAAAAACTGAAACCAGACTCTGAAACATTGTTTGCTAATAGTTTTGGTTAAATGTCTTGTTCTACTTTTCCATCAGATGTTTTCTTCCTTGTTGAAAAGTAGAAAGAAGGGAAATTGGAGAAGGAAAAATTAAGAATAATCTCAATAGACAAAATATGGGAAGAATCATTATAAAAATTAATATAGCTGATTAAAAATGCTGCCAGCATTTTCTTATGGAAACTATATAAATCTTGTTTTGAAATACTACAATGATCTGCCAGATGCATGCTTGATGTTGGACAAATACTACAGTGATGTGACATAGTGACATAGTCACTAATCAACACCATGTACTTAACTAATCATGCATATAATCATAATCATGTCCTTAATTACTTGCTGAATTAGGGACTAGTCCAAGGCCCATATAAATCCATGGCAAGCCTCTGCATGGGATTTAGTTTAGTCATCTAAGTGATTTTCTAGACTTTCTCACTAGTTAGTGGAAGAAGATAAAAGGATCAGAGAGACTTCACCCCACCAGCGACCCAAGTGTCCCCCTGACCCCATGGCTTCTGAGATTCAGCTTCAGGAAGACGAGTGCAGTGCTTCCACATTGGGTATCTCTCAACATGGGGCTGGAATCAGTTTTGGGAGGTAAATCTGCTCTTGTTGAAGAGCATGCAGAGATCTTTGGAGCTATGGGAAGAAAAACAGTGCCACTAATTTTCAGTAGGAGTTGAAATTAGATAAAGTGGACCTACATTGGATTTTCAGTTGGACTGTTTCTCCTAAAGCAGCCCAAGAGAGGTGCCCTGGTGAAGTGCCTGAAGGTAGGTGGAATGAATACCTACACTGCTGACCTTGGGACAGGACCTCAGGCTCAGACAGACCTACAGACCTATGTTTGGATGGGATGGAAAAGCTCCCCATCTCATGCAAAAAGCCACTGCCTGACTAGGCACTGGGGTCCTGCAGGTTTTAACTGAGGAGGGAACATTTAAGTAAAAAGCTTGGAAGAAGAAGAAAACAGCTCAGGAGGTTCTACAGGACCACAGTGTCCCTCCATTCCTCCCAGTCCCTCATGCGGGCAGTTGTGGCTATTTCTGGGAAAAAATCCCTGGTCCTTTCCCCAGGTTTCTTCAGCCCCTTGGGTGTGCAGTGGACTGGCTGGAAGCAGTCAGGACAGCCTTCAAGAAAAGACTCTGTCTCACTTATATATAAATATATAAAAATGTGTGTATGCATCCGAACTTTCTGCCAAAGCAGTGAAGCTAGTGATACGGGAGCCAAGAGGAAGGGCTGTGCATATGTAATAGTTACATGGTGTATTTCCCCTTGTGTGTGAGCAAAAAATGTATCACAAAAGCAAAGGGAGAGATAATCAGGACAAGTGGGTTGCCTTTTTTTTTTTTTTTTTTCTTGTTAAGAAACTTTATTAAAAAAGTCCCCTTTGGTAGCTGCAACCTTAACTTATCGCATGAATCAAAAAAAAAAATGAAACCGAGTGAGAAAAAAGGTGAAATTGTCTAGACTGAATGAATTGCATACAGCATGGTGAAAGGTAAATTAGGAAGTTTAACAGTCTTTCATTTTTAATAACCTGAGGTGTTATCAATAATGTCTGTAATTATTTTTTTTAAAGATGTTCATTTTAGATCAACAGTATCCCTATGAAACAGCCAAGACATGACCTTTTATCATATTTAAACAGTAAGGTACCAGCTCTATGGTGGAATTGTAGCAATTAACATTGTTGAGGATGCTACCATATTATCAATTCAAAGTTGTCAACCAAATATATATATACTTTAACATTGATAATTTATGTACTTCCCTATGTCTATTTTCCTTCTTTGTAGTGATGCTTTTGAAGTGTGGAAAATGAGTGTTTGCAAAGCTGACAACAAGTATTCCTGAAACTGTATAATTTCTGATTCTCAGGGAAGTTATTTTCTGTAGAGGTGCTAAAAATATTAGCCTCCAGAATAGCATGAGCTGACCGCTGCAAACACTGTAATTTAAGGACTTGCATGCTCTTGGGTCATATTTAATAGTTACATGTGGGGATTTGAGGTTTTTTCCCATGAAATACTTTTCCTTGAGATGCAGGCTTTAATTCAGATGACAGGCAAATAATAAATTCAATAGCACGTATGTATGGGTTTGCTAATATAAACATGAGGGCAACATCTCCACAGAGATACACAGGTCTCTCCTCCCAAAACAAAACAAAACAGCACTGCTCATGGCAGTGCCAAGGTCTGGCGAATCAGACCTTTAGCTGGCTTAGCAGCTAAATGAAGCTCCAGCTCTTTGCTGAGGAAGAGATCCTGTCAGCCCCTGCAGGTAAATGACTGCTTTTGATATCAATGTCATATCGATGACAGTCGTCAGCATGAAACCATAACATTTGTGGACTGCCTTTTATATGATGTGGGCTGCTGGCATTTAGTCCAACAGCTACCATTTTGCTATACGGGAAGCAGAGTGCTGCAAGATCACTGCTAGAGACAACTTGATTATAATAAACCTTATATCCTTTTTTTTTTTTTTTCTTTAACTCTCTGTTCTTTTCTTTCTGCTTCCCTTTTCAAAGAAATTTCAATGAATAATCCTAGAATCATCTTAACATCATAGACTTGAAACGTCTCCGTAAGCACCCTGAGCATTACAAGACAAAAATACCAAAGATGACCTAAGACATATTTCCTTGTGATTTTGTCTAGAAGGTTTAGTTTTATAAGGGATCCACCATTCATATTTCCTTTGGTGTTGTTTATTGTGATCATATAAGAAAGCAAACACTGCTGTATACAGTACATGAGAATACATTAAGAGAAACTTCAAATTAGCCTAACCATAGCTCCTCACTTGAAGAGAGGGGAAGAAGTAAATATATATATATATATATATATACACACACAAAAAGCACACAAAGTTTAATTTTTTTTTTCTTGCTGCTTATGTTGGGGGGAAAGTACCTTGTTCTTATAAGATAGTTCTACCTCCTGTTTTGAGCATGCTATGCCTGGGAGACAGTATGTAGCTAACTATTTGCTTGCACATTGTGAATGATTTTTCTATATGGAAAACCTGAATACTTTATTACTTTATTCGTTTTTTTTTTTTTGTGACTTTAATGTTTTTGATAACTAAAGTTCATGAAAAAGCCATGTAATTGGTACAGAACATTTTTTTTACTTGCATCAAGCACCCTAATCTTTGAACATTAGAATAATTTTGCATCTAGCCTGGAGTAAATTAGTTTCTACATTTTTTTTTATTTATTTAACTTTCCAGCATTATTTATTTTCAATTTGAAATTCCTTTAATATCAAAGTGGGTGTAATTAATTCTCTGTTTCTGATGATCTGAAAATTAAAATGAAAAATGACAAATAATATATCAAAGAACTTTCATAAAATATACCTGATCAAAATAGTTCAGGTTTACTGAACCTACATATCAATTTTTGTGGGGATTTTTCCCCTTGTATATAAAAGCCATGCTTTAGTGCCATCTAGTGCACTGAGAAATCACAAATGAAGCTTCCATGAATGTTTATGCTCCTGTCTTGCAACAAACACTTAAAAACTCTAGATTAGAGACATGGTTATGATATTAAGTAAACAGTCAAATGACCCTTAATTACCCACTCGGAGCGTGACTGCGTATGACCAAGGGTGAGTATAAAGCAAGAGTTTCAGGTCTTCTCTCGCCAGCAATTGATGAAACTGAAAAAGACTCAGCAGTTCAGATTTAATCTTTTTTCCTTTGGAAAATTAGGCTTGTCTTGAGAGAATTCTAGCTCACAGTTAAAGGTTTGATTATTGTTCAATACAGAAAATATGGTGTGTGCACAGCCCGGGTTTCTCCTATACCATAACTGAACAATTTTTGTCCAATGCCAAGAAAAAAATAAAATAAAGTCAACAACACCAAAAGCCCACTGGTAGAAAATACAGCTAGTAAGAATAAAAATATAAACACATATTTACTTTTTTTTTTTTCTCAGAATTCATCAATGGGCAGTCAAAATTGAACCAGTAAGCTTGACAAAAATGTCTGACCCACATATCAACAGGTGAGAGATACTGCCCTGAATTGTTCTCTTTTTCATTTGATTCATGGTGGCAATCCCAAGAGAAAAGTTTGGGCTGCAGCACCTCTCCAGCTAGCTGTCTTACCAATGTTCTCTGGATTTTTGAGCATTACTTTTGTTATCAGCATAGGCACTCTGGTGGTGTGTATATGATTCATAAATAGCTAGAAAGGTTTGAGAGGTTAGAGGATTTGATTAGATGATCTGAGGTTAGATATTTTTATTGGAGAGGTTAGATGATCTGCTGAAAGCATTCAGATCTTCGGAGATTGAGACACTGATTATCAGCACAGATTTTACAGCAGGTACACACAGGTTGCCAGGTTTGATAGTTCCAGTGCTTGCAAACAGGTGGAATATTTCCTACCCAAAATCAGTGAAAAAACACTGCACTGGAATATTTAATGTTGGAGGAGTGTGGTGGTGATAGTATTGATGAAAAATTGAGACTTGTTCTAACAGTCTTGTAAAACAAGTAATCTGTTCTGATACTCTATTTGTGTCCCTGATAAAGATTCGTCTACCTCATTGCCTGAATTGGTTCATTGCCTGAATTGGTAACAGCTGAGGGTCAAGGTAGAGGCACAGGGAAACTGCAAAACTTCCCCAGAAAGAAACCGACTATTATGGGTGGCAATGTGGGGATGTTAAAACAATTTGGGGATATTGCAACCCCTTTTCCAATGCAATAATAAAAAGCAAATTAAAATCTTTCTTCTGCCTTAGGCCTTTTTGGTGACCTGAGAGCAGGAGATGTAGTTCAGCTGAAGCACAGACAGCATCTCTGAGCTGGAACAATCTGCATCGTGGTGGGGCCCCGACCTCTGCTTGGACTTCCAGGTGCAAAGTCATGATAATCATCCCCTCACGAGAACACGTGCTGGGTATCAGCTGGGTATCAGGACAGGAAGGAGGAGAGGAAGAAAGGGGGCAGCATGTCAAATGGTGCCTCCACTTCACAGTGGTAAAAAGGAACATGGGTAAATTCTTCATGCTGATGGCCGCATGACTTTCAGACCTATGAGCTGGATGTAGCTGTCCTGTGCTGATAAGATCCTTCCCCCTCAGATCACAGCCTTCAGGAGCATCAGGAGCTCTGCTTACCACTTGCTGGCCTGTTCCTGCCTTGCAAATAGAATAAAATAATAGCAATCTTGTTAAGAGAAATACATTTGTCAGCACTCTGAATTTTAATGTGAACTGGCAGCGGATCTCAGCGATAAAGAAGAAGTCTAATGCAGATGGTAATTTTGCAGGGACCTTGCTAACATATGTTATCCACTGGCTTTCTTTTGTTCACCGCTGTGAATTATCAACTGACTCAAGGCAATAGAGAGAAAAAAGTTATATTTCTCACTGTGTCACTTTCCTAATGTCATCCAAAGCTCACTGCAATAATTTAATTTTGCAGAGAAAGCACAGAGTTTATTACATTTCTCCCCTTCCTCATCCCTGGCATTTTGTAGGCAGGTATTGAATGGTGATTGACCAAAAGTTGTGACTTTTGGTTAGCCACAGGGTCCCACCAAATGCTTAACAAATTCATTTTTCCCAGGGGAAAAATAAATAAATAAATAAATAGGAAAATATCACATTTCCTAGTCCTCAAGAAAGAAAGATTGATCCATGATCAGAACCAAACTTTCCCAAGGAAAATCCAAGAAGCCTTGCAGAACTGGTATGATTAAACAGCGCAAGGAAACCTTCCTCATAACCTGTAACCGTTATAGAGATAGCAATATTTTTCTACGCAAAACATCTCTGTTAAAAATAGGGGTTTTATACAATATGAATAAACATCATTCTGAGATTGTTACTTTTGTAACTTTGGTGATGATTTCAGAATTTATTTTGCTACAAACAGTAGCTGAAGAATTGCAACAAATGCACTGAAGCTGTGTATTTATACTGTTCAAATTGTGAAAATTCTGAGGATGTCAGATCTAAGCAAACAGCTACAGAATGAAGATGTAGTTCCTTCTTTGATTCCTTTTCAATGTCCAATATTTATGCTAAAATCATTTCTGTGGATAATCCTGAGCCATTCTGCTGTAGCTTTCTTCAGTTTTCCGTGCAGTGAGGAATTCCCCAGGTTCTACATGCAAAAGGAATTTCCTTGATCATCCATAAATGCACAGTGTTCCACCACTACAGCCTCGGAAGTTGCCTCACTAAAGCTATTTGTTCTAGCCACAGTTTACACCAGTCAGCAGAATTTGACACTTCACGTCAACGTCTCTGTGCACTAGAAATCCCCGCTGTCCACCCCAAATTTAAGCAGCACTTCTTGAAAATGTGGAAAATAACCTTTAAAGTCATCATTAAGAGTATTGCTGGGAGTGTCATATAAATATCTTATTTACAAAAGCATTGAATACCATATGTTCAGAGGGAGATGTGCCAAAAAGTGCTAATTACACTGTTATTTAATGCCAACCAGGTAATTACATTCAGCCCACTTAAATGCTTGCTGCAATCTGGGTTGCCTCAGCAGCTGAGGAAGGATTAATGCTGCCCCATATTGCACGTCAGTGCCCTTTCCCTGAGGGTACCACGTATTGAACCAAACTTCTGATTACGGATCCAAACCTCATCGTCCGTTTGTTCGTCTGCTCTTTCTCCTCCATTTTCTAGTTGCTTTTCTCCACTCAGAAGCTTTTTTTTCCTGACCCAGTGACACCTGCAAGAAGTCTTTTTTTCTCTCTTAAAATCTTCCCACTCCTTTAAATACTTTCTGTCCTTTATAGGACTCAGCTGTCTTCTGGGTTATCTTCTGATAACTGGGAGAGAGGTGACCATCATTTGCTGAACATGTCCCATCTTCCCAGCTGATCAATCCTTGTCAACTTAACACTGTTGAGTATTTCTGCACTCCCATTTTGAACTATTTGCTTAGCACAGATATGCTGGTTCAGCAATAGGATTAATGTTCAAATTCCTTTCTATTTCTCAAATCAATTTCTGGTCAAAAGGCCAACCCAGAGGCAAGGTAAACACACACACACACACATATATAAATGTATATATATTTGGAACCTTCCTGGAGAGATTTTTAAGGACTGCGCCAACAGATAGCTGGGGGGAAACACATAAATATGATATGCAAGGCTGATCTGCAAATCTAATCCCAATCATTTTGCAGGCAGCAAAACCACCAGGTATGGTGGTCCTGAGCACTATACAAAACTTGTGTGCAAAAAGTATGAAACATACTGAGCAACCAGTGGTAAAATTTGTCATCACTTTAATGCAGCCAGGAGGCAATCGGAGACAATTTAACAGATGTTTCCATGTTTAAGCCAGAACAAACAGAACAGATTAATTTCAGAAGCAAGTGCCAGAAAGTTCTGTGTCTGAAATTTCACCATGTAACACAAGGAAAAAAAAAAAATGTTTTGATCACGTCAGCAGCAGCAAAGGCAATGTGTGCAGTCAGGGTGATCTCAAAAACCAGAAGCCAGGCTGTCATGGAGGGGTAGCAAAGGTACAGTGAGATCTATTAATGCCTCATCAGACTACTTTGAGTACAAGAAATTTAGAAATATTGCATAGTGCTGATATTAACTACTGATATTAACTAGAAATAGTGAAGCAGATTATCTGTGAGTGTGAGAAAGAATATCTCAGCCCAGCATTAAATTTGTCATTTTTCTGATCTTCAGGGAAGGTTGAACATCATGCCATTTTTTTTTTCCCCTACCCAGTGTGTTTTTGCCAGAAAGGGATGAAAAGCATGCTTACTCTCTGCCCGTGCCATCCCACTGATTGCAGAGGGGTGTCCCAGGGCACACATCAATGATGAACACAGCCCAGAGGTCACAAGCTACCTCTCAAATTGCAGGACTCCCACACTTAATTCACTGCTCTAATTATACCATCAGCTGTCATTAGTCCTGTTATTTAGATCTGTCAGCCTGACCCAGCAGGGAGGGCTGGGGGGTGAGCTAGTGCTCTGGGTCTTGTGGAGGCATCAAGGGTTGCAGCATCCAGGGATCTTGAACCCAAGATTGCAAAATGGAGCAGTTTTGAAGCAGCCAGAGTGGAAACTTCAGACATGAGGTGGTTTTTACAAAGCTGCTTCCTCCCTCTGTGCATGTGTACAAGGGGTTGTTTTTTCTGATTTTCTCACTCCACGTGTCTTGAAGCTTATTAAGACTCACTCTCCAAAGCAAAGAGATCCATTTTAATGAAGACAGCAGTCCAGCACCACAAAAAAAACACCATGTAATTTCAGATATTCTCTTTTTACTCATAACCTCCCCTCTTCATTGCTCTGGGAGGAGGGAGGAATAGACAGAGCAAAGGGTTAAGGCTCCTACCTTGCCCAGCAAGCAGTGAGTTTGCGTGGGCTATCTCCTTCCTGAGCACCCAGCGCTCTCCACCCCAAACGTGAAAGTTGTGTAATAACCCCTTCCCCAACCTTGACTCAATCTTTGCCAGCTCGGTGATTCACCCTGGCTCTGCCACCTGCTTTCTCTGGAACTGTGAGCCGAAACCCCAGCTGAAAACAGCTCTTGTGGGGACACAGAGAGCTGCTGTCCCTGCAGCCCACTTCTGCTCAAGCTCCCAGCCCTGAATGACAGCTGTGGGATTATATTTATCACAGGTGTGCATCTGACATTAAAAAGGTGGTGGTGGTGGGGGGGAATGCCTTTCTTTTGTGGTAAGACTTCCCCTTCGTCTGCTGTTTTGAAGGTTTTACAGTTATTAAACAGTCATGTTCACGACTGCCTCATGAAGACTTTGCTGGAGCTTAAATGCATATTCTGTGTGACAATGATTTCAGTCCTGGCAGGATCTAAAACAGGGTTTTAATCCTAGTTATGTTCTGTTCCACTTAATTGCCTTACCCAACGCTTGTACTTCATATAAAGACAATCCATCTTTTCCCCACTTGCTTCTGAAAAAATCATTACCCTCCTCGGCAGAAATTAAAAAAAAAAAAAAAAAAGTGATGTGGGTTAGGAGGAAATGAAATTGAAAACTGACACCCAAACTGTAGATGTCTTTGAATAATTCCAAATGTTTCTCATGCACTTCACATAGATCCTTTCTGGAGCTAAAGGAGTTTTAATGAAGGATGTTTTCCCCCTCCCTGCACCATGCTGCTTCCCCTGCCCTTTCCCCTTCCACAGAGAAGTTTCCATGAGTAATCCCAAAAACAATATTTAGATGACTGAAATGTTAGAGCATAATATTACTGCATAACACAGCATACCCAGAACTTTCCTCTGGGATGGAAATATTTTATTTTCTGTATATTAAAGGAGAAGTAAATATGTGTTGAGGAGAAAAATGGATGCTTGAAAGGTTATTTTGCATTTTTTGTCATTTTCCTACATTTTTATCACTTTGTTTGAGCAACATCATTATTTTTTTCTAGGGAGTGGCTTGCTGGAAATAGAATCTGAATGCCTTAGGGGGATGAAGCACTTTCTCTTGGTGACAGATGCAGGCTACTCTGCTCAGATCTCTCATGTGCTCCCTGCTCTTTGCTCCTATGTAATTTCTGAGCGTACGATCAGATCAGGTACCATTTATACAGCCTACTAAAAACACTGGTATGTTCTCCTTGGCTTTCAAGACAACCCAAAACTACTTCTTTTGTCTTCATATGGCATTTGTGTAGTCTCTAAAACAGTGGAGTCAGCCTTCATCTTTAGCAAGCCAAACCTTCATCCACAGAGTTGTTTATCAGGTCAGTCTTTTTCGTTTCAAATTCAATCTTTTAAAGAGTCCTGGCCAGAAAATTCATAGCTAAGATATTCCCAGAATTGTGTGGGACAGCCATCTTTCTGGGATAATGAAGCTGTGACAGGAAAGCACTTTGCTGAGAGACGTAGAGATGATTTGGGGGCAGCTCCTTGCTCTTCCCCAGACTTTCTTTTTGACTGTGGGCAAACCCCACCATTTCACCAGGAAGCAGTTTATCATCTCCAAAATGGGGTTGATTAATCCTCTGTTTTACAGGCAGAGAGGGTGAATGAATCCACAAAGAAATATTTTGGGCTTGTCTTCCCCAAAGAGGCTTTGGTTTCAGTGGAGATTCCCAAAACATCTCTAAACTGGTTCACATAGGTAGCACCAACAGTTCCAACCACACTACAGACCTACTTTAAACCTAGCTCAGGTATATCACAATTACAGAGCAGACGCAGCAGTGAATCATGTAATGAGAGGGTTAAAGACAGATACACCGGCTGTTTTTTAAACACTGAATCTATGGCTTTAACGTGTTAAGACCAATAGAAAACCTGTTATTAACCAGTTTTGTTTTCAGAATCAACCTGCTTCTCACATCTATTAAAAAACATGTGGTAAATTGGTCCCGACAAGATTTTTTTTTTTTTTTTTTTTTATTTTTTATTTTTTGATGTGTCTGGGTTTTGGTTAAAAAATGCCCACTTAAAATTCATATTTCCCATTGCATCAGAGTGAGCTTCGGCCTTGAGCAAAGGAGATCACTGGTTTTTCCACATGTAAAAATCTCAGTGGAAATTTGCAGGTCCTATAGCCACTTTGCTGACCTAGTCAGCTGGCCACCTTTTTTTGATGCAAAATGTTTCACGTGAACAGCTCTTGTTTTATGCTTTGTAACATTTTATGTGACTCATGAGAAGTGATTCATATTTCTATGGTATTCACCAAAGATCATACTTAGAAGTTGAATTCTTAGAAATTTTTAATTCCCTTGTGTAGGAGGCACTGTGGGTGCTGCACTCAGGTTCATTATGATAATGTGATCTCAGAAGGTGTTACATAAGCCAGTTTACAGTAATAAATAATAATAATCACAAAATTCAAAAGTCTCAAGCTTCTTATTTTAAAAATATGCAGTAGAGCCAAGAATATCTGAGCCAAGAAATCTGAGAGTGTTATTTTGCATTTATAACAGTAGTTACTCTTACATTTAATGTGTGTGAGTGAAAAAAAAATAACAGTAAATTACTTAATAATTGAGCAATAAGATGGAAATTGAGGTCCAGGCTTGACTCTGATCTACTGCCATGGCAAACCCTCGCAACAGGTTGCCCTTGGATCCATGACAGCTTTGTTGACATGAATGTGTCCACTGTGCTTGGACCTCTCTTTCCAACAGAAGAAATAACATGGGGCTGAAGATTAAGAGGAGAAAAGAAGGCTCTGGGGTGACCTCTTTGCAGCTTTTCAGTACTTAAAGAGGGCTTATGAAAAAGATGGAGAGCAACTTTTTGCTCAGTCAGAGAATGAAAGGACAAGCGGGGATGATTTTCAAGTAAGAGAAGGGAGATTTAGATTAGAGGTTAGGAGGAAATTCTTCACTCAGAGAGTGGTGAGGCACAGGCACAGGTTGTCCAGAGAAGCTGTGAATGCCCTATCCCTGGAGGTGTTCAAGGCCAGATTGGAGGAGACCCTGGACAACATGATCTAGTTCGTGGCATCCCTGCCCATGGCAGGGGGATTAGAGTTAGATGATCTTTAAGGTCACTTCCAACCTGAGGCATTCTATGATTAATGTTCACGCAGTTGCTATTTTTCTCCAAGTAGAACAATTTGGCATAACTACAATCAAAAGATGATTGTAAAAGCCAGGAACTTTGTCAGAATGACCTTATGAATTATTTTTGCAAGGGATGCCTTGATTAGGGTAAGATTCCTTTCATGCTGTGTCCATGGCCAGCAGCCCCCTCCAAACTCTTACACCAAAATCTGCCACAGAAGGGTTCTCTGAAGTCCTTACTAGGTTCCCTTCATCTTTGTCCAAGCTTTCACTTTTGTTTCTAGTGAAAACTGAGATTAGAAAAAAACGATCTGGTGACAATATGCTGTAAATGTTCATTGTGAGGGAAATTCTTTTTTTTTTTTTTTTCTTCTTCCTGAGCTGTTCACCATGTTCTACATTGAACCAATGCATATGGCTTATGTGCAGCTCTTCAGCTTCATCAAAGGTACACAGAAGCCAATTTATGTGTTTTAAAATACAGCAATAAATATATAGAAATCTGTTATTATTTGTTGTTATTGTTGTTGTTGTTGTTGTTATTATTATTAGTAGTATTAAAGAATGAAAAGGGATCTTTCCCTGTCTTTACTGAGCTTTAGAGCAGACACTAAGGGGAAAAAAATAAAAAAATAAAAAGACCGTACAAATATGCCTACTTACTACTTTTATTTTTCTCCTTTCATATACGTTTTTGATGTTTTAGTTAGAAAGTATTAAATATGAAGGTCTTAACCCTAATGACCACATTTAGTTCTTAAGAATTTTTTCACATTCAGCGATTAACTCGGAAACATTTATTTAGAAGTGGTAGAAAGTAAGTCCTCCCTAAGAGTTGTCAAGTGACAAATGCGTTAAAGGTTAAGATAATGTCCATGGCTCGTTTAAGTAAATACTATCAGTCTGAAATCTCCTTTTAAGGAGGAGATAACCAAACCCACTCAAGAAATAACAGCAAACAAAGCAAGACAAAGTAAACTCACATTAAAAGAAATTAGTACCTAACAAAACAGGGTAACAGCTTAACAAGCTACTAGTGCAGCACAAATCTCCTTTAAGTACCAGGAAATAAGCCATTGAACCTTCATCACTACAGTGAAGTCCCTACTTGTAAAACTTCAGATAGCTACAAACTCCTTTGATTTGATGCAAATCAGAAGTTTTTTTTTTTGTTGTTTTTTTTTTTTTTTTTTTTTTTAAGGTGCTATTAGCTTCTAATGTATCTAAACGCTAGGTGAGCTGAGAAAGACTGGGGATGAGCAAACATAGGATAGTGTATCCTCCCTGTGCTTATACATTCATTGACGATGGGTGAATTTAAAAACAACAATAGCAACTCTTAAGTGTTTGCATTTCTGTTGATTTCACCCTTTCATCTTCTGGCATAAGATGATGTTTAGTGTGATATCTTGTTAACCACTCTAAAGTCTTTCTGCTTTGTAATCTTCACTTGAGAGCTACCTAGCATTTCCAACTTTAAATAAGGTATTATACCCACACACAGAGAGGTAATAATATAACTTCTGTTATGATTCAGTGTAAAGATAGATTCATTTTCAAATTACATCTACCCTGGCGTATGCAACCCACTGCTCACCGTCTGGTCTACTTTCTCCTGTATATATGATCTATGGACAATAAAAAACTGTTTCAGTAAGAGGCTTAAGTCTGTAGCTCAGACTATAGGCTCCCAGAGACTTTAAGCTCTGAATGGGCTATTGGATCAGCTAGTGCGGCCTTCTTTACAAAGCAGGCCCTTACATTTCATTCAGTTACTTCTGCAAGACATGTTTGAGCTTGTTTGATTCAGGACTTTCACCTTGTGAAATATATCTCTCAGAATGTGCATTTGAAAAAAAAGCCACAACTTGCCTTCATAGCATATGTCAGGACTCAGTCTGCCTTGCCTAAAAATAACCACCTAAATAACAACATAAATTTGTCTTCTACCACTCTATTGCTCCAAAAGTTCTAGACTGACCTGCAGATGTTTAAAGTATTCACTACTGTATGAATTATCTCCTTAGGTGATAATTTCCCTTGATATGTCTCAAGGTCTTTTTCCATACTGGCAATATTTTCTCTGCTTTCCTTCAGTCATAAGGAGTCCTTTAAACTGTCAGGTTTCAGGATGCTTATTCCTGAGTTACTCCTTGCTACTCAACCTCCTTGCCTTTTTGGCTTTGCTGAGTTTCTATTAACCTGGAATCACCATATTAGATTTGTGCTGAAGCAGTGCAGCAGGTGACATAATGCCAGCGGGAAACAGTAGAAGCACTGCACTGTAAAATAAATTTGAGTGGCCAAGATACTTAAATTAAAGTTAAGGGTTACTTCATATGAATAGTTACTTCATATTTTCCCTGTGTATGTAGGACAAGCTGATGTACTTGATACCAGGTTCAAAAGTAAACACATTCAGGTACGAATACTAGCTTAATTATGTAGATGCAGTCCAACAAGCAGCAAGCCTGGCACAGTTCCACTGTGCAAACATGGAAAACATATCAAAAGCTCCCAAAAGGGTCATGGTGAGCCCAGGAGTATGAACCTATGCAAAAGTATTGACCAAATCCTTTCATGGTGTAAAATTTCCTGTCTTAGTGTATCAATAAATAGAGATTTGTGTCAGCTATAACAAGAAGATAACAGTACCAAAATATAACTAAACAAGCATATTTTTCAGTTCTAAGGACAATTCACAAGCCTACTATGTAGTGTCATTTTAAATAAATGCAGTGGTAATGATAGATAAAATGAGTGTTTCTGAGCTGGAGAGGGAATAAAACAGGACTATGCATAACATAGGCCATGTGGCATTTAGTTCAACTTTATTTCTTCTTAATCTTCCATGAGTTTTAAAATCAGTCTCAGAGGGGTGACAAACATTTCTGGAGAAGAAGCTCATGTTTGATACATCCTGGAGCTGACCATCTTCTCTGCAAACCCATCACTTAGTTTGATGCAGAGTTGGCGTTCTTCTGCAGGAACACCAGGAAATGGGAGCCAGCTCAACCCAAGTCCCTGTGGACCTCAGCTCCATGATTATGTCACCACTTAGTGGAATAATGAGCACTGATGGGTTGAAATGAATCCTGGTCCCAACAGACTGAACTTAGCCTGTCCCCTATCAGCCATCTCTCCATTTTTAGGTATAGGGTTTCAGTAAAGTAGAGGGCAAGGCCAAGTTCAGAATGGGACCCTGAACAGAGATTGGTATTAACAATATCAGTTTTACACGTTTGTCTGAGGCATTTTTTTTCCTGCTATTTATTCAGCATGATTTTAACATCTTTTGGCTGGTCTTGATTTTTTTTTTTTTTAAATTAATCAGAATAAAACAGGATTTGCTGATTTCATACAGCATACATCGTATATAAATTATTTTACAAGATCATTGTGAAGCTTCTCTATGTTATATCATCTATCTCTAATACGGGAAATAATGATATTTATCTTTCAACTTTGCCCAGTGTTAATTTCTGATAGTGGCCTGATAAAGTAAATTGCTGCATGGCAGAGGACTGGCATTTTCAGTGTGGTTAAGGTGGGACCAGCTTTCTCTCTGACTCATGGTTTTGACAACTCATCTCCACCCTCTCTTTTTCATGTCACTAGAGCAACACCCGTCCACTGAAAATCACTGGTGTGTGGCTAAATGTGTGGCTGTATTGCCCTCTAGTGCTGACCCTCAGAGGAGAAGTGCAAATGTTATTACTATTGAGGGTAAATTCAGCTCTTTTAGGAGCTATGGGTCTTCAGGTCCACTACTGAGAGACAGGTTGACCAACTCAGGAGATGATGTCATGCCAGGAAAAGAAAATAATTTAGTGTGAGAAGTCCCAGCAGCCAGTGAAGAAAATGATAACTGCTTAAAAGAGCTTTGAGCATCTTATTGCCTCAGTGGGATATATATATGTGTGTGTGTATATATATATATACACATCTATATATGTGTGTGTATATATATATTTCCTTTGGGGGTTAAATAGGATACAGATAAAAGCTTTTTAAATGTTTCTCTTTTAATAGGAAATATTGACTTCTGGAAACACCACAGTTTATAAATGGGGACCAGAGAGGGAATGTGCATGTTTTCTGTAGCAAGGATAATATTCTTCTTCAAAGTGGGGATCAACCTTCAGTACTACTGCATTCAAGTTTCTAAAACTATCAGGATCCACAGGATAAGAAACTCCTTTGGATAGGGAAGACCAAGGATCAGACCATTCTTCTTTCTGAACCAACACAAGAACTTTAATCTTCTCCATCCCAGCTATGATATCTATACACTGGAGTACTGTCTAATTTAAAAATAAGGCTGCCAGTGTGAAGGGTATCTTTCCTTTTCACTACGCAATCTATTGTTTATTTATTTATTTATTTCTCTTGATGTTTTTCTTCTGTCATTCATCAGGTCTTGCAGTTTTCAAAATCTGTCACCCTTCAACACTAGAAGTGTATAACAGAAGATGATTGTTTCTAGATCGCAACACAAAGCATATATTATGGCAACAGATACCTTTGTCAAATGCAAACCATCAGACAGAAGCCAGGGTGGCTTAGCTGGCCCTGTTCTGCTGGAACAATCACAGCAGATAAGTCCCAGGCCACCGTTTCATGCCCCATTCTGGCTGCACATCTATTTTCATGACCCGAGAGCCACAAGTGACCTAAGTGCTTGGGTTGCATCTGAACAGCTGCAAAACTGATTGGTCTATTCTCATCTCAGTACAATGCACTCACTGCCTAGTCTATCACCATTACCAGTGTTAGTTAGTCACATTAGCCCTCACTCATTCAAGATGAATAAGTGTTTCGTATAAGTGGGATAGACTGTCAATGTTAAGGGACGTGCATCTTCATGCACTACTTCTATGAAATACATCCTTCATATGATAGCAGCCCATGTTCCTTACAGCTACAAAACCACATCCTAGGGAGCATTTTGAGATCCAGTGTTTCCCATAAGCCTTTTTCCTCCCTATCTTCAAATCATATGAGTAAAAATTTTAATTTACATAATTACAACATCAGCAGCACAGATGCAACCAAATCTAATGAAGGAGTTTCACAGTTGAGTGGCCATGACTGCATTACAGGCTGTAAGAGTACACACAACTCTGTTCAACCCTTGTCTCTCATCCTGTTAAATGTTTGCCAAAATAGCCAAACATTTTCTTCTTTTTCTTCCTTCTTTAGCTAAGACAAACTAACTAGCAAACAAACACTTTAGGGAAAGATAAACTATGAAAAATGAAAAGTTACAGAAAAATATCAAAGCAAAAAATATCCTATGAGGAAAAGAAAAATTAAGGTTTCCAAAGAAAACAAAAATTTTTCTGATTTTTTTTTTCAAAATTTCACTTTTCATCTAGGAATAGCAGTATTGAACAACTTGCATGAACTCCACTGATTTTTATTTTCATTTTATTTTTTAAATGACAACAATTTATTGGATGTGATTATTATTTATCTTTGAAAAGAGTTTGCTGTAGAATCATTGCATAAACAACATGTGCTATATCACAGCACAGCAACGGAAGTTTCTTCAGAGTCTTGGCTGTGTGACATAAGGCAGGAGACCTGTAGGAAAAAAAAAAAAACTATTTTCTAATGTTATCTGGATGGCTATCAGGGGAAAAGTTCTTAAAGAAAAGAAGTTACCAGTGAACATGCCTGTACAGGACATGCAAACTTACTGAACAAGTTAATAAAGCGTAGAATAATATTTTAGCAGTTTGCTTATTATTAGCAAGAGACCATACCCCACATGAAACATGACTCAGCCAGCTGCAAATATACCCCTCTTAGTCCTATGAGGTTTCTTTCTTTGATGCTCAACTTATTCAAGATACTTCCCACCGCCTGCCTCCAATTTTGCTTTTGTGGTAAGTTGTTTAGACATGATTTAAAAACACATTATGGGCTATGGAGCGCGATAAGATGTAAATCAAGCTCATCCAGTCATTCAATCCAAAAATAATATGCTGGCATGGCGGGATATTAGAATCTCTGTAGGATCCCAAGTGAGAAGTCTTGAAACAAAATCAAAGTTATTGTTGTTGTTATTATTACACTACACTGAAGAGCGGAGGATTCTTCCCTATCTTCAGTGGGCATCTTGTGTCAGGTTTCCCACACTTTGGAAACGAAAGCAAACCCTTTGATTAGAAAGAATAATACACTGTGGCATATGTGGTGTGGTCTACTGCTGCCTTGTTTTACTGAATGCATGCTAACTAGAATGATGGGCAGGTTGACTTTGGTTAGGTGAAATGTGAAGAAAACTAAAAGTGCAATGAAATTCCTTTGGAACTTATTGAGCTTAAGTGCCAAAAATGTGAGGTCCTGCAATTATTGGGTTCTTTATATAGGCTACAAGTTCAGAGTATATAATAATAACCTGGCTAAAAAAAGAAAAAAAAAAAAAAAAAAAGAGATGTAAAGAAGGCAAAATCCTCACTTGAAAATTAAATTCCTCAACAGCACTAAGGATGAGTTATGGATAAATATGATTTAAATTATCTGCAGTAAAATACATATTAAATGTGATATATGAATATACCATATCAACTACAATATCAATTATCCATGACCTAGAAAGTGGTAAGGCCTGGAAATGCTTTATTTCCAACCGATACCACTAAGTATTTCTTTGTTGACAGTCATTACACATTGGTAGACTTTCCTGTGAAAATGAGTAAATTATTAAATATCTATTCTGCTCAGTACAATGGACTGATGAGAGCTTTGTAATATGGGGAAAACATAGTGGAAGGTAATATCAGAAATTAAGTGCTTTGCCCTCTTTCTTTTATTTCACTAATGATCAAATATTTCAGCATGAAAATGGGAGCTTCTCTGTAAATTCTGTGCTTGACTTGCCTATTGCTTACCCTATGATCGCAGGAGCTGAACTAATGTGAAGCCTGAATGAGGCCAAAAGTCAATCCTGTCCATCGGAGAGCTTCTAGAAGAGACATGATCACTTTGATCCTTAAAAAAGGCCTGTGACAGACAGACTCATGGTTGGTAGTCATTCTTGAGCATAAAGTAGCTTAACCTTTCTATAGAAGTTCATTATATCAAACAAACAAACAAAAAAAAATACACCAAAGTGTACACATGATCTCTATTCCTCAGTTTTGGTATCCTTTAGGTATGTTGGCCTTTGAACACCTTGAGAAGGAAGAAACTTTGGACCTGATTTACTATTATATTCCAATCCCATATAGAGCATGGAAGAATGAGCATATCTGTGGTTGAAGAGTTGCTGTGGTATTCACAGTGACTGGAGGATTTGCAAAGGTAAATGGTGTGGAGCACAGGTATGGCATGTGCTGAAATTGTCCCAGGAAATGATGAAAGCAACTGAAGCCAAGTAATTGTTCACACACATGAAACAGGATTTTCTCCTGTTCTGAAAGCAGTGGAAAATAGTGAATTATAGACCCTATCAATAAAAACTGTTGAACTGGGGAGAAATCCAGCTATGTTCCTAACCTTCACATTGAACTAGAAAGTTGAGGATGTCTGTTCTTAGCTGAAGGAAACTGCATCATGGCAAAATACTTGATTCACTTAACCTCTGTCCTGTTCTGTCCAGATGAGACTAACTTCTGTTGCCTGTGGTCATACTAAAGAGAAGGTCACCTGTTCTGGCCGAGAGCAGAAACTAAACAGTCCTAACCCATGTGTTTTGTTATTTGATGACTCAGGCTCTAAATGGCGAATAACAGAAGCTGAATGTGATTCAACCCAAACAAAAGTTGAACTCTTTCCCAATGCTGCATTATTGTCAGACATTCCTGAATAAGTGGTACAACCTTATGCAAAATCCAAACAAACCTAGCATGTGAAAATGGCATTTAAGCCTGAATAAAGTGTTAAAATAAACATATTAGGCAGCAAGGATATGTTTTGTAAACACATCAGGATTTGTGAACAGATTGTCATATTACGTTAAAACCATTTAAAACCCCATTTGTGACTACAGCCATTTCATAACATCTTTTTCTAAGTGGCTAAAGAGACATATGTGTTTAGTCTGTTAAAAGAGAGAGCAGGCACACATGGGGAGTGATAATTCCTGTGGCTGAGTCTCCGTTACACCCTGAGCTAGCTGTAACCCATGTCTCCCCATCAGCGCTGCCAGCACACAGACAGCACCCCTGAGCTGGCATTGGAAGTCCTTTGTTGCCAGTCACCTCACTGAGCAGAGGTCACCTCCTCTGCTTATATTTTTTAACAGACTTTAAAACCGTGCTTCACAGTTAGAAAGCACTACCAAACTACCAAAGAACAATGACGGGAAGTCTGGCTCAGCTAAAATGCTTTGGCCTCCATATCTTTGGCCTAATTCTGCTCAGCATAACAGTAACGCATATTCTCAACACTGTAGCTTACATATATTTGTTGAATCAAGGATCAGAGACCTTCCTAAACTTTCATTTTTCTTTCTTGCTCATTCTTTTCAAGATCTTTTCTACTCTTTCCATGAAGTGCAAATCCTCCAATATCAATACTTCAGGCTGACTCTGGGAAAAATAAATAAATAAATAAATAAATAAATAAGGGTCTCCAGGGACCTTAGGGATCTTTGAAGGAATGGTGCTCTCTCCATTGACTACTAAGTGGGAGTCAAGACATGCAACAAGACTGTGACTTTTTGGTGAGTGAAATTAGAAGAAATTAATTGCATCTGCACATTTAATAGCTAATATATATATAATATTAAAAAAAAATCACTCTAAATAGCAATATTGTCAAATGGTACGTGTTGGAGTTTCATGACTGACTACTGTGAAGCTTCTTTTTGATGATGCCTTCCCTGTTGGCAAAAGCTAGGGATCTGGCCTAAGATTTTCCGGCTGAAAAAAAAAGAAACAAAAAAAAAACCACTACTATTTAAATATTTTTATGTTTCAGTCATGGACCAACTTCTTATTCCAAGTTAGCTCTTGTTCCACACCAGTGTTGTTAATTTCATGTTTTCAGAGTCAGGAGGCTGGTTTTAAATATATATATATATATATATATATATATATATATACATTTAAAATCTAAATACATTTAGATTTTTTTTTTTTTAATACAGAAATAAAGAAGGAAATAAAAGACTAAGAAGCAACTGCAATGATCTTATAATAAAGTTATTCTAGCAGCCAGGGACTTGTATTGCCCCTGTTCCCAAGCTAAATATGCAAAGACATCTCTGTATTACAGCTCAGAACTTAACTACACTGGTCACTCAGAAATGGGCCCAGAGGCAGCTCTGGTAAAGCACAGTTTATCATTAGTTGCAAACTTTTACAGGCTTAGTTATGTGTGTTGCTGTGAGATGCACACTAATTATTTTACTCCCTTCCCAGCCTGATGTTTCCAAGTTTGCTCACTGGCCCCAGCCATTGACTTTTCACAGTAGAATTTCAGTCTAGCTGAAGTTAATTAATTTAAATTTGGCTCCAGCTCCCATTCATCTTTCGTAAGCTGTCCCTTTCCTCTGCTTCAGCAAAACCTTAGTACCTCATCTGTTGGACTGATCCTCACAGACAATGTGCAGCCTGGGCACAGGTATTAACTCTTCTCTAGCACTTGCATTGCCACTGAGCTAACCCACAGAGAGACCGTTTAAAGCTTATTATGAAGTATTTTTCTCAGATGTAGAAATGCTGGGAAAACAAACACAAAGCTTGTTTATTTGATCACAGTGCCTATAGGAGACATAGAGATTATAAGGCAGTGATGATGATTTACAATTGCATGGGTCCTGCCCCCAAAGGACATATTTTGTGTTTAGGGTAAGGCTCCTTTATCTTACCATGGCACTGCAGAGGGACCCCAAAATGAAGATATATCCTTGATCCCCCTGAGGTTTCTTTCAGGGTAACTGAGCCGCTGAATTAAGGAGTCATACTCCAAGTGCTTGCTAAGCTGTAGGCAAAGAAGAAGAGCTGTTCAGCCAGTAACTCTGCCTCCAGCTATTTCTACATCTCCTGTTTCCAAAACTGCCACTGCTTAAAATTCCCAGAGCGTATTTTCAGAGATGTTTCTGAAACTCAGAAGCTCCTGTTTGGAATGTTAACTGTAAATAACCTTCCAAGATAAGCTTTGTATGGCAAAGAGGAAAAAAATTCCTTTGACTCTTCCTTGATGATGTAGCACAATGTGCCCTTACTGTAAACTTCTCCTGTTCATCTATGCTGCAGATATGTCTAATGAAATGTCTTTCAACTCCATAGACATTTGCTATACACATCCCCATTAAGCCACCATGCATAGCCATAGCAGACAGATACGCTGGCACAATAGGACAATCCAAACGAGGTGATGTTGTGTTTCTCAGCTGCCACTGTCCGGGAGGATATACAGTGAGATACAGGCAAGAACTCAATTAAAATTGCCATTTTAATTCAGATGACTTAAGAATTTTCTTCTCCTAAAGATGGATAAAGAGGTTTCCTATCTTTACATTTCAACCCACTGGCTGATAAATTCAAGGCACTTCTTGTCTGCAGATACAGCTAGCTGCAGAAGCTGCCATGCCATCAGAAATCACTTGAGAGAGACAGCCAGGGATTCAAGCTGCTTCTTAGCACCACTAAATAGGTTGATGCCTATAATTCCTAAAACCATAACAGCTCACTAGTAATTTCTGTCATTTCAACAATATAGTTTTAGAAGAGATTTAAAAATGTATCACCACTATTTCATCAAATGCCACATTTCACCTTCTGTAGCCACTATTTTGTATCCTTCTTTGCTATTAAATTGACTTCAGTTCTTCAAATGACACATCTGTTTAAGCCTTATCTGTTCAAAGAAAGCTAATAAGCATAGCTAGGTTTAAAAGGATTAACTTGGATGGGAATTCTAAAAGTTTTCAAACATTCTTGATAGTATTTGCTATTAAAAAAAGGGAAAAACGAAAAAAAAATGCATTTACCTTCTTGAAAACTCTCTCAAACTTAGAACGATGAGAGATTAATTCCTTAGCAGGTTAAATGGATGAGGATGACATTTCTGTGCTTAGGGAAGCTCCTGATATCTATCTAATGTCTCTCTCTGTACTTTTAAGATCTGTGTTGGAAAAGAGTATAAGTTATATATATATATATTTTTATTTTGAGCAGTAAAATTCAGAATACCTATACATGTGAATGCTTTCTTCTGTTATATAGAGATACATCTGAACTGCTGAAAAAAAATACAAAGAAAAAAAGTTGCTATATGAAATGTTGATATGTTACTTCATTTAAAATAAATAAATAAATCGTTAGCCAGTTGTTTTCTTATTTTCATTTCATAAACATATGTTCCTAGTGTATACTTTGCTGTAGCCCAAGTTGCATATGTTTAGCAAGCACAATAATGAGGTTCAAACAGTCAGAAGTCATTTAAAAAACATTCAGAATGATTTTAGATACAGAGGACAAATTCACATCTATGTCAGATAAGCAGCATGAACTGCACTTTGGGCCCTGGACAAGACACTCGGCTCTGCTGAAATCAGTGCCTGTCTTTCTGAAGAATTCAGCAACAGTGATGTGAGATATGGTGAGCTGACTTTCACTGGAAGAAATCCCCGTTTGCATCCATTTAGGGATAAAAGATAGATGAAAGAGGTAAACTCCATGCATTATAAAATTGTGTAAAACAATTTTATAATGAATGCTCATGAGAGGGTAATGCAATGCTCAGAGAGGGTAAGACTGCAAAATTCGGACTTAGAATGAGATGCTTCAGAAAATTATCTACCAGAGACAATGGGAAATTGTCCCAGATTCTGAAATAATGAATCTCAACATATTGAACTAAAGAAGAAATAGCTGACACTTAAGAAACAGAAAATATTGCTAAATTTACTTGCTGTCTGCCACCAGCAATGGTTCAGAACAAGAATAAAGAACTTTTTTTTTTTTTTTTAAGTGAAAATTGAAAGCAGAAAGCTATTGCCACCATTTCTCCAGGAGAGACAGACTCTCATGAGTGATTCTGGCTCTCTCTGTATATGGATTTTAGATGCAATTACAACTGAAAGAGAGAGAAGCCAAGCAAAGCAGACACAGGCACTAATACTATATCTGTCAGTCACAAAGATGAGCTGCTCACCTCTAGCTTTAACCAAATTAACACATCAGTGACTTATGCATAACTTTGGGACTTTAATTCACAGCTTGACAAATGATAAACAAGAAACCAAGGTACGGATTTCACATTTTTCAGTAAATGCTTCAAAGGCAACTGGATCCAGTGAATAGCCCAAGTGATGCAGTACGTGTGCTTGCTGTGGCAGAATATCCCAAATTTCCCGATCTGAGTATTCTTACCATACAGAGGTAGACCAGGAGGTAATATACAGAAATGCCTAAAGACAAAATATGGCTTTTGATTTAGGTTTAGGATCAGCTTCAAGACAACCTAGAAATCTCTTCAGTTGTTCCGCTGTGGTAAAACTAAAACTACAGAAAGTGAATTCAGAAGGGAAACTTTTATCAATTTTGGATGCAAACCAAAAGGCAGACCTTGTAGGTTGGCTCAGCCCCAAAGGTTCCTGTCAGTAGCAACTTTCATCAGTAAGTCAGAGTGGAGGCTGAGAACCTGCTCTGTGTCCATATTCATTTGTATGCACGAGGGAGAGATATAAACCCACTGAACATCTAATCAAGAATCTTTGGAAATGTGGTTTACTTTCCATCCTCATTTCTGCCTTTTTTAACCTTTTTTTTTTTTTTCCCCCCTCACTGTAATCTTACAATTGACTTCAGTGGATTTATCATGATTCATTGTAGGTGAAAAGAGATGA
This sequence comes from Anser anser, assembly GCF_964211835.1. Taxonomy (NCBI): domain Eukaryota; kingdom Metazoa; phylum Chordata; class Aves; order Anseriformes; family Anatidae; genus Anser; species Anser anser. Next base: position 5,299,179 of record NC_139720.1, read on the forward strand.
ACTTTTATTTAATCCAGCTAAATATTGTTTTCAAATACAGATAATGTAAAAATACATTGTTTTTTTTGGATTGGCAGCCTTTCTAAGTAAGTTGTGAAGCTCCATGGGAACTGTAAGAAAATGGGCCTTCCCATAAAAATCTGGATTCAGTTCTAAGTTGAATTTCTAAGCCATTTCCCTTCAAAATTCAGCATGGTTCAGCTTCTAAGACATTGCATCACTTTAATTACTAGTGGAAAATGATCATTTCACCCAGTTAATCTAGTTTGTCTTTGAAAGTATAATAAAGTGCTATCTAATAATAAAGTATGTGCTTATCATCTGACCAAGCTTCTAGCTAAAGTACTGTTTACTGATCTAATGATCTGGCTTTGCTTTAAACAATAACATCTAAATATAAACATTATTCCTCCACTTGATCTCCTACACATTTGATTTTATGTAGGTCATTAATGATGCCAGAAAGGATAGGCTTTAATGTGTTTAAATAAAATAAAGTTGAAGAAACACGTGGGAGAATAAGAATCTAGCCCAGCAGTTGAAGTATGTTGGCTAATAATTTCAGTCAGTGCAATGCCCATGAGGCAGGTGTCCTATTTATATATAGGCTCTTCTAGCACGTCATAGTGTTGGGCTAAAAACTACAGACCAAAAGACCCATCAGAACCTGGCTGACCATACCTTAGACCTAATACAGTGAATAGGCTTACATCTTAAAAAAAAAAAAAAAAAAAAAAAGTAGTTACATCAAAGAATTATTTGAGCAGGTGAGCAGGTATGTAGAAAGGATGTGAAACAAAGTCCGAAGTGTCTGTTTTTTTCAATGTGATGAGTCCAAGAGTCCAAGAGACTGAATCAGCATGTTGAAGTCTCACATAAAACTCCAGCATCTTCACTAAATAAATGTACCTATAAATATTGTGCTGACAGTTCAGCATGTCAGTAATTGACAACTGCAATTACTCCTCTTTTGTCCATCTTCTTCTGTGAAATAGAAGCTGAACTGTTATGAGTAAAATTCTTTGGCAAAAAAGCACCAACACAGCTGAAAAGCTGTGTGAAAGTCCTGAAAGTCATAGAATAAAACAATAGAATCATAGAATAACTTAAGCTGGAAAAAAAATCAATCATCAAGTCTAACCATTAACCTAGCACTGCCGTCTACTACTCAACCATGTCTCTAAACACTATATCTACAAATCTTTTAAATACCTCTAGGGATGGTGACTGTTTCCCTGGGCAGCCTGTTCCAATGCCTCACAACCCTTTCAGTGAAGAATTTTTTTCCGAATATCCAACATAAACTTCCCCTGATACAACATGTGGTCATTTCCTCTTGTCCTATTGCTTTTTACTTGGGAGAAAAAATCAACACCGTCCTCACTACAACTTCTTTTGAGGTAACTGTAAAGAGTAAGAAGGTCTCCCCCGAGCCTCCTTTTCTCTAGATTAAATAACTCCAGCTCTCTCAGCTGCTCCTCATAAGACTTGTTCTCTAAACCCTTCACCAGCTTCTTTGCCTTTCTTTGGACAAGTCCTCATAGTGATGTAGCCAGGAGAGCTTCTGTCTCTCTGAACAGAAGATGTGGTAGGATTAGGACAGATTCCCTCTGTTCCCATGGGTAGAGAAAATGTCATGTCATCCCAAATTTATTTCCTGTTGCCAGAACATCTTTCAGTAAAGGGTGAGGTTAACGTTCAAGAATAGTTTATAACAACATTAAAGATAATATTACTGAAAGAGAAGCATACCTTGGTTATAGTTCAGAGGCCTTGATTTCAAAACCATGAAATAACATGAGACTCATGCAGAGCCCGATGTGAGAGTTGTAAAAAAATGGTGCCAGACACTTCAGAAAAAAGAGAAGCTGGTGGTTTAGTTCCATAAGTCACATTTCTGAATGAACAAGAGGACTGCTGGCAACGATAATCAAGTCAATGTGATAGATGTGTACATTTGAGTGAATTTGTCACTCTAAGCACTTGAAGCAAACAAGCAAGGTGCAAGACTTGTGGTCACACCCTTAGAGACCCACATGATAGGGCAGAAGTTGGCCTTGTGTTAGAAGCAGGTGTGTCCAATATTCCCAGCAAATCTAAGTGTCCATATAACCATGACTGAAAATATCACTGGAAGAACATTTTGGGTGTCTTTGGCACAGCATATTAAAGAGGAAAGAAGCAAAACACAGTTCTCCGTGGCTTGAGGGTCACCCAGAAGCTGTTCCCACAGTTCTATTTAGCTAATGAAGTCATACAAACTGTGCACAAAGTGGCACTAGTGACCCCTGTGTTGCTGGATGCCGAACTTTAAAGGTAACACGATAATGGTTTTGGACATAGAAACAAAGGAAGCCTATGTGCAACCACATAAGCAGGAGACTGACAAACAAAGATGCTATAGAATGGAAATAGATAATTTCAGGCAGGGAGAATGTAAAGTAATCGCTCCTGCCAGTTCCACTGTTCATTGTCATGCAGGCTTGGCTTTCTGTTCTCCTTCTCTATTTTTCCACCTTTTATACTCAATAAAGAGATTTGTTTTGTAACATGGAACAAAAACACATAAACAGAGTTACTAATTCCCCTCAAATTTTCACATACAATCAAACATAGGAGTATCCTACTCAGGGTTGTGAGATGCACTGTCCTCTTGTGTAAGAAGCCTTGACATAAGATACTGAAAAAAATGCCTCATTAAACATTTATCTTCTCTCCTTATTTAAGTCCCCAAAAAATTGCATGTCTTGCTTTCTCGTTCTTTTCTTTCTCTTTCCCTCTTTCCTTTTGTGTTTTTCTCTTCTTTCTTTCCCTTCTTTTTTTCCTTTTCTTTCTTATTTGCTCTCTTGCTCCCTCTTTTCGCATGAACTTTGAAAATAAGAATAGAAAAAAAAAAGAATTTTCATGGGTTTATAGTCAATTTGTTTTCAACCTTAAATTCTATAAAAACTTTGGAAATAAATAAAGAAAAGTTAAACTTCTCAAGCAGATCCGAGGAACTTAGAAATATTTAACTTCCAACCTTATTTTCATGAGTTTGCTGGTATATCAGTAAATTAAAAAATTAAAATACACTAAAAGCATAAAGGTGGTATTCTTAACATTTTTCATTTTGGTTTAGCACAATGTTTTTTGCTAAACAACATAAGGTAAAGGGAATAAAAATGTTTATCATCTTTTTTTGAAACCAGAGTTGCTTATGTCTTACATGCCTTCAAGTCACAAGAACAGGAGAGTATACATTTTTTCATGAAAGCTGTACTTATACATCTGTCTTTTAGTCTTTAATGCATTCTTTTTTATTCCAGATTGTTCATCCATAGTAAAGAATTGTTGTGGTCCCCATTTTGCAGCTATAGTCCTGAGAAGTGGACACATTCACACAGCACTTCTCTAGAGTTGAACAGCACAAGCAAGCCTTGTGCTCCAGCCCTGAGGCTAAGTGGAGTAGCCTGACTCATGTCCACGTGCCTAAACTCTCCTTTCCAGAAAAAAAAAAAAAAAAAAAAAAGGTGGCCACATCCAAACATCCAACACTTGCCTTGTGCTATCTCCCAGATTATGTCTGAACCTTATCTGGAAGAGTTTTTAACTAGCTGAGACCAGATCAATGTCATGAAGTGTGATGATGGCTGAACCAAGTAGACCATAGACACGATCCAACCTGCCCCGCTGCAGGTGGATCAGGGACACAGCCACGGGGACTCCCAGAAGGAGAAGAGTTTAGTGACTCAAGACACAAGCTGTTATTTCAGACACTGAGCAGTCCTTCAGCCCCTTTTCCCACACTTTTCATGCAAACAGGAAACTTTACAGAACCTCTATGCTCTTGTGCTAAGGGTCTGTAAAGTCAAAACTTCATGTAAGACTTAACAGCACACGAGCCAACTTTAATTTAGAAGTTTCCATGGATGCGTCATCATGATGTTGCATATGGACCTTGTTGGGAGGCCCATCCAGACAGAAGACAGTGCAAGCTAGTGCAGCTGCATATCATTTCCAGACCAGAGCTGGCTTCCTCCAGGCCAGCTCTGAACAGGAGGAAAGATCACATCTGTCTACATCTAACTTTAAAGGCTGAACTGTCTGCTACAATTCTGGGACCTGTTCCCAGCACAGCCCAGCTCACACTCCCTACTTTGGACTTATAGTAAAAGCAGATTTTAAGCAATTTTTTCAACTAACTCCTGCATACATGTACTAATATATGAACATTAAAAGAAATCTGCATTTCTATAAATAGAGTTATTTTCATGAGACACATAAACAATGTTTCATTCAAAATCTACAATCTGAAAGGACACATTTTGTCTTAATAAGATATGTGGTGGGTTTCCTGTGTGTGACATTGGAATAGCGAATGTTTCCCAACGGACCATTTAACTACAATAAATCCAGACTTGTTCCTTATAAAGAAACACTGTCAGCAACAAATTGTTTAACAGTTGTTTTAAGGTCATGCTTTCTAAACCCACTTACTTCCCACAGTATTTACGGCACCACTATTTAATATAGTTAAAATGTGATTGATTGTACATGTGTGTGGGGGCGTGTATGTGATTATTTTCATTAAACAAAATAGTTCCATTGCCATCTTATCAGAAATTGCAGAAAGAACTGAACGAAAATGAACTGAATTAATAATAAATTGAAGGAGGATTGTGCAATGCCAGGGTTGCTACTAAAGGCGAGATGAACTTAAATCAGAATGTTTCTCAGAAGCACTTTTTTCTGGGATGCATTTGGGTTCAAATGTTCAAATTGTCTGTTTTGGTGGGATAGATTAAAAATTAACTAGTGCCTACCTTTGTGGGGACATGGAGTTAAATGGAACTCTCTGACAGCTCTTTTCACCACAGCAAAATATTTCTGTGTGCTGAACACTTCTGGCTTTAGGTGAATCTCTCTCAAACCCTGCATTCTGGGATTCCCCACCTTTACACACACATAGGATAAAAATTGCCCCATTCTTTACCCTGTTAAAAATCTTTCCAGTCTGAAGGAGCTATTTGCTTTCCTGAGTTTACATAAATATGATTTTCAAAGGATTTTATGACAGTGCACTGGACACAAACATCAAATATTTACACACATAATAAAGTGGAACAAATTTACCATACAAATGCAGCTATCCGACTCCAGAGTACCAATACTATTACCACTGCTATAAAGTTTTAAGGACTGAACAACTTAAATATCCATTTCACAGGTTAAAGGGAATTATTCTTTCTCTTTGTTTAAATATAGGGCTAAAATAATGTAAATTGGGTCACACCCAGGCTTGAACTAGTCAAACATTATGGTTGAGACAGCTGCTCAAAAACTTTGGACAGTAGATAGTTTAGAAAAGCACTTTATTTTGTATACCCAAGTTTGAAATTGCTAGCCTGTGAATCTTCAACATATGTGGAGCATCCCTGCAAGTCCCTCTGCAGTGGAATGGAGAACCTGCAGCTCTACCCACCCTGAACCTAAAATTTCTTCCCCTGTGATAGAGCTCATGAGCTTTTCCCAGGCACACAGGGAGTACTCAGGTGAGACATGCAGCAAGTCCAGACCTCTTCCATCCCACTAAATTAACTTGATTTTATTGTTGCCTCATTCCCCACACTCCCAGGCCAGCCCCCGCTTGTCCATTTAATATTCAGCATTGCATCCTGTCTGACATATAGAAAGTAGAGTTCCTAACTGAGGGACTGTATCTTATTTGTGCTGTTTCCTGTCTACTGGGGCCCTGATTCTCAACAGGAATTCCTAGCCTCTTTTTCATTAAAATTATAAATAATAAAGTACATCAAGACTTTGTAGTATTAACCTATTAGTCCTTAGTGGGTGGGAAGAGCACCCAACCCATAACAGCCTGGGTTTGTTATTGTTTTAGGTACTTTTGCAACTACAGGTCACCAGCTAGCTATGAATCTACTGCCATCTACCACAACTCCAATTAATTCTAGACAATATATTTTGAGCCAGCAGTAAGTTAAAATAACACCTTATTTGCTTGCATAACAGCCTTGCACATGCAATGGTCTTCCTGTATAACCACACCTTCTGACTGGTCATGAACAACACTTTAAATAATGGTCACGTTATGATTTTTTTTAAGGGAGAAATCTGGGGAAGCATAGGTAGTTGTTATGCATGTAAATATGATAATCATATTTATCACATGTTAACAGAAATCAAATATGTGACTGGCTGGCAGTTCCATTGATTAAACTCTCAGAGTAAAAAGAAGGCTGGGTTTTTTATTATTATTTGTCAGGGGATAGAGCTCCCATTGTGATAGGCACTTTATATATGCAAAATGAGATGCTGTTCCCTCCTTACCCAAGAGCTGGCAATCTCTGGGCATAGACACATTGCCTGGTCACACCGTTGATCTGTGCCAAAGCTTTCAAGTCATTAGACCACACACCTTCTCTCATATAAAATCTGTAATAATGTCTATATTATTAAAAATGGACTTTTGCCATAAAACAAACTCATCACATTAAGCAAGTCTGTGTGAGTAGAGTGGCTTGCCACATGACCTCAAAAGCCTGCAATGACAGCTGCAACTATAAGCTATCTTTTTCTGCTCAACAGCTCACTAATAATTCAGACAACCCTTGTTCTCACTAAATTATTTTTGTGAGCTGAACTGGGAGAGCACTTGCAAGAGGAGAGCATTTTGTTAGAGTTTTCAATGCTGCTCTGAATGTGACTGGCAGCATGTTCTGGCAGTCCTCCATTTGGACAGCATAATGGTGTCACTTCTAATAATAAGGAACGTACAGACATTTCACGAGCTTTAAAGCACCTGCTTTGCTGCAGACTTCAGGGCCCTCTTATTGCCTGGAAGCGCTAATAAGAAGGATGGAAAAAAAAAAATAGGCTTTATTAAAAGGAACTTTTAATGCTGGATAATCTGGACCTATTTTTTTTTTTTTTTTTGGATGATGATAATGTATTTTACCTAGAAATACCCTGATTCTTGATTAGACATCAGATTACTTTCTAATCATATTTGAACTGTTTGGTGACTGTAGGTAGTATCACTTGTGGGGGGAATTATTCTTTCTTTCTTTCTCCTCCATTTTTTGGACTTCTATGTTAATTGTTTGGCTAATTTATTTAATCGTTATCCATGGAGGTATTCCAAATCTGTCTGGACATGGTCCTGGGCAACTTGTTCTGGGTGGCCCTACTTGAGATGGAGAGTTGGACCAGATGACCTCCAGAAGTCCTTTCCAACCTCAACCATTCCGTGATTACGTGAATTAGATTTAAGGATTTTCAATAGAAAGAATGGTTCTCACTGTGCAATTGTGCAGTGCCCTGCTCCACAGTACACACAGAAACAAGTAAAACCAAAGGCCAAACACTCATTTAAATTGTGGCACAAAAACTGATTAAAAACATGAAAAAGATATATTTATCTGGTATTTATGTTCTCTGGATATATTCCCTGAAGAGAGAGCTGCTTCTTATTTCTAGGTAGTCTGATGAACACCACTGTTGGATTAACTCAACTGAGTAAAGGAGAATGACTAATGCAAGAGATCATATTCCTGAGAAAATTGCATATTTTCTGAGGAAGGTTGATGACCAGGTCTTTAAGACATTTTGGAGCCCAAAGAGCATTAAAACAAAAACTAAGATTCCTCCAGTCTGTCATCCACTTCACTATAAAACACAGGTACAGGTTCCACTGTTTTACTTGACTTACGATTTTTCCAAGGCAAGTAAAAAGCTATGCATTTTGCTGTTCAGTTCATATGAAAGCAAGCAGTGAGCTGTTGTACATGCTGTGTGTCTATCCCAAAACATTTGCTCCTCTGGCCTGGCCTGACCCCCAAATTTTGCCATTAGCACTGCACAGAAGTAGCTACATTTTACCAGTGTTTCAGGTAATATCCACAAGCAGTGTTTTAACATTGTGTGTATACCCACAGCCTTCAGTCTCATTAAAATCAGTGGCAAAGAAACTGATGTCTAAGCTAAATAAGAAGGGCAGGGCTTGGGGATTTCTTTAGGAGCCTTTAGTCTGATGTTAACATTATTTGCTCTACTCTGCGCTGGTGCGGCCTCACCTTGAGTACTGTGTGCAGTTCTGGGCACCACAGTACGAAAAGGACGTGAAACTGTTGGAGAGTGCCCAGAGGAGGGCGACAAAGATGATGAAGGGCCTAGACGGGAAAACATATGAGGAGCCGCTGAGGTCACTGGGCCTGTTCAGCCTGGAGAAGAGGAGGCTGAGGGGGGACCTCATTGCAGTTTACAACTTCCTCACGAGGGGGAGTGGAGAGGCAGGTGACCTATTCTCCGTTATCACCAGTGGTAGGACCCACGGGAACGGTGTTAGGCTGAGGCAGGGGAAGTTTAGGCTGGACATCAGGAAGATGTTCTTCACCGAGAGGGTGGTTGCACACTGGAACAGGCTCCCCAGTGAAGTAGTGACTGCACCAAGCCTGTCTGAACTTAAGAAGCAATTGGACTGTGCACTTAGTCACATGGTCTAAACTTTTAGGCAGACCTGGTGGTGCCAGGAGTTGAACTTGATGATCCTTATGGGATCCTTCCAACTCGGGATATTCTGTGATTCTATGATTCTACGATTTCTTTATCACTAATATGTATTCTAATAAAGGCACAATAAATGAAAAATAAACACACCTTACCAGTATGTAAGATGTTCTAAAAGTAATGCATTTCCAGGAAAGATTTTGATGATACCCTGAGTCAGATAAAACCTGTATATAAAAACACATATTCAGACCGAAGCTCCCATTGTTAATTCAAGATGCTATTTTCTCTCCTTTAACTAGCACTTGTATCTGACAGCTGTAAAGGCTTTCAGCCATAATAAATCTCTCTCTGACTTCCCAAAGCAAACAGTGCTGAAGAGAGTGATCCCTCCAATAACATTTTGTCAGCTCGAATCACTACTGTGTTGTGAGTTACTCAGACAGTCTGTGCTGTTTTCTTCCCAGGTTTCTTTTGGTCCTTATTTCCTACATCTGCTCTGATCCTGATATGCCCTCAATCCTAAAAAGATATTTAACTGCAGCTATACCCGTTGATTGGGTGAATTGCTCTTTTCCTATTAAATCTGGCAATTTTTAGTTTGAACAATTCACCAGACATGGTGCTTGTCTTCTCCGCAAAGTCGTTCGGTGGGTTACTTGCTCTCTTTGCAGATAATCTAGTCATTTAAATCTCAGGTTATTTAAGTAAAAAACATTTGATTAGGTAAGGATTTTTTGTTTAGAATCTTAGAAACACACACAAGGTTGGAAATGACCTACAAGATCATCTAGTCCAACCATTCTCCTGTCACCAATACTATCCACTAGTTTACAACTGATCTACTATGCAAGACCAATATATGTATATATATATATATATATATCAGATCCTCATGTCCCCATTAACACTGCAGTGTGATTAACTGTCCAGCAGAACTCAAATTCTTCTATATGATTTTAAGACATGGGAAATGGAAACAAGTAAAAGAATTGGAAACTAATCAAGACTTAGACCTGAGCACCCCAGATCAGTTCCTAGCTTGATAAAGGTAATTCCTGCTGATTTACTCAGATATCACTCCATTTGCAGTCCTAGTTACTGCTAGTACTCTCCTACACACTTCACAGTCTCCTTTTGTGTTATAGGGTGTCTAGGTACCTCCTTCATATCTGGGATTTTGGGGACTGCCCTGCTGGAGAGCAGCGAGGGGGAAAGGGACCTTGGGGTCGTGGTGGACAGCAGGATGACCATGAGGCAGCACTGTGCCCTTGTGGCCAAGAAGGCCAATGGCATCCTGGGGTGTGTTTAGTAGGTCGAGTGAGGTTCTCCTCCCCCTCTACTCTGCCCTGGTGAGATCGCATCTGGAATATTGCATCCAGTTCTGGGCTCCTCAGTTCAAGAAGGACAGGGAACTGCTTGAGAGAGTCCAGCGCAGAGCCACAAAGATGATTAAGGGAGTGCATCTCCTTTATGAGGAAAGGTTGAGGAAGCTGGGTCTCTTCAGCTTGCAGAAGAGGAGACTGAGGGGTGACCTCATTAATATTTATAAATATGTAAAGGGTAAGTGCCAGGGGATGGAGCCAGGCTCTTCTTGGTGACATCTGATGATAGGACAAGGGGCAATGTGTACAAGCTGGAACATAGGATGTTCTGCTTAAATATGAGACAAAACATTTTAATGGTAACGGTGACAGAACACTGGAACAGGTTGCCCAGGGGGGTTGTGGAGTTTTCTTCTCTGGAGACATTCAAAACCCACCTGGATGCGTTCCTGTGTGACCTGATCTAGGTGTTCCTACTCCAGCAGGGAGATTGGACTAGATGATCTTTCAGGGTTTCTTCCAATCCCTAACATTCTGTGATTCTGTGTGATTTTCACACAAGGAAAGAGTGCACTCTAGGGAGGAGCTGGATGCAGAATTTTCTCAACCTTACTTTGCTCTGACATTGGGGGGAAATGTCCATCATTTTATATGCACCATGTGCCATGTCCTGGCAACAGCAAAATCTCCACAGTGACAGAAATCCTATAATGTGGATGCTGGGTAATATGGAAGGTCAGCTGCACAGATAACAAACCAGCTCAGGGTAATAGGGCCTCTTCAGAGGCATCAGACGGGCTTTGGTAGACATACACACTTACATATATGCAATTGTTCTCATTTCACCCCAGTGAGATATGCAAATCTAACAGTGTGGGAAATACCTTGAATCATCCATGAGCACCACCAGAAACTTCATTAATTACTTAGATGTAAGTAACAGTCATAGAGGAAAATGCTTTGAGAAAGGTATTTATCTGCACCAGTTGTTCATCTACCTCATGAAGCCTATGGCTGAAGGCACAAAGAGAAGAGGAGCTGGATGTTGAATATTCACATCAATATGCTGTAAACTTTTCCTTTTTATATGTAACTTCAGTATTTGTAGTAAATATTTGAGTGAAAATAAGTTACTATTTTTCTGTGCTAAAAACACTTCCTATTTTTAAGAGATTTCTTATATGCAATTATTTTTGCTCTTCTTTCCAGTGTCTGACAAAAAGCTATGCTTGTTAGAGTTTCTGTGTTCTTTAATATTGAATGCAAGTTGGGAAAACTGAAGGAACCCAGGCTGAATAAAAGAGCCATGGCTTTTGCCAGATGAAACACAAGAATCATGAATTTCTCTGACATATAGATATCAAGTGTTCAGGAATCTGGAAACACTCTGGAGACAGTCTCTGAGAAAAGAGTCACTGAAGTGGCCAATTTTTCAAAATGCCCTTGCTGCCAGTAGGAGCACAATACTATCCTGACTGAGCTTTAGACAGATGCACTCATGCAAGTCCCAGCTATCACCAGGTGTGGTAGAGTACTAGAATAGTGCTGTAAAGGGGTAAAACTCAAAGATTCCCCACAAAATGTCTGAATCATTGCTTTCCATATGCTGCCCCAAGGTAGAGGTGGATATACTAGAAAGATTTCAATGGAGGGCCACCAAGATGGTAAAGGGACTGGAGCAGCTCTCCTATAAAAAGAGGCTAAGAAAGCTGGGACTGTTGAACCTGGAGAAGAGGAGGCTCAGGGAGATCTTATCAAAGTCTATAAACACTTGAAGTGAAGATGCAAAAAAAAACCAAAATCACGCTCTTTCCAGTGGTGCTCAGTGCCAGGACAAGAGGCAATGGACACAAACTGGAACACAAGAGGTTCCCTTTGAACATCAGGAAGCACTTCTGTGCTGTGTGGGTGACCAAGCAGTGACACAGATTGCCAGGAGAGGTGGTGGTGGACTCTCCCTTTTTGATGATCTACAAAAGCCACCTGGATATGATCCCTGAATACCTCATCTGGATGTCCCTGCTTGAGCAGAGGAATTGGACCAGATAGCCCCCAGAGGTTTCTTCCAACCTTAACCATGTTGTGGTTCTGTGATTCCATGGCTTCAAAAATGTATTAAGGGAACTTAGATGAGAACTTAACTGAGAAAGTCCACTAGCCTTAAAATTGAGATAGATCTTGGTATCCTACTTCTAAGGAAATGGAAGATCCTATGTAGATATTGACAATTCTCTGGTTGTTTTTGATGTCTTCCCACTCAGTGTACAACAAGCTTGCAGGTCCAATGAATAACATAAAGTCTTGTGGGTGCCAAATAAAATGGAACAGTTGATACAATAGAAGGAAGGTATGTCACCCAGAGGGACCTAGACAGGATTGAGAAATGGGACCGTGTAAGACTCATGAAGTTCTACAAGGCCAAGTGCAAGGTTCTGTACCTGAGTTGGGGCAATTCCTGGTATGAGTACAGACTGGGGTTTGAATGGATGGAGAGCAGTCGTGGAAAAACATATGGGGATATCAGTGGGTGCAACATTGGACATGAGCCAGAAATGTGTGCTCGCATCCCAGAAAGCCAACCATATCGCTGGCTGCATAAAAAGAAGCATGGTGTTACCAGGTCGAGGGAGGTGATTCTCCCTCTCTATTATGCTTTTGTAAGACCCCATCTTGAGTGCTGCATTCAGTTCTAGGGTCCCCAGCCAAAGAGAGCCATGGACCTGTTGGTGCAGGTCCAGAGGAGAACCATGAAAATGGTCTAAGGACTGGAGGGCCTCTCCTACAAAGAAAGGCTTAGAGAAGAGAAGGCTCCAGGGAGACCTTATTGCAGCATTTCGATACTTAATGGGGAGCTTATAAGAATGATGGAGGGAGATTTTTTACAAGGCTATGTAGTAACAGAACAATGAGTAATGGTTTTAAACTAAAAGAGGCTAGAGTTAGATTAGATATAAGGAGGAAATTCTTCATTCAGAGGGTGATGAGGCACTGGAAGAAGTGGCCCAGAGAAGCTGTGGATGCCCCATCCTTGGAAGTGTTCAAGACCAGGTTGGATGGGACTTTGGGCAACGTGGTCTAGTGAAAGATATCCCTGCCCCTGGCAGGGGGGTTGGACTAGATGATCTTTAAGGCCCCTTCCAACCCAAACCATTTCATGATTCTATGAAAAATACATTATCCAAAAAAATATTTTTTGGTATTGTCATGACAAATGTGCCTTTAAAACAAAGTGGGGTTCCAAAATTTATCCAAGGTGAATTACCATATCCAAAGTTATAGATCAGTGTTTTGCATGAATTACTTTCAACTGCACTGGTGCATGTTGTAAGCTTAATGTAAAAAATGCAATTGCTTAAAGCAAGTATGAAAATCAAAGTACTATTTAATTTTAATCATCTGTGTTGTTTTCCAGATACTTGTGGGCATTTGATGGTATCCCCTAGCCTGTGGAAGCTCCCCTGTCCAATTCTAAATCAACCAGTTTTATCAACAAATATACTGAATAACAGATCTTGGCATCGCGAGGGGAGGTTTAGGTTGGATATTAGGAAGAACTTCTTTACTGAAAGGGTTGTTAGGCATTGGAATAGGCTGCCCAGGGAAGTGGTTGAGTCACCATCCCTGGAGGTCTTTAAGAGACGTTTAGATTTAGAGCTTAGTGATATGGTTTAGTGGAGGACTTGTTAGTGTTAGGTCAGAGGTTGGACTAGGTGATCTTGGAGGTCTCTTCCAACTTAGATGATTCTGTGATTCTGTGATTCTGTGATCCTCATTTGTAACTGTTTGATCTGTTGACAAATGTTATCAAAAATCTAGTACTCTAATGGGTTGATAAGGTTTTGGTCCTCCTTAGTCATTGTACTTTTCTGCAGTTTGCTCTTGCTCGCACTTACGCACATGTTCACATCCATATTTCTTTCTATCCTTTTTTTTTTTTTTTTTTTTGTGTGTGTGTGTGTGTGTGTGATATTTCTCATGGTGATGAACTAGTGAACAGAAAAGGTGGAGTTTTCCAGATGTCAGGTGGGTTTGTGCTGCTCAGAAAAACATTTCAAGGAGAAAATAGCTCATGTTGATTGCTTTGAAAACTGGTGACTCCTTTTCCTAAGAGAAAAAACTCAAAAATGGTTGCCTTTGGCAGGTAAACATACTGTTTTGCTTCAGGCAAAAGAGAGGGGAAAAACCTTGCACTGGTTAATTTTTTATAAGGTGAAACATTCAAAGAGGAGAAAGTGGTTTTGATCAGTGACAGGAGGCTGCCTATAAAAACAGTCAGGTTCAGTCCAATATTTTAATTAAATATATTTGTTTTATGGTAGAGAAGTTATGGAAATACATGAACTGGGATTTTCCTTGGGTGCCCTATCTCTCAGATCTATTTCTCATTCTCAGGTAAATGAAGAATTGTCATGCATTTGCCCCAGGCTTGATTTCATCGTTTTCATAGGCAAGTTGTATTTTTCCCCTCAGTGTGATCCCAGTAATGAACTTCCCCCCCACCCCAACAACAAACCAGAAATGCATTCATTTTATTTGCTTGTTTATTTTCTCTAAAGTCATTGAGTTGCGGATGAAGGGTGCCTTGTTTTTCATTAACCTGCAGAAACATGACTTTTTCTTACTAGTCATGTATTGGTTAAGAAATGCTTTTTTTTTTTTTTTTCAGCATCAGACAAAATACTGTACAGGCTACAACCACAAATGAGTCTCTCACATCACTGGAAGATAAGGAAAATAAAAATAAAAATAAAAATAAAAATAAAAATAAAAATAAAAATAAAAATAAAAATAAAAATATAAAAATAAAAATAAAAATAAAAATAAAAATAAAAATAAAAATAAAAATAAAAATAAAAATAATAAAAATAAAAATAAAAATAAAAGTAAAAATAAAAATAAAAATAAAAAATAGAAATAGAAATAGAAATTAGAAATAGAAATAGAAATAGAAATAGAAATAGAAATAGAAATAGAAATAGAAATAGAAATAGAAATAGAAATAGAAATAGAAATAGAAATAGAAATAGAAATAGAAATAATAGAAATAGAAATAGAAATAGAAATAGAAATAGAAATAGAAATAGAAATAATAATAAAAGGGAAAAGAGAAAAGGGAAAGGGGAAAAGGGGAAAGAGGGAAGGGGGAAGAGGGAAGGGGGAGAGGGGAGAGGGGAAAGGGGGAAGGGAGAGAGGGGAGAGAGGAAGAAGGGAAGGGAAGGGAAGGGAAGGGAAGGGAAGGGAAGGGAAGGGAAGGGAAGGGAAGGGAAGGGAAGGGAAGGGAAGGGAAGGGAAGGGAAGGCAAGGCAAGGCAAGGCAAGGCAAGGCAAGGCAAGGCAAGGCAAGGCAAAGGCAAGGCAAGGCAAGGCAAGGCAAGGCAAGGCAAGGCAAGGCAAGGCAAGGCAAGGCAAGGCAAGGAAAGGCAAGGCAAGGAAAGGAAAGAAAAACAGAGTCAATTGTAGCATCATCCGTAGAAACTCACTATTTGTACTGATTTTTATAAAATTCCTTGACTGCCCTTCCATTTGCTCCCATGGGAAAATAACTTTTACCATGTTTAGTTGGGCAGACATTTCTTCATCACCCCTAACATAATTTCACAGAGCAAAGGAAATGTGCCAGATTCCATCCCCATCTACTTCTCTATAATCCAGGAGGAAACTCATGGACAAAGAGAACAAGAGGCAAGTCAGGTTCTTGCTGAAGACCTGCAGGGCCCCGTAGTCCCAGAGCATCAGGGCTGGGTATCTTGTGGCATTGTACAGTCTAATCTATGACATACGAGGCCTGGGGAGAAGTAATTTAAGTCTTTACTGTTATTCTAGGTAAAATGTTCTCTTTCTATGGAAAATATCAAGCCTATCCATAATTCTTCTGTCATTGCAGCTGAAAAACAAGGATTACCAATGTACATGACTGGGTAACACAAGAGGCCATAATGCGGTGAAATTCTGACATCAAATTAACAGAAATTCCTTTTTTGGTGTGAAATGTTAACTCCAAGGAAAATATGTAGAAAAAATACATCTGCCTAGCATAGAATCTGCTTCTATCCTTTGAGTATATTCTTGGGAATCCCTACATTAATTTGAACAAATCATTTAACACTTTGTCCCAAGTCTATTCACTGTAAGGGGCATAGTAGGATTCCAATAACTTTGAGAGATATTATTTGGAATAACGGAATGCAGAAAGTAGTCAAGATCTTGTGCTCATCTTAGGAACACCTTGGCTTGGCAATACTGAGAAATGGTTCTTGAGCTAGAAGGTCCACTTCTTTGTTTCCAGGGAACTCATAAATAGTCTGCTAACCTTTTATTACAATAATATTTGATGACCTTGGTTGAATAAGGGGTTTGTCATTCCTGTCATTTCAAGTGCATCAAGTGTATGTATTTTGTAACTTGATTAGAAATTATTGAATTCCAATTAAAAGGATTTGGTTGGTTCAATTTTGGTAAAATAAAAAGAAACATTTACATTGGCCAGACAATGATCCAGAACTCTATGATTTTTTATTTTTACTTTTTTTTTTCTTTTTTAATGTGATGAATAATCAGGAAACTGGAGACTGAAGAAAAGTCAATGTGAGATGACCAATGTAACAGCATGTAACTATTCCTAGAGAAAATCACTTTTTTTTTTTTTTCCCTCCAACACTATTAAAACCCATGTGAGTGCTGACATTTTAACCTTCATAAACTCCAGGAGGTGGTGACAACTTTCAGCAGCTCATGCAGCTCCAAGATAAATGCTTCATAACAGGAGTCTTGTGGACTAAAAAATATATATATATATTCTTAAACTGAACTGCTTGAGTGTGCAGGCTGAAACAATATCACTTCCTGACAGATGATAATCCACTTAGGTCTCAGTGTGCAAACTTTGAGGTCAGTAAAAAGTGTGCTGATGAATTCAGTGGGCATAAGATCTGTTCCCTAGCAAGCATGGCATACAAAGCTAGGTGTAGAAATGGGTTTTGTGCTGAATTTCACACTTGTGCATCTCTGCCAGGCTGTGGTGAGGAACATTGGTGTAAAGGTCTTACTTACATCCTAGCAACGAAACATCTCCAGAAATTTGCTGACAAATCGTTCTGGGACTGTGGCCATTGAGCTTGGTCAATAGATAAATCAACTAATGAAGATTATCAGACATGAGGATGGGACAAGTTCTATTTACTCAAGAGATAATACTTTGTGATTGAGATAGTACAGGAAGAAGAAGAGAAACCATCCGCAACCTTAAGGGCACAAACTAAGGAAGAATGTCCCTGGGACAGAACCCATCAGTGGAAATAATGAAGTTTATTCATAGTAATTTTAACACCCATTTGGGAACTGACTGTGATTTTAACAAATGTTGATACGCTGATGGATTCAACTCTAACAGAGTGCTCAACTTTTAAGAAAGGCTAGGCCAAGAACTTCATAAGCGATCAGATCCAAAGGTTCAGGGGAAAACCTCAATTTGGATTAAAAACTGTTATTGTTTTCAAAATAAAGGTTTGAAAAGTGTGTATTTCAGGGTTTAGTCTCAATTTCTGACTTTTAGAATAAAGGATGCAGCAGGGCGTAGGTGGTAGGAATCTACTTATTTCCAGGTTATCCCATTCTCTTCTAATCAATGTAGTAATATTGTCTTTGTCAGAAACAGTGCTGGAGGTAAGGAGCTCACTCTGCCCATTTCATGTTACTAATGGCAACAAAGCTTTGTCAAATAAAAATATTATCTTTAGCTAGAGCTTTCAACCTTCTCCTATTACAATTCTCTTTGCTGACTTGCACCAAACAGCCATTACCCTCTGGGCCTGAAATGTGTGCTGTGATGGTCTCCAGTGACGTTGTCATATGCCAAAAAAGAACAATAGCGCTGGTAGGGGGGGAGTTATTTCACCTAACATTTGATGGAAAGGATCCCTCTGTGGTTACTAGAATAAACAGATGACTTTACATTCATCTTCTCATGATATCTACTTTAGGGGAAGAAGGGCCTAATCTTCACCATTGGTTATGATTCTGGACTATGAGCTCAGGTGGAAAAAAATAGTATTTGTTTAGAAGAACCCCACTCTGCTTGTATTGTACATTCTAAATAAAACTTATCATTTATCAGTATTTCTACTGCTGCAGTACTTATTAGACCCAACAAAAATGTGAATCTCATCATAAACCCTCTCCTCTCCTTCTCTACATGTATCTGTACTGATGTGCATACGTTAAAATCAGTCTGCAACACTAGGTTTTACCAAATATAGGTGGATGAAAGGCACACAGTACTATGATCCCCATTTCACAGAGGTGGAAATGAGACACAGGCAGATTTAGGGACTTGCCCAAGGCAAGACAGGAAACACGTATAGGAACCAGGAATCAAACCCACATCTCTTCTGTGCTTTAGCTAGGCAACTAGTGTTCCTGCTAGTACAGAGCACAAATAAGATGGGAAGTGGCACTTTGAAGCACTTTTCTCAAGATAACGTCACTGTTATTGTTATAATTTAGCAATAGATGTTATCAATATAAAAGTAAAGCCGGTTGCAATTTGAGTTTATCCTTTGTAATGACTTACTTCTTCCATACTGCCCACAAGAAGTGAACTAATAACCAGTTATTCCCCCTGGATTTCTCAGTATGAATTGTCTCTGTGTTACTTGCTTTTAAGCTACAAGACAGCTTTCCAAGCCACCTCTGGAGATTTATATGGTCCTTCTGAACCCCCCCCATTAGACCTCTTGGTGACCTCCTGTTAGAAAGAAGGCTGCAGACAGACATCATGACATTCGTGGATGGTCTGTTACTCTGATGAGTGACTGTCTCTGTCTCCATGTAAAACTGATATAATACTGATGTACATATAACGTATTGGGTCCTTCCCAGATTTCTTGCTTTAGGCGGGCTTGAGTTCACACAGGGGAGTTGACTTGCAAGCACTATAGCTGCACTGTCTTAGACTAGAATAGGATCTAAAAGGTAGGCAGTGTGGATCCACGGGGAGTTTTTATTGAGCCTGTGCCAACCATCAGACTGTCAATTACAATCTGACCCTGACAAACACAGTCTTTGCTCTCAGTTTGTCAGCCCAAGTCCAGTAGGCTGTCTACAGGCAAATATTACTTCGTTCTCATCCTTTAAGAATATGGTGAACTGCAGAGGGGGATTTAAAAAGACGTAAGCTGTGATCAGTGAGAAAACAAAGATACTCTGAGGGCTGGAGCACCTCTCCTACAAAGACAGTCTGAGAGAGCTGAAGAAGAAAGGGCTCCAGGAAGACCTCATTGCAACCTTTCAATACTTAAAGGGGGCTTATAAAAAAAGATGGAGAACAATTTTTTACTTAGGCTGACAGTGATAGAACAAAAAGGAATAGTTTTAAACTAAAAGAGGGGAGATTTATATTACGTGTTAGGAGGAAATTCTTCACTCAGAGGGTGGTGAGGCACTAGAACAGGTTGCCCAGAGTAGCTGTGGATGTTCCATCCCTGGCGGTGTTTACAGCCAGGCTGGATGAGGCCCTGGGCAACTTAATCTAGTGGGTGGCATCCTGGCCTATGTCACAGGGTTTAGAACTCAATGATCTTTAAGGTTCCTTCCAACCGAGCCATTCTATGATTCTATGGCTCACCAAGAACATATTTAGCAGACCTTGTTAACTTGTCTCAAGACTGTAGAACTGGAAACGTATTCTTCAAGAACCTCTATCATGCACCTCAATTTAAGCGTATAAATAGTTTAAGGGGTGCAACAATTGGAGGTTGAGAGGGATATGATTTCCCTTTCCTTGTTTCAAAATATATTCTGCCATATGGTCTGATTCTCTGGATCGTTATTTTTTCTAAGTGATCCATAGATAATCATTACATCAATGTTCTGGGTTTTCCTAAATGGAAGTGTCCAAGAATGTGTTTTGGTAACCTCTCACCATGTTTGGATCGGACAGGATAAAAACAAGACAACTGTCAGAAAAATTTCTACAGGAGAAAAATTCCACTATTATATAATAGAGTCAATTCAAGACTACCCAGCTTAGCCTATTTTTTCTTCTGACAGGATGTAGAATAGAGACGCTTCTTCTGGTGCTCTAGCTACACAAGTCTCTAAATATGAGACAGAAGTAAGATGTCTAAAACAGGCCATCTGAACTGTTCCCATGACATTTGGAGAGCAGACTGATGTCAACTTAGGATCAAATCACTCATTGAAACTAATAGGACTTTTGTCATTGAATCCATTAATTCTGCTTTTCAAATGAGGTTCCAATGCAAGGTTGTTGCATTTGTTTTCTTTTTTTTTTTTCCTTTTTTTTTTTTCCACATACCCAGTTCTTTCACAAAGGCCAAGTATTTAAGCACTGCTCTGAAGTAGCTAGCAGCTGCTCTGAATCAGGTCCTTGGTGCTTTGCTGAAATACTTACAATGATATCAGGTAGCTAAACAGTCTGTTCTGTACTTTTCCCGTTGAGTAATATGGCATTTAGAATGTACTTGATTCAGCCTGCAAGTCACTTACAACCACTTTTGAAGAAATCGTTGCTCTTAGTTAACTAACAGTTTTACAAAATATCATAAGCAATGTTTGATTTTTTTTTTGGTGTGTGTGTGTGTTTTTTTCCCTGTAGTCCATTTATATTTACATGTATATATATATATACAGAATTTTAAAAACTTTATTGTGAAAGTGCAACATTTAGCAGACTATCTCAGAGTCACTGAAGGTTTTTTTTTTTTTTTTTTTTTTTTCCCAGAGACTGGTAAAATCACACTGGCTCCAGAGGTTCAACTTTCTGCCCCTGCTAAGGGAGGTCATCAGTAGCATGGAGTCAGCTTTGGATATCTCCCAATCAGAAACAAATAAAAGTTAGCCCACTGGGACTTTAGCTAGGCTGTATCTGCCCTTCCAATGAACAGTTAAGCTTTGTAGTGTGCCTGCTTGAGAAACAGCTGTTTGTCTAACCTCTGAACTGCTCAATACATTAATCTGAAGCATAATTTAGTTCTGTCTGAGCTTCTGAACATGGCACTAATAACTGGCTAGTATAGATTTGCCAGCATTAAAAATAATCATTTTTGAGGTTTGTTTAAAAAATAGTTCCCCTCCTGTCTTAGATTAATTAGAAATGATATTTTCTGGCCAGAACATACTCAACTGAGAGCACAGTTCATAGGGTTCTGAGCAAGATGCTCCCCCTTGAAACGTTTGTGTTACAGTTTGTTCCTGGTGCTCGTGAGTCAGCCGTAGAGGCAGCCCCTGTTTTTTGTTGGCCTTCTGTTTGGGGAGTGTGGTTCAGTTGTGCATCACCACATTGTCTCTCTGCCAGCTAAGAACAAAGATCTAGTCAGAAGGATGGGAAAATACAGAACTATTTTGAGGGAGTAGGAGCCAAGCCTTGATCAGATCTGGATATCCTCTTCAAAAGAAGGACATCCAGAGCTTCAAAGTTAGGAGACTCCTGGCTTCAGTGTGTGCTCATCCCTTTGTTTCTGAACCCCATTTTAAAGTCGGTGGAACTGTTTACATTGATCCCTGTGAGACAGCAGGTCTTAGAAGAGGGAAGATACAGAGAAAAATAAAAGAGAAGAATGAATGCTTGTGAAAAATACTAAGTGAAATACTTACTGCTGTTGAAATGTGGAATGATGCAAGATCCAATAGTCTCTTCTCACTCACAGATACTCAGTTCCTGCTTCACTTTGTGAGCATACATGCACTCCATTCCCCACACTGCCCCCAGAAAAAAATGGCAGACACATGGATCACTCTTCTAATTTTTATTTATCTATCTATCTATCTATCTATTTATTTATTTATTTATTTTCTGGGAACAGTTGTTATGTATCTAGGCCATTAAATATCTGGCCTGATTCAGCACTGACATGTTCCAGAAACTCACATGTGTAAGGCCTTTATTCCTGCATCATCAGGAGAGTTGGGTGCTCCAGGTTGAGGTTCTTATCAATCAGGCAGATTGAAGAAATTTGTTGTCCCACTCTACATAACATGCAAGAGGAAATGTTTCTTGTAGATTCCCACAAACCAACTGCATGATTTCATAGTACTGCAAAAGACATCTGCTCAAGTAAAAAGGCAGTGTGGCAATCATGAAACTAAATTTTAAGTATTATGTTATTGTTAGATTCTGCTGTTTGTCTTGATGGACTTTCAACATACTGCCATCTCCATGGACTATAACAGGAGCTTAGACAAGCTTGTCCTCCTGTAGACAGACATGTAGACAACCACTCTAATTCCTCCCCTGTGTATTTTCTTTTTCCTAAAGCTCTGACTCCATAAATGAAGGCATTATGGCATATTTTTCCATTTTCCTTGAAAATGAATATAAACAGAGATGTCAAATTTTTGTAGTCACAGAGAAGTCATGAAAATTTAGCTTAGATTCAAGCATATGCTTAGGCAATGCAAAACCTGAAAAGAGATGAAATGTCATGATTTTACTGTATATCATTACAGAAAGTATGTCATTTTACAGCTTAGGAAACATAAGAGTTAATAGGCAATGACAGATTTTTGGGAACTGGGCAAGTTAAAGACTGCGTTATTAACAGAATCCGTGTTGCAAGGAGTTTAGAGTATAAAAAAGGTAGGATGAGATGGACACAGACAATCCAACAAGGAATATAATGTTTTTATTTTTTATTTTTTAACTAGATTACTGATTTACAGACAGAAAAGACCTGAATATTAATGAGGGATTTAATGAGAGCTGAATGCAATTTTACAGCTAGAACCACTTCAGTGAAAATGTAGGTTTGACAACATCATTTTTTATGTGAATTTGTGTCAGATTAACCAAATTTTTCACTAACCCAAACTGAAAATATTTGAAAAAATAAAATCATTCAATTTAACTTTTAGTAATGATCTACCATGGATGTCTATTTAAAGTTGTTCAAAAATGTATCTAAAACACTACAAAACATTTTAAAGTTTAGTAAAATGTTTGATCACAGAATCACAAAATCACAGAATTGTCTAGGTTGGAAGAGACCTCCAAGAATACCCAGTCCAACCTCTTACCTAATACTAACAAGTCCTCCACTAAACCATAAGCCATAAACCATAAACCATAAACCATGATGTTAATGAACATAGGACAAGGATGTCTATTTTTTCAGTGCCCACTTTACCAAAATGTCCCAACATTTACTCTTCTGCTTAACCTGATGATGATAATGAAGATAATTAAAATTTAACAGTAAACAAAATATTTCTCATTTTCCCAGCAAACTCCCACTTTAAAGAGGGGAGAATGTCTGAGAAGGTAAAAAGGCAGGTGAATTATGCAGGTAAAATGGATGGCTGAAAGGAGACCCAGAGGGCAAAGAGGGCATTCGAATGTCCCCCTTTTACAGAGTCTGTGTAAGGCTGTGTTGGACAGCTGGAGAGCAGGAAGAAGGAAGGCAAATGACAGAGAAATGAAGAGGGACAAATTTTATCCATGGGCTAGCTGCAGTTGTCTTTCATTACCTGGCATGCTATTCTTTTCCGGATAATGCTAAAGAAGGAGATAAACTCACCCATTGCACACATTGCTGCAAGTTGTACAATGAAAGGTAGGGTTTACTCCCTCACCAGAAGATTTCCAGACCATTTTTTGCACAGAACTGGGGCTCCCCTCTACATATGTGTGGGACAGAGACACAACCATATTTCCCCAACACACAGAGCAAACCAACCCCCAAGGATGCAATACTCAGCTGTGATGGGTACTGGGTAGTGAAGGGAGCAGGGGGGAAATACCTGGGTATAGAAGGTGCTTTGCTATAAAATTTCTCAGGACATCTTGTCATACTGCACAGTGTCTGAAACACCTGGCTTGTGGTGGGGGAAGTAACATCAGGCTGTCATCAGCACTGTTACAGCACCCGCACCTACCCAGCCCGACAGAGCTGTTTCGCCAAAGTGCATCACATTCCCTGCTGCCCTCATTTTGCTTAATCTGCATTCTTGCAGCTCTGTAATCCTCATGGGAGACTTCCTATAAATAGTGTTTTGGCAATTAAGCTTGCTTTCTTTGCAAACTAAGCTTTAATTGCTATTGGCAGGTAGCTTGCAGAAGTATCTCCTGTGGAGGAACTAGAGGATGACACACATTTTAAATAATGAGGGTTTATCTTTGTGAAGAAAGGAAAGTTTATCTTAAATGCTAATGCTATTATCTAATCGAACATCTAATGTTTTCTTATGCAGTTTGCCCCTTTGAGAGCACCAAGGAGCAGAAATGTGAGCTGTAAAAATCCTGCTGTGCTTATAGCAATGTCTATTGCACATTTGCAGGGAATTCAGTACAAAGATTACACCACTACAGGTTTTTTCTTTGGTTGTTTTTTTTTTATTATTTTTTTGGTGGTATACATTCCTTATTTTGTAGGCATTTTACTCAGATTTCGATCACAATGATATAAAAATAAAAGTAAAAATAAAAGAAACAATACCATATCAGCATTCCCCCCCAGAAAACAGGTGAGTATATGTCCAGGTCAAATCCACTGGCCAGCTCTGTTGTGCAAAGGAGCTGCGGTCATTTATTTCAGAAGCAAGTTTAGCTGTTCTGCTTCTTATTTCAGAAGCACTATGCATTTTTAAATGACACCTGAAAACCTCAACACACGCAATGGTGCCTATCATAAAGGGAAAGGCGGATTTGGACTGTTTGGAAGCAAATCCTGAGATTATTTCTGCATGAACCTGTAAGAATGATATCAGTATTAATGTAAGTGTGTATAAACCAGATGTTCCTCCTGCCTCCATACAGGCTTCTAGGGAAGCAGGAGCAACCCAGATATGCACTGAAAACCAAGACGTTTGAAATCTAAATATGGCATCTGATTATGTGAGGTTTAAATAAAATCACAGACAAGACAGTCCTGTTTTAAGATTAAAAGGCACAGCATCATATATTGTTCCCAGTGTGGGTCAAATATTGTGAAGTGGTGAAACTCCTGTGACTGGTTCTAACAGGGACTGAAGTCACATCAGACCTCTGGAAATGAAAGTGTGACATGTTTCTGAGAAATGTTACCATGTACAAGGGGAGATGTTGCAAAACTTTATTTTGTATACTGTTAGTCAAAATCATCTGTAAAATTCATTTACATGGCACATGTTCTTTTTGTGCTCAGTTTTATAAATATTCAAAATATGAGTTTTTCTGCCAGAAATGTTTTCAACAAGTGCATGGTTGTCAGGTCTGGGGCTGATCCCAAGTTTTAAATTTATATTTATCCTAAGTGAACGCACGTTGTGAGCTCATGTACCAGTAGGCCAAAACATGGTAGCACTGAAGTAGGTGAATCATCAGCCGGAGACAGCCTCAACAAACTGCTGAAGGCCAAAAGCAACCAACAGTTACCTTTTAAGGAATACTTTTAAATAAAAGATGTCAAAGAATTCACACTTCACTTTTGGACATTTTTTTAAGGAAACCAATAATCAAAATTAGTTTAGATCCAATCTTTTACCTTGGTATTTCATTTTCTAGTTGACCCACTCGTTTCTCTGCCCCTAAACCTATGACCCTGGGATTGTGGCCCCATTTTTCTGGTTATCTTAGTTATTGTGTGTAAGCACACATATAGACAAGGAGAAATGCCAAATTTTCATGAGAAAAAGGAGAAGGAGGGTGAGAAGCAGGAGGGTTCCACCAGCTTTTTGTGTTCCCCAGCAGGCTGCCTCCACTGCCTGGACGTTCCCACCAACTACCTCAGCAAGGTATCCTGCCACAACTGGTCTCAACAGTATCAGCCCGCTTCCAGAAAGATCCCTTCCACCCTTCAATTTACTCGTTCAATGTTGGATTGGAAGTGTGATTCACAGCTCTGACGCTGCACTGGAAGTTCTCGAAACCTAAAGTTCACATGCAGCACTTATTTACAAAGGGCACATACTTCCTACTTTTTTTTTTCTTTTTTTTTTTTTTTTCTGAAGGTTTGACTTTTTCTAGATGTTCCGCACACTGAGCACGCTCTGTGCACTTCTGCATCAAGATGCAGATACCAAGGATCTAATCACTGGGTTAAAAACTCACATGGGACTTCAGATGTTTTTCCCCATTACTCATCCTTCAAAACTTTTGGAGCTGTGATGCTGGACATTGTAACCACTAACACTGAGATTTCTCACCATTACAGTGGCATCCACAGCCCTGAATTCTGAATTATACAGCAGGTCCCTCATACCCATACAGGGTAAGGATAGCACCTACACCTACTTTGTAGATTTGACTTTGGGCTCAGATCTACAAGGATCCTATTCTGGAAATGCTTTTCATAATGTAAGTGTTTGTGTCTTTTCTTGAAAAAAAAAATAATCATGAAAGTGCAGTCTGAGGAGGAGTACATGTTAATCCTTTTCATACAACAGACTGGTTCGAGTACTCAAAAATAAGAAACACCACGTGTAGTCCTGCTTTTTCCTGAGGGAAATCAGAGACATCCTCCATTTTCTAGGAAGTCTCCTACTTCTCCTCACCACCACAGTGGTAAGTCTGGAGGCCTTCTAAAAAGATTAAGAGGAAGATCCATTAATATTAACACAATACATACCAAGATTTATTAAACAACCCCAAAAATAGACTAAGGTCTTGTGCTCACTCTTAACACTCTTATCTGCCTCAGCAAATCTGCCAGTTCTAGGAGGCAACAGCAAGAGGGACTGGGCTTTGGAAATCAAAGGTCTGGAGGATGACTAATGATTCTTCCCTGCTCACAAGCCCCTGAGTGCATTCCAAATTTCTAATTTGATTTTTTGCTAGCTGGGTTTCAAAATGGAAAAGAAACTTCTGAAACATTTTGGTTTTGGAAGTAAAGGTGTAGGTAATTACCAAAAAAATAGAAGTGTTGGGAAACAATTCTTGATACCTTTGAGTGTCACACATTCCATAGAAGGGATGGGCTTGGGATATACAGAGTCCTTGACATATCTTCAACAGTTACCTCTGGGCAGCTCCCAAGCATCAGTGGTGCCCAGTGCCAGGACAAGAGGCAATGGGAAAAAACTGGAACACAGGAGGATCCATCTAAACACCAGGAAACATTTCTTTACTGTGTGTGTGACAGAGCAGTGACATAGGTTGCCCAGAGAGGTTGCGGAGTCTCCTCCTTGGAGATCTTCAAAAACCACATGGACACAACCCTGGGCAACCTGCTGTGGGTATCCCTCTTGAACAGAGGGGTTGCACCAGATGGCCTCCAGAGGCCCTTTCCAACCTAGAATCATAGAATCATAGAATATCCCGAGTTGGAAGGGACCCATAAGGATCATCGAGTTCAACTCCTGGCACCACGTAGGTCTACCCAAAAATTCAGACCATGTGACTATATACACAGTCCAAACACTTCTTAAACTCCAGCAGGCTTGGTGCAGTGACTACTTCCCTGGGGAGCCTGTTCCAGTGTGTGACCACCCTCTCGGTGAAGAACCTCTTCCTGATGTCTAGCCTAACCCCCCCCGCCTCAGCTTGCCACCATTCCCGCGGGTCCTATCACTGGTGACTAAAGAGAATAGATCAGCGCCTGAACTATTCTGTGATTCTGTGATCATTCTAGTTCATAAATGTTCCACTGAAGATCTGCATTCACCCTCTGGCCAAACCCTGTGACAGGAAAACCCTTTGGTTTTGTTCCAGCCACAAAGACTTTTGAAAATCCTAATCAGCACCTTGCTATGTTTAAGCACATTTAAAATGAGCTAAGCTACGAGGGTTGCCTGAAAAGTCAGTTTGCTTTATTCCCTATCCCAATTTTTGGAGCAAAATGCCACATGATTGTTATTGTTATTATTATTACTGTTATTTTTAATTAAGCACCCTGTGATTACATGTCTTACTTTTGTCTTACTTCAAGTACAAACACTGGCAATAACTTTTAGTGCTAATGTGACTAGTAGAAACTTTAATTTTCTAACAACATTTTTTTTTCTGTTCACATTTGCAAGCTTAACAAGGAAGAAGACACTTACAAAGGAAACATATAGGTACAGAGAGTAACAGAAGTATAGTCTAGAAGAATAATGAGTATTAAATCAATACTTATAAACATAACAACTAATAGAAAAACAGGCTCATACCCATTTGTTTTAAAAATAGGTTGCTGCAAAAACATGTAAATGAATATTTAATATAATTAGTTTTTTTCTATATCAGGTATAGTTCCTTTTATAAAAGCCCATGAATAATGGCAATAATGTGCAATAAATATTAATAATTACCCATAATAGGTAATTAAAGTTTAATAATTAGTATGAAAGTCAAAATAACAAGAAAGAATCACTTGATCACATTCAAAACATGCAGTATTTGAAGGATGTTGTATAATCATAACAGCATAGGTTAATGATTGTCCATTTGAAGTCTGCACTCATTTATGTTCATGGTTATTGGAATGTAACAGTTGATAGAGCATTTCATGATAGAAAAAATTAAATATGTAAATATTATTCCAAATGTGAGTCCACTGTGATGGGGTTATCTCTGCAAATGTAGTTTAAATTGGTGGTATTCTATAAGGTTGTTGCTTTTTGGAATGCCTTCTTAATAATGGGTTTAATTTAGGGGAGTCCAGGTCAACAAGCTGCACAGAAATAGAGAGATTTTTTGTATGTAAACATAGGTTGACTGAACTAAGTGGATTTAGTCTAAAATACTCTGCTACCCTGCAAATGAGGATCCAGAGCATTTTACAATACTTTGTGGAGTTATAGATGAATATTGTTCTTGAATATTCATTTTGGTGTTCTGAACAGTTTGCTTTATCAAATCTCAGTCCTTGACACTCTCTCAGTACAAATAAAAGATTAATTTTATCAAAGATGTATTTTGGATCATGAAACTCCCATAAAAAGATAAAGGAGAACAGAAGACAACCAAAAGTAGATCATATGATCATAGAATCATAGAATGGCTTGGGTTGGAAGGGACCTCAAGTTCCAAACTCCCTGCCATTGGCAGGGACGCCACCTGATCAGGTTGCTCAGGGCCTCATATAACCTGGTCTTGAAAACCTCCAGGGACAGGGCATCCACAGACTTTCTGGGCTGCCTGTGCCAGTGCCTCACCACCCTATGAGTGAAGAATTTCCTCCTAATCTCTAATCTAATCTCCCCTCTTTTAGTTTAAAACCATTCCTCCTTGTCCTGTAATTATCTCACTGAGCAAAGAGTTACTCTCCATCACCCATGGAGTAGTAGCATGACTGTATTTCATTCTGTTTTAAGGTCTTCTCTTTTTTGGTTTATTTTGTTTGTTGGTTCACTTTATGCAAAGGATTTTGAAACTTTCTGCAGTGGTATAAGCTTTTTCTTAATAAAGCATGTTTATTTTGCTGAATGCTAAACATTTTTGTTAACAGTTTGAAAAAAGATACATTCCAATCTACAGTTCCAGTAACTTAAGGGTACTTTTTGCTAGCACCCAGCATTTCTTCTAAGTCCTTCACATCTTCCATATTTTGAACATCATAACCACCAACCCACTTCCACCTTCTTATGTTGAAGGTGAGCTTTCATAGTCAGCTTGACAAGCATCTTAAAAACTCTTTTATTTGTTCTTTACTTGTATTACATTTCATCAAGTTCAGCTTCCTGATCCTGTTCTCCATGCATCTTCACTACTCCAAAACTAGGAAGAAGTGAGAGGCAGTGACAAGGACAGGACAGGATCCTCCTTTTTAGTACACTCTTAGAAGAGTTGAAGTTCACACAACTTCACCACCCAGGTATTTCAAAAGACAAACTGAGATGACTCCAAAGAGTAGAACAACGATTTTGTGCTGGTGGATGGTACAGCAGGAAGCACCTTTCTGCTGCACAAAAAGAGTAGCATTTTACACTTTTTTGTATTTTGATAGTATGAGGGGACTATAATAGGGGACTTGTCACATGGTAATCCCTGTCTCTAAAACCTTTTAACTGAAGCTTGTGAATAGCACAGATGAGGGAGAAAATAATGAACCAAGGAAATGTTTCTGAAGTAGTATAAGTACTTAAAGTAATGAACAATCTCTGCCTTTTCATTACTTCATGCCCTTTGGTGTTGTTGGTGCCCAAGCTATTTTGCAATGGGTTTATCTTTCACATTTCACAAATTAGAAAAACAAGTCAGAGGAAAGTAACTTGCTGGAGAAAGCAAAACAAGTCCTTGGTAGAGCTCAGGGAACTGCCAGGGTGTGAAGTGCCCATGAAGCCCAAAATCTTAAGCAAGTAGAAATGGACAGACAAAGATAATTTTGCAGTCTCTATGTCAAATACCGGATGCACTGCAGCATGACACACTTACCCCTGCATGCTACAGTCAGCATCAGTATTGTTGCACCGTTGCCCCATCCAGTCCCAACCCACACAACAATCCTTCATATCATTCCATTCAGTGGTACCTATGGGAGACATGACATGTCTGCAACAGCTATGGCACATGTATTCTCCCAAACTTGGATAAGAAACATTTATTTTGGGATCCCATCATTTTCCCTGATGTATAAAGATACGAGAGAAGACAAACAGATCTGTGACAGCTTTTCAGACAGTGCAGGAAAGTAAAGCTGCTCTCAGTATGTACAAGCATCAGCAATCCCCACATGCTTTAGTTTAAGTAAAACATGCAGTAGAGTAAAATGACTGAGGAAGTCTGTGCAAGTGAGTGAAATTAGCTTTTTCCTAAAATGGAGAATTAGAATGTTTCATGAAATTAATGGAAAGAGGATCTTAGAAAGAATAAAGAGGGGCCTGGATAAATTAAAGATTTTATCTGAAACCAAACTGGAGTAATTGACTAAATTAACTTGTCTTAAAGAGACATGTACTGAGACATTGCAAAATAAAGAAAAGATAAAAGGAAATTAGAGAGTGTAATATGGCATATAAACAGCACTAGGATAAACCTGAAGGGAAAAGTAAGAATGCTATTGTCAAAGGGGAAGAATAAAGGCTTTACATGTATATAAGTGACTAAATGTACCATTTTATTTTTCAACAAGAAATATAAAAATCTTCCTGTTGTTTCCCAATAAAGAGAAATAAGTATTCAGAGAACAATCTACAAACATTATTATCTTGGGGAGCAATCTACATACAAGTGCACCTAATAGTCATTTTGGGCTGACTTTTTTATTAACAAAAATTTCAAGAAATCATGAGAAAGCCATGAGAAGAGATCAGAATTTGATTTTTTTTTTTTACTGTTGTGTAGAATAAGCCAGGATAAATATTATTATATATTATATATATTTAATTTGTGCAGTATCTAAAATGAATCATTTGACAATATTTTTTTTATCAATAAAAATATATTAAAAACAATTTCTGAGCTTTTTAAGGGACCTTTCATATACTAAGTAGCTAATGCAAAATCGAAAAAGCAATAGAAACACTTCTGCATGGTATATTACCAGAACATATATCCAGTGCCCTCAGTTTAGAAAATATTGTTATCAAGGAATGATGTTCATGTTGTAAAAACCTCACATAAACCAAGCAAAGCTTTTTGCACAATTCTCTCATAATTCCTGATCAGAATATTAAATTAAGATTGCAATATTTAATGGAGAAAAAGTGATTTTGTTAATCTTGCAGACAGTCCTTCAAAACCCTTTTTCTTTTATATATCCTACATTTCTTATTATTATTATTACTTACTATCATAGTTGCAATTTGTGACCCCAGCCAGAGACTAAATGCAGTGGGTTAAATTCTTTGTATATATTCACATACATTTATATATATATATATATATGCATGCACACATGTTCAAAAACTTTCTTGCAAGATGGTGGGTTAGCATAAATCACATTTTCACATCTTTAAGGATAGAGGGAAGGAGAATTTAAATGGCAAAGACAATACTTGTTTTTCAGTCTAACTTCATAACTCAAACAGGAAATTTAATAAGTTTAAGGGGATTTAAAAATATATAAATCTAAATAATAAGATAGTTTTTCTTAAGGGTGGAGAACTATCTTTAATTTGTGATGGAATCTAAAATAAAGAGGAAAATTTAAATAAACCTTTTCATACTGCTTTTTATGTCAGCTGGTGTCACTTTGTAGAAATACCCTACAGCATAAAAGATGCTCTTCTTATTTATTTATTTATTTATTTGTTTACTTATTTGTGATTATATGGGAATCATGTTAGAGAAGTTTAATTAATTATAAGATAATGATGGTTTGCTGCAATCTAAGTAAACATGTTCCTAAGAGCTATATCTGTGGTTGCTGCTGGGGAAAGGCACACCATTCATTTTACAGGGTTTCTACATATCTTGCCAGAAGGAAGCCAGCTCTGTGATAGATTTGTACCAGCAGGGCTTCACAGCTCTTTAGGGAAAAAAAGAAGAAAAAAAAAACAACTGAAGTCAGGAAAAGAACAAAGCAAGATTTTTCTCTTTGGGGAGGGGGAATGAAATGTCACTTTGCTGGGAAGAGGCCTGCAAGGAAATGTTAACTTCTACCTCCCCACATTTTAAAGTTTATAATCTCTACATTTTTCACCCTCATTACATGGCCATGAAGCAGAGGTATCCTAGTAGGCCTCTTATCCCAAATCAGAAACTGTTCTGTGATCACCACGGCACCATGGAAATTCAACCACAGGGCTGTACTTCATTCTTTCCACTGCCCGTAGGTCCTCTAACCCAAAACTTGGCTTCTGTAGTCACGCACTCGGGCAAGGTTTCCTCTTGTGGAAGCAGTTATTTGTTTTACCTCAAAGAACATGGGAATTGTAATTTATCTGAGCTGAAGGTGATCAAGGGAAGAGAGGGAGAGAAGGATCCTTCTAGGAGAAGTGCTGCAGTGTTTTCAGTGCTCTGGAGAAACATTTGAGACATTACACCTTGTTGCAGAGGTAGCACCTCTAATGCCAGTGCGTCTTCAGTCCCATGGAGAATTTCTTGATTCTTAGTAGGGCAAATGAACACAACTCTGCAGCTTTTTTCAACAGGATGAGATGTGGACTGATGATGTTTAGGAGTTGGGCAACCCTACAGGCTCCTGTTGTGTTGTAGGTGACCAGTCTGAAGCCTAGCTCCAGTAAGAAGCAGAGTGATGAGATTTGTGGACCAAGGAAGGAGAAACAGTTGGAAGAGCTCACCTCTGCAGTGGGTCTTGTACAAGATAGAATAAAAAAGGCAAATGGTACTCTCATCCTGTGGCAAGGGATGAATGGTGATACTGGAATCACAACATGTTTGTAAACTACATTTGATGGGGGCACTTATCATGATTTTCAACCTCAGCCCTCCTGTTAATCTCAAAGCCTATCAAAATCAAAGCAGCATTAGCTTCACTTAATCCCAATGTGATTTCAGCAGATTCTCACTTGTGATGACTACAATTTGAGATGTCTGTTTTCACTTTTTTAACCTGTCTTTCTATTACAAATAAAATAATCTCTGATCAGTTTCTATGCATGTGTCTGCCAGAGTATGTTCTTTAAAGTGTTTTGAAGACAGAGCCTTAAAGTTTGCAAGAGAATTCATGTTCTGGCAAATTACCAAAAGTCACTAAGAGAAGATAGTACATATGAGGCCTTCTATTCAAGGGGAAAGATCCTATTGTGTTAGACACCTAAGTACTTACATGGGAAGGAGATCTTACACATAGGTGATGCCCAGGAAGATAATGGTTGTGTTTTGTTGGTGTTGGTCCTAAACACCAAAGTAGTACAGATATTAGTGAGTAATGAGGTTGTAAAGATGGGAAACTGAGGCAATACTCTCCAAAGTATTTAAATGCCTCTTTGAAAGAAATCAATGTCATTCAAGCCAGTGAGTGAGTTACCTGCATCCTCCCCGTGACAAGGGAGGGACTCATACATTTCCCAAGCCCCCAGTCACTGCTTCTGTAATGGATGAGTTTTCTTTGCAGCCTCTTTTCACAAGATCACCATGACAACAGTGGCTGCTCTCTTTTTGGCTAGTACTGATTGTGCATATTGATGGTGATCAACAATGAGGTACTATCACGATAAGTAAATAGATTAGAGCCATGTGTTACCCTCTGGTCAACGTGCACAATAAGCAGATCTGTAGCTTTCAGATCATTGTTTTTATTCCTTCCCCCTAGTCTTGCAGTGTCCTTTTTACTGACACATAAACTAGTATTTGGCGATAGTATTATTTACATTTTTAATTACTTTATGTGTACTGGGTATTTACTCTGAGCACAAGTGGCAAGCTGTTTGGGAGCTAGTGTTTCTGCAGTGCTGCTAATTAATTGATGATAAATAAGTAAATAAAGAGCCCAGTGAACGCAAAAGGAAAGACTATAGTTTGCTGCTTTCCTTTCCAGAAAACTCTTTTATTTAACTCTTTTATTTTTTTTTCTTTTTTTTTCTTCTTTTCCCCCCTGTTATTATTAACTTTTTAATTGAAAAAAGTTTGACATTTGGCTGGCAAACCTTCCCCTGTAAGTAATGTATGGCACAGAAGACAGGTTTCAAAGTTCTTTTTTTTTTTTTTTTTTTTTTTCTTTCTTTGTTTCTTGCACTGGGATACTGGGTCCTTGGGTTAGTCTGAAATTCTTCACACACACACACTGATAAGTCAGATCTGGGGAATCTTCTGTATGGGTCATGATTTGAAATCTAACTTGAGAATAATGAAGGTTGGGAGTTGTTGCAAACACAAGAAAGGAGCTGGGATGGAAACAAAGCAAAAAGAATTCCTCTGTTTAATTTTTATTGAGATTGAAAAAAAATATTTCACCCTTCTTTCCATAAATAACCCCTACTTACACTGCACAGATAGGAAATTTAATAAATTGCAACTACCTGAGTTAGACTTTCAAATGTTACACCTATAGCCAGGGCAGGTTTCTGATTGAGTATATTCTGGTCACTTTCTTTATGTGACTAAGGCTTTCGTCAGCCTATCAGCATGTGCCTAAAGTCATGTTCATTCACTTAGCTCTTTTGCATTTAAAAATCTGGTCAAGATGAGGCAAGCTGTATATTTTAACATATATTTAACTATGACTAGTGAGTGTTTTAAGAAGAGTGGATACCTGGTTTATGCTCATTAATAGACGGAGTAATCCAGTAAAAGAAGGGTTGGATTTGTGAGCTGAATTATGTAGCACATCTGAGCTTTCTAGTGTTGTTGTTGGTTTTCTACCTTCTTTGCCTCAATGTAAGCAATTATACAAAGGGCAAGCCCCAGCAATAGAGAATATCCCTAGGAGTGCTAATAGAGCCTGTATATACTGAAACCTGTATATACTGAAGGAATAACATGACCTTCAAAAGCTTTAGAAATGTAAAAAGACAAGTTAAAAAGGAGACAATCTTAGTGACATACATACATATGCTGCTGCATACATTTACAGCCTAGATTTTATAGAAAACTAAGTAAGCTGTGAGAGGGCCACCATCTTCCATCCCCAGGTTCTCAGCTGCATGACTTGTTTGATGTGACTCAACAAGTAAGAGACTGCAAATTTCTTTCTGCTGACTTCAGGATAGCTACATGCCATTCTCTGCAGTAACAAAAAACAAAGTATATGAGTCTGCTCTTCATCATGTTCCTTTCAATTCACAATGGTCAATCCGTTAGGGAAACTTGGGCTTCACAGTGTTGAGCAGTGTAGTGCCCAATTTTCATGTAGCTACCTGAAAGATGGAGTTCACAACTTTGTGAGGAAATACCTTTTAAGTGCCTTTTAACAGAGGCAAAAGAAGCCACCAAATTCAGCAAAGTGCTGTTTAATTTTTCAAGAAAGAAGTGGCTGGATGGATGTCTGATGATTTCCTACCCCTTCCTTGGTCTTGCAAGCCTTCCTGTACTGAAGTTGCATATCCCAAAACATTTCTGGACTTAGATACCCAGATCTCTTATTTTCAAAGTGAGTGAGGTGAAAGAAATGCATCCCTCCTTTTTTTTCCCAAAAACGAAATGTAGTACATTTGTTCAAGAAGAGATAAATTTAAGAACTGATAGATACTTCTTTGTGTGGAATTGTTTTAACACATATTCAACATCCCTTTGAAAAGTGTCCTGTGTTATGAAGTATAGGGGGAAGTTTCCATGGTCTTTTGGGTCAAGGATATTTCACTCTGCACTAATTTTCATTGATTCCATGAAATAAAAAGCACAGTTAAACACAGATCTATACTTTAACAACAAGAGAGACTCAGGTTCCCACTGCATTGAATACTTAATAGCAGGTATTGAAATATTTAGTGGCCTCCAGGCTAGAACCTAAACTTCCCCTCCCCTCATGCAAGGTGAGTGTCTTAACTAGGTTATGAAACAGCACTGTGCCATATCAAGATCTTTTTATAGCCAAGATCCACAGAGCAATATGTACCTTGGAGAGACAAGGAGAGGGGGAACTCCAGGAGTAGCTCATATACACACTGTAATTGCAGCTTCCCTGCTGTGTCTTAAAGCACTTTTTCTTTTGGGCTTAAGGAATGTTGAATTATTACCTGCACACTGGAATTGCTTCAGCTGGGAGGTCTGATATCACCCATGCCCCTAGATCACCCTGACCAATTTATCCTATACTATGCTTACAATCAATCATTATCAATTAATCACACCACGGCTCCTGGGACAACAATGCAAGATGTGGAGTGCAATTCACTGTTTTGCAAGACATATGAGACCTCCTGTGTGTCTTGTAACAGCCCTCCTGAGGGAAGAAGTGTTGCTCACCATAAGCTCCTACTTAACTGTTAAATGAGAGGTGTGGAGTGGGGACAGAAATGAATGTAGGTTCTTGGCAGTGGGTACACTCTAACTGGGGAGTCCTTACCCAAAATTTGACTGTAGAACATACTCCTAATTTGCCAGCTATATTTTGAGATGGAGTGCTTTGAGAACACCTACTATATTGAGTCCCATTCACAAAATAAGTAGAAAAAACACATCATCTGTATTCCCCCCTCTGGGTTAGGAATGACATACAAGCTAAGATCCGAAGTTTTGACAGGAATGTGGTACTTCTGTGCACTTGAGTCTTCAGGAGGATATTATTTCTAGGTAGCAGCAGTGTCAGACTAACTGACAACTACCTGCTGAAGTCCCCTGAGTCCCTTGACAGAGCTATGCCAAAATACCTGCTGAAGAACAATGCTTCCAGAAGTACTCACTGTGCGAGCAGACCCTTGCTGTCAAGAAATTGCTGCAGAAGCAATAATCACTTTGAGAGGATGGCGATGGGCCACTGTGATTTCAAGTTTAGCAAGGTACAAGAGACATTAAATTGCTGGATTTCTATGTACATTCCTACGGCCCAGCTTTGGGATTTAGGTTATTAAATCAGATTCTGAGTTTTCATTTAAAGAAAAACAAAAACAGAACAAAACAAAAACAAAAACGAAACAAACAAAAAAACTCCCACACATTTAAACAAAACAAAACAAAGAGATGGAGTGACCCTCCAATCACTGGAATGTAACCAAATGAAACTGTGTGATCCTATGCAGGGAATATTTGCTGCTGTTTGCTCCTTAGTTAATTAATTATTGCTGGCAAGTTGCACAGGGTGTGGGCCTGTTCTTGGCTGCTGCACTCAATGTTTGATGCTGAGGCCAGGGGAACTCCAGAGGGTACTGTAAAAATTCCTCGCCTTGGGAGTGAAAAAGAGAGAAAATTCTGCATGCTTGCTGTTGTTGTTTCAAATCCTGTCCCCCATGACAGTTTTTTGATGGTCCTTGATGCTCTAAACCACCAAAGACGGAAGCAGCAAGACTTGCTCAGCTTAAAGATGTTAGGGAAAGGTTATGAAAGTATATCAGGCATATCCTCATAGAGTTAGGGGGAAAAGGGAGAACCTAGAACAAGAGTTAAGATGTCTGTATGGGACATAGCACATCTGGGCTTCATTCCCTGATTTGTTGTAAAATGTCTTTATGACCTCAGCCAAATCACTTTGGGATGGGTTATTAAAGGGATTTAGGTACCTAAATCCACCATGACATTTTCAAAGTTGAGGCTCAGGCAATGCCCTGTCTTTCTCCTCCCCTTTGGTGCATGAAGCTCCTGGGGATGGTTAAACGTACCTTCCTGCTGGGGGCTGTGAGGCTTGAGGAGCTCTCTCCTGCCACATCCCTCCTGCTTGCTTTTTTCATCTTGTAATTCACACTGATACAGGACTGTCAGTAAAACTGGATCACGCAACTGATTCTTCTGAAAAATAGGCAGTCAAAATGTCACCAAATGTGGTAAACAAAAGATTATTTTAAGTCTGAATGGATAAAATCTTATTGTCCATAACACCACAAATATAGTACAGAAGAGATTGAGGTGGATTAGGGGCAAAAACTAAAAATGTGGACAAGAAAGTTAGGACCAGCCTGTGACACAACAACCACTAACAGAAATTTAACAGAAATACCTTACTTTATTTCTATTTTTACGTGTGTGTGTGTGTGTGTGTGTGTGTGAAAAAGCTTAATTGTTTCTAGGGTGTCACTGCTAACAAGGTGATTGAAAAAACACTTCAAGTCTTTTATTTTCCAAGAATGTTTATTTAAGGTCTGCCAACTGATGTACCTTTTTACCAGAAAAGACTCAATATATATAAAAAAAATAAAATAAAATAAATAATGGAGCAACTAAGCGTCCCACAGAATAGTTGAGGTAATTTATGATAGTTCAGAGTAATTCACAATAATGCCAAAACAACTCCAATGGAAGATGAAAACAATTCCCACCTTCCTGGATGAAAATTAGAGCTGTTTAAAAATTTGGATTTACTTTATTTCCCATCCCCTACTTCCCCCCTTCCTCCGCCCCAATAAACATAATATGGTTAAAATCATGCTTATTCTGACATAAACTAACAGTAAATCAGGTTTAAGTATTCACAGGTTAGTAGTTTTTAAACCACAATAGCTGTCCATATAGGCAGTTTCATTAATTAAACATATGAATTTAATGCAGTTAATTTATGCAAGTTTGGGCCCAGACTCACTGTTGGTTACCACAGTACAAGTAACGATACATTATTTGACCTATGGTATCTCTACCCCTATGTAGTTTTGAGCTGTACTAACTGAAAGACAGCAACAAAGCAGTTTGGCTTAGTACAGGAAAGGAAGCTTTTCTGATTCAACTTTGTATTTCAGTAGGAAAAAAATATGGTGCATATATAATATGAATTGAGTATGAAGTACTTTGTTTATCAAAAAAAATAATTGTATGCTTTATGTTCTACTAAGTACTGCAAGAGATTTCTTGCCTTCTTGTTGGAAATTATAGCTGAAAAAAAAATTGGGTGATTTATTAGCTGATTGATATTTTTCTCTTCTAAAATATTATTTTAGTTGAAACAAACAAACAAACAAACAAACAAACCACAAAAACCCAACTTCTTCGAGGAAAAAATAAATAAATAAATAAATAAAATCTAAAAAAAGCAAAAGGTATTTTGAATTCCATTTAGCAGAATCTTTCATCAAATGTTTTCTCAAAATGGCTATTGAAATTTTTCTTTAAGTGACTGAAACCAGATGCCAGCAAAGTCATTAACTGAA
Source organism: Anser anser (assembly GCF_964211835.1). Lineage (NCBI taxonomy): Eukaryota > Metazoa > Chordata > Aves > Anseriformes > Anatidae > Anser > Anser anser. The sequence goes on from NC_139720.1 coordinate 5,338,498, forward strand.
GACTTCTTGTTTTGTTTAAAGAAAAAAATTGAGAAAGTGGGGCCAGGGAGAAAAAAAAAAAAAAAAAAAAAAAGGTCTGTGGGGAAATTCAGACAAAGCAAATAGCTGTTCATTTTTTTTCTCTGCAAAGCAGAAACAACCTCAGTCATTCAGGATTATTATGATTTCTTCACCTTTCCAGATTTTACTCCCCCTGATGAGTACTTTCAAAACACAATGAGTTCCTCATGGACTGAGGTAGGTGAAGTCATCTCATATATTTCTCCCCAATGTAGGCAAAGGGATCGTAAGCTCAAAGACTGCAATGAGCTTTATTTTTCTTGTGTGCGTAATGATCATAAGCAGATTGCAGCTGAGCTGACTACTTGTTCAAAACGTTGAATATGTAATACTTGAGCAGAAAGTGGACAATATGACCCAAAAAAAAAAAAAAGAATGATTTTACTTCTCAACCTTGGTCAGCTGGTCAAAGTCACAAAAGTCGAATGAAAACAGGCAGCAGCTGCTGACTCAGAGGTTACACTATTAAATTAGTAGCAGTTGGGCACAATATGTTTCTGGCCCACTCTTGGACAAGGACGTCTCCTTCAGTATCCCAAAGGCTTTGAAGCCTCATCTGGAGACTGAAATCCCCAAGGGAAAGGTCACAATATAAGAGAAGCAGCAGTGTTCTGATAAACAGGATACGGGAATTTTAGAAACTTCAAGACTTTTTTTTCTTCCTTCCTTTCCGGCCCACACAGGTATTGCTCGAGGCATCAGTCCTAGAAAAATTAGGCTACTGTAAGATTTATTGGCTGAGTGCAGAGTTTACATTACATTTTCTCTCATCACTTTCTCCCAGAGTAATTGCCTATGCATGCACAGTCCTGGCTGCAAACAGTGTGGTCTGATCCTTGGGTGGCTCATTTTGGGACTGATCCAGCTAAAGGTTGATATCACCTATTAGCAGCTGAGTCCTTTTGACTCAGAAGCTTGGGACTTTGCAGGAAGATAACACGGTGCTTTGGAAGAGCAGCCCCTCATTACACAGCTTTTGCAAACACTGTCTCCCATTTATTTATTCCATACCACTGCTGTTTCTCTTCAAGTCTGATTATTTTTACTGTAATTTTATTTCAACTTCAGCCACTGGAATTGATAAAAAATACCTGTAGATGTACTTCCTTTTTTTTTTTAATTATTATTATTTTTTATTATTATTATTTTTTACTTTCTAGTGGGCCTCGAAATTCTGGCACAAAGTTTGCAAACCTTTCTCCCTCATTTGTTCTAGTTGCCTCAGAAAACAATGCATTTCAGCTAGAAACACCAGAATTAGGCTGGCAGAAGGGTTACTGGAAAGACAATCACTCAATGCTCTCCACACACCTGAAGAGGCAAAGCCATACTAGCAGATATGAGCCATAGTATCCGTAGAGTATCTGTGGGTCTCTCTACCCAAGGTTATGTCTGGACAGGGATAAAGATCTGACATCATACAGCAACAATACTCCCCAAATCCCTGTACAAGGAATTTTATAGCAAAAATACTTTACCAGCTCAGAGAGCTCACGATTCTCAGACTAACTCTAGTGGCTGGAAAAGTACTATAAGGCTTTTAAAATATGCTAAGCACCTATGCAATGTCACCTATTTTGTGATTAATCCTCAAATTTATCCTTACCTACTAGAAAACTTAAATGCAAATGCCAGAGAAAAAAATGCTAATTGAGAGTCTTTGCTGGTAAAACCAGAGCCAGACCTCAGAGTTTGACCCATGGTGAACACTCTTAGCTTTTCAGCTCATTGGCACTACTGAAGTGTGATGCAGGGAAAGGTGACACCCAGATCATTTCCCTTCATAAAATCACAGTCCTGCAAAGCTACAATAACCATTCCTGAAACAACACAACTACAGGCGTGCCACACCACTTCAAAGACCAATTGTATTATTCTTATTGGTTCCTTGAAAATATTTCATGACACATGAACCTCCCTAACAGTAGAAAGACATACAGCTTTGAAATAATAACTGGGGGAAGAAGGTAAACTGAGCTATATTTATTCAAGCATTCCAGGTGCCCTCTGCAATTGGTGACCTAGTCAAGTATGAGAAACAATACAATCCCAGGGGACTGCCGCCAAAAAGATCCACAGCCACTAAATGCATTAAGACATTAATGTCTACTTTGGGATCAGTTCTCAACTTAACAGGTTAACCTCTGGCCCATGAGGGAATAAGCAGCAAACAAGATTTAGCTAAAGCTTGTACTCAGAGGGTAATTGATAGCTGCAGCCCACCCATCTGATACATTTTTTGATGGAGATAATTTTCCTCTCATAAGGGAACTATCCATAGAAATAATTTAAGTTGACATCTCGACACTAAATCAAAATACCGTGGTCTGACATAGGTACTGCTAGATGATCTTAGCCTTCCTAGCTAAATGACAGAGAGAGAGAGAGAGAGAGAGAGAGAGAGACCTTGGTTTGCTATTTTGATCATTTTTTGTTCAGAAAATTTCCATGCTAGCCCAACTTTTCTATGGAATAATAAAAATCATTATTTTTATTCCTTTCCCATTAGATATATTTCTGATTTTGACAAAATATGGCTTTGTATGGCATTCCATTTTTTGTTTGTTTGTTTAAACAACAAATATTCCAGTGAAGCATGGGAAAATTTTGGCTGCTTTTTGAATACATTTGTGTTAGAAAAAATAACTTGTAAAGGAGATAATAACGATATGAATCTTTTTCTTTCCCTCCCTTTCCTTTTCCTCTCTCTTCCCTTCTCTCTCCTCTCCTTCTCTCTCCCTCTCTTTTTGCCTTTTGCCTTTTGAAAGAAGAAATTATAAAGGTCTGTATTTTTTCCTACTTGCTTCAACACAATATGAGAAAAGCCAGAATAAATCAAATGTGTAAAATTTTTTTCTACTCATCTCACATTTACCATACAGAAAAATATCATGATCTTTGGGGAATATCCAGGAGCACCAAGCAACTCGCATGAAACAGCATTTGTAGTACTTGAGGTTGAAGTTGAATGTCAACCCATCTGTTCTACTAGTATCAAGTAAAATATATTTAATCTGTTAAGACATTTTTGTCTTTATTTCCAAATTCTAATGTGCTATTTTAATTTTAGAAGTTAGAGTGTAAAGGTACATTTCTTTACCCTAATCTCATAATTATTATCAGTAATTTATCTTATTAAAGTAGAAAGTTTTTTCACATGAATGACAACAGCACCACTCAGCACCACTTGTCTTCCAAGATATAACAATTTTCCTTTAGTCTTTTTTGTGTTAAATTATTGCAGAAATGGAATAGGAGCTGTGTATTTAAGATCTTTTACTTGTAATATTTTATATTATCTCATGGTTCATTAAGTTTGGCCAAAGTTAAAACGTCTTTCAACATCTAATAAAGCAGAAAGTAACAAGAAAAAGTCACTGCAGAACAGAAAATATCACTGTGGTAGTTATCTAAGAAAGTAGATTTGGGACTGACTTGTACCAGCTGGAAAATGTTAGACTGAAAAGCAGAAAACCGTGTACTTGAAATGTAAATTATGGTATGAAGAAAGCCATAAAAAAAACCTTCTGAACTCTGAATTCTCCTAAAAACCACTCATTTAAGGAGTGTCAGGTGAACTAGTGAACTGGACTGGGAAATTTTAGCATATTTTATGCATTTCCCATTTATAAAGTTTTTTTTTTTTTCTTCTTCAGTAAAGCAATAACTAAGAGGCAGACACATGAATTTTCATTTACAAAAGGTGTATGGATTACAGTTGTGTAACTGCACACATGATAAAGTGGAGAAAACACTTGGGACCTGTGCTTCTCCTGGGCTTGCTGGGTTCCTTTGCAAAATGACAACTATTGCTTGCAATGGCAGATGGAATCTTTAATCCACCAAATAAATGTGATTTTATTTTGGATTTTGGGCAAACTCAAGGGGGCCGTTGAGGGATATCAGCTTACCATTACTTTTTTTTTTTTTTCCTGAATTAAAAAATAATTAAAAATCAAAGAAAGAAACAAAGAAAAAAGTGTGACTATATTAATCTTATTCTGTTCAGGTGAAGCAAGATTAATTGGAAGCCAAAGAATTTTGATCACAGAATATGATTTGAAGAATCCATTTTGAAATTAATTGATCACTTGCAACATTTTAATTTGGGATATTTTGTTTTCCTTATATGGGACTTAGCCAGGCCTGTTGAGCATTAGACTGTTTTTTTGGGTGCAAATAAATTCCATATAAGGAAACTTTTTCATTATTGCTGAAAGCTTTAGTTTCTGTTTTATTCCCATTCACACAGTATCCATACTAGTTTCTACACTGAAGTACTATGATCCATTTAAATCCTTCTCATTCTAGATACGATTTTACTGGCCTCTCAAGAGGTGACATATGGGTAGAGGATGACGGTTTAAAAAGTACAGGGACTAGGCTTCAGTGGTAGTTAAAATTTGATTGTTCAAAATTAGATAATACCAACTGGACTCCAACATCCCTATGGTGTGATGAAGATCGTTCTGTGTGAACCTTAGTCTCACTTCAGTATCATTGAAATAAGTTATATATCTTAACTGTGATTTTTTTTTCATATTCTGTTTAGTATCAATGATGTATATTATCTGGCACTGTGTTCCTGAAAACAAAACAGTGATAAATGTTTTATTTACCTTCACATGAGGCAAAGAAAGAGACACATTAATATGAGAATCTGTCCCTTTAAATGCATATTGTACAATGGTCATTGTGGGGGCAAGTCAGCCAAACCATATCTTGCATTTGGTTGTTCACCTCTGGTTTGTAGTCTCTGTTATGGGCAACCTCTCTGAAAAGAAATTCTTCTTTGTATCACCACTTTAAACTCTCTCTCTCTCTCTCAATACAGCACAGACTTCAAAATGCTTCTTTGAAACAACTGAAGAGTGAACTTTAATTCATGTTTTTTAAACAAAGGTTATATGAGACTTACAGAAGCCTTACAAAAGAAAAATATCAGCAAGAATTGCACATTACGTTTAGAGTGCTACTGACTTTCAAATTTCTCTACAGGTATTATTTCCCATGAATAGGAACAAAGAGCAAAAACAGTTAAAAAAGCATATTCAAATGTGTGCATAAAAAGGCATGGTAAATGAATACTGTTTAGTTTGCTGACATAATTACTGGAATGTAATTTTTATGAGTCGTAGAAATCTTGGCATTTTCACTGAACCAGATAATTAGACTCTGAATAGAACAGGGTCAGAATAATTAATACATCAAAACTAGATGAACTTTTTCTAATTATTTTTATTTAATCTCTATTATAATTATTGTTATACTCTGCTGAGCATGATTGCCTCATGTTCATAGATTTGAATGCTGTCTTATAGTTGCATCCTGGGACTTTGTGGAATATTAACAAACCGTGGCCTGGAGAAATTAGAATGGTGTCGTTTCAAGATGGAATTCTAAATTGGAATTCTTCTATTTTTCTGTGTAGTTGCACAAAATTTGCTCCACTGTCATTAAAAAAAAAAATAAATTAAAAACAAAGTATTTTAGTTTGTTTATTTTTACATTAAAAGAGAACTTCTCTTAGAGTTAAAAGCAAGCTTTTAATGCGTACCTCCCTCCCCCTCTCTCCTGACTCCTATGACTTTTTTCAGATCTCATTTTCTTTTAATTAGATTTTTTTTTTTCTGATTGCACAGTTTCTCTTCAAGCTTTTGAAACATCAAAGTTAAGAGCAGACTCCACCATTTGAATTCAAACCATCACTCAGAAGCACGGAGAGTAAGGAGCATTTCTGTCGTCAATGCCGATGTAATTGAAGGCATGTGAGAGATTTTAGTCTGCATCTTTTTTTTTGTTTGTTTTGTTTTGTTTTGTTTTTTTGTTTCTTTAAGAAGTTTAAACATTATATATAACCACACAGGCTGCCATCAGTGGCACTGGTTCAACAAGTTGTCTGACGTCACGTCTGCCGGACAGGGCCTAGGGGTTGCTTTGATGGCTAGAAAATATGTCTATACTTTATTATTCAGCATGTGCTGTGTCTAAACTACAGCACACATGTAGCTGGAACATAAGCTGCAATTAGAAAGTCTTGCCCTTTGCTTTAGATGGCAATAGTTTATGAACCTGATGCAAAAGGCTGCTTGTTCATTTATGGGTAACTCTGGTTACCTACAAATTATTTTTCTTTAAGGCCTTATTTATAGGCTTCATTTATGTACTGAGACTTGAATAGAATTACTGCAGACTTGAATTGTTACAGCCATAAACAGAAATAAGAAATATGATAACTTTTGAACTTAGAAATTGGTTGACCGTTGAGAGTTTTCTTTGGAAAGTTTAGGGGGAAAAAAAAAAAAAAGGTGTTAAGGTGTATGCCTTCTGTTTTCTAGTATCCCTTATTATCATGAGCAGGAGTTGTTAACAAGAAGGAATGATCTGTAAGGTTTTTTGTTGTTGTTGTTGTTGCTTTATTTGTTTTTATTTTTTCACTTTGGAGATTAATTCCATAAACCTGTGTTTAACCCAACAAAATTAGATCAGCTCTGTCAACAAAATCTGATGAAATCTCTGTCTCACATATGAGCTCTGTGGAAGTGAAGACAATGTATTCCGTTAGTTTTCTTCACCTTGAGTTTTATTCAAAGTAAACTAACCTAATTTTTATCCCTCATCCACTCTTTCACTCTAAATATGAATCCCAGCCCACGTCAGATTTTTTTAAGTGTTACAAATGAGCAGGGATAAATGAAAAAAATAAGTGACCGTCTTTCCTTCGAGGGGTAACCAAGAAGGTCTGACTAATCTCTGTAGGATCTCAGTTGTACACAATTCAGCATCCAGAGAATAAATATGGATGGTTGGAACTGGTGAATGGGCAACGAGTGGATAACAAGCCCAGCCTGAGTTTCATGTTGATTACACAGTAATCTAGACTCTGTACCACCCTCTCTCAGACAGTACTAGTCTAGTACTAGTACAAGCCCAGAATGGCTTGTAGACTAGCTGGGTAGATGCTGTTAACCTGTTAATCAAGTACACATAGTATGGTTTCTGATGGGTACTACACTGGATTAAACACCATAGGCCCGAGGAAATCTCCCTTTAAAATCTTTCTCCTTAAATCATCTCGGGGAAGTCATTGTAATCTAGTTCTATCATTTCACCGTCAACAAGAGAAAGTATTTCAGCCCCCCCCCCCCTTTTTTTTTTTCAGGCTATTGTGTAGCAATGGCAATATTAAAGACCCAGAGTTTAACTAAATAGAATATAATCTATTAAAATTACACAGTTGCTTGCTACTGATGGAGACGCATGAATACAACACTGAATGGGCCTTGTTCTAGCTCGTAACCGATGAGCATCTGACCTATATTATCATACTTACCTCACAGGAAATATCATAAAGTCATCATAGAATGGCTTGTGTTGGAAGGGACCTTAAAGATCATCCAGTTCCAATCCCGCTGTCATGGGAAGGGATGCTGCCTACTACATCAGGTTACCCAGGGCCCTGTCAAACCTGGCCTTGAACACCTCTAGGACTGGGGCATTCACAGCCTCTCTGGGCAACCTGTTCCAGTGCCTCACCACTCTCTGAGTGAAGAATTTCGCAGAATCACAGAATGTTAGGGATTGGAATGGACTTTGAAAGATCATCTAGTCCAATTCCCCTGCCGGAGCAGGAACACCTTGATCAGGTCACACAGGAACACATTCAGGCGGGTTTTGAATGTCTCCAGAGAAGGAGACTCCACAACCCCTTTGGGCAGCCTGTTCC
>NC_139720.1:5348783-5568783 GCF_964211835.1 Anser anser
AAGAAAAGGAGAGAAAAGAAAGAAAAAAGGAAAAGTCAACAAACCAGAAACCTTCACGTTACTTAAAAATAATAAAACAATACAGGACAATGGTATCGACATTATATAGTTGGCAAAATTAGAATTTAGCTTTTGTCCATTCCTCATCTACTTTTTCCATTCATTCTTCCCATCAACAAGATTTTCCTCCTGTTTTCTCACCTTTCCTTTTCTTTCCCTCTGAGTTCTCATGTTCATCCTGTTTCCACAGTTTCTCTGTTTCCTGTCCCTCAGCTCTTCATTTTGGGAAGCAGTTGAATTAATACTAAATTGTGTAAATGTTAAAAGCCCCTAAAAACCCTTACTTTTGATTTTAGAGGTACACAGCTGAATCAGATACCCAGTGTTTTCCTTACAATAAAAATATAAGCTTTCATAAACTACAGTTAACTGCATGACTTCTAAATAACTACTGCAGGATGAGATGAACAGTGCCAAGAAGGGTATATATCTCCCCATTAACAATTAGGGGATTTTAGATAACTAGTTCACATGCAGAAGTTTACAAGGCATTCACCTAAATTTAGAAGACATGAATTCCCCAACGACTTGTGGAAGATCTACATTTTTACAGTTTCAAGTTGTATTCTTTTATACTTTCTGTCTGAGAGTGAGGTGAAATTAATACACAATTTTGCTCTGTGTGCCCCTTTCCATTCCAGAGATGAGCTCATTTCCATGGTAGTGAAACTTTTGATCTGCAGTTTCCAGGACAGTTTTCTAGAATTTTCTTTGAGGCATAACTCTGAGCAAGGTCAGGTGCCTGGGCACATGTCCTCAAGGACACAGTTAAAACCAGGAGGTTTATGATCATTTGCAACAATGGCAAATTACATCAGCTTTCTTGACCTTTTTCCCTCCATCATTGTAAAGGCTTGCTGGTAATTCCATGCCTCAGCCCTGTTGAAACAGAGATGAGCTCCCACTTAAAAAAATATTTCCAAAATACTTTGTACAGCTTTGAGCCTCCAGAACAAGCAAGATATTGATACATTGGAGAAAGTTCATTAGAGGGTGATCAGGATTGCTGGGCATGGTGCACTTGCCCTGTAAAGACAGGCTGAAGGAGCTGGGCTTGCTCAGCCTGAAGTGGGCATGGCTTGGTGAGATCTGATAGCATGCTTTCAATATCAAAGAAGATGTTACTGAGAAGAGGGAACCAGAATCTCTACAGGAAAGTATAGTGGGTGGATGAGAGACAAAGTTCATAAATTAAAACAGGATATAGAGATATAAGGAAAAAGGATATAAGGAACATTTCGTCGCTATGGTGACAATTAAACTTTATTTAGGGGATTTTGGAATCTCTGCCGTTGAAGGTTTTCAAGACCAGGCTGGGCAAAGTGCAGAGCAGACTACTCTGAACTCAGTGCTGACCCTGATCAGAGAAGACTGTACTAGGGCTTTTCTGAGGTCCCTTCCCACATGAATGACTCTATAATCCTACAGATAAATGACAACTGTGTAGCTCTGTCATGAAAATTAGACATTTTGATGCATTAATGTCTTAGCCTGGACCCATAAAAAATAAAAAATCTTTCTTGTCTAGACAAAAATAGAGGATGCAATCTCTTCTGTAACAAGACAAAGCAACTTCTAATGCCAACATAGTATCAGCAATATCTAGCCATTGCACTTCTTATGAAACATTCCTGCAGTCTGTACTCATCTGGTAGTCAAAAAGCAACAAAGAATAATGGGATTCCCATCACTTAACTGTAGACACTGATCTTACAGTCAGTAAGTGGAGCTAAATATTTCTAGGTACAGTCCATCTCCCTCAAGGGTGGTTCATAAAATAGGTCAGGTGAATCACTACCAGAGAAGTGCCTACCTCTCTGCATTGACAATAGCGCTGATAAAATGATAGCTATCTGGAACATTTAATGAAAAAAAAAATAATCTTCCCTCTCTTTGGAAACATACAACAAATTCAATTTTTAGATGTGGAGATGTTTTCAATAGATTCATTGAAATTCATAGTTGATACTCTCCCTAACTAATAACAAAAGAAAAGAGCTAAAAAACAGAACCACTGAGAATATAAGACGTACAATGTTCATATTTGAAGTATTCTGTTTGAATGATTCTTACTTTGAATGATTTATAAGACCATGTTTTCTGGTTTATAAATATAAAGTTCTTAACCATCTTCTGTGAGTAAACATGATTCAGACACTGGTAGCAAATAATCAATGACAATCCGAGCTGCAAACGTTGGATGCTGCAGCTTGCAGTAGTGTATATTGCTTGAGCTCTCAGTGACATTGTGCACAACAGTAGTAATCAGCCCTGTCTCACCACACTTGGAAACTGCAGATATGTAGCCAGATGGATGAAGCCAAAACCCTAATAAATTACAGGCCTTTAAATCTTAATGGCAGCATTATTTTTGCACTTGATCCCAAAACTGAGAGTATAAGCTTGCTATCACATTACCTGACTCTGCATAGATGTGAACAAAAATTAATGAACCATTGAAAATCTTCATGTCTCTGAAGAGGATCTTTATGCACAAGTGATGTATAATTGGTGATTTTCACTCAGCTCACACTTTTGGACAGCAAGAAAAGATTAAGAATCAGGAAGATGTTGACAGGTCCTAAATGCTGGAGTTCTTTGCACAGAATATCACAGTGACTGGAGAAGAGTTATAAGTGGCAGGACCTGGCATACATATATGGCTTCTTTACATATAGGATCAAGTTACCAAGGCTCAGCAGCTTGCAATCCATATTAAGAGGTTCCCAGCCTCTACTGTACAGAGTATGAATATAAGAGAATGCTGGTCAGTGCTTATCCATTCTTTAAAAGATATTAAGTCTAATCTTGCTCTGGCAGACAGCAATGGAAAAGTTCTCAATAGCTCCTCTGGAAGAAAACCAGGTCCTAAATACTGAAGTTCTTTACATGGAAGATCAGAGTGACTGGAGAAGAGTTAAAAGTGTTAGTGACAAATGTTACCATTGCCATCCAGTGGTACCACATGCTACTGCATATGTATATAAAACCTACTTCTTGCAACGTATCAGAGAAAACACATCTCACCCTGGTACAAGACCTCCGCAGCACATAAACTTCATTTCATGAGTTTAAGAGAGCTGAAATATTGCTTGGGACTTCAGCTAGGCATCTACACAGAGCTGGATAGAAGATTCGGACCTTTATGTCTTCTAAGGCAAAACAAAGATATAGGAATCAAACAAGTTCCTTCTGCTCTCTTCTAGGATAGAAACCTAAAGTGCCTCTTATGCACTCACAGCGATAGTATGCAAGAAATCCTACTTCTATCTTTAGGCTATTAGAAAAATAAAAGCATGTATTTAAAATGATCTGAGTGCATATAAAAATGGTCTGAATTTTTCTTTCAAGTGAAGAAAAGGAGAAAGTTTGATAATACCAATAATGAGTTTAAACAATTTAATCATTTTCATGCAAAGCTTTCTCCCTTCCACCTACCTTTTCTCACATGAGAGTGAAACAATTAATATATTTTGATGTTTTTATGAAGAATGCAAGTCCTTTCTCATTACTAAACAAATCTCCACATTGGAAAAGAAAAATTAATAAAAACAGGAAAAAAAAATCCTTCCATTTTACGGGTAGGAAACATCCAGTTAAGGGGAGTAGCATACCATGTGACAATTAAAAGTTATGACTAGATCAGGAGGATGCTGGATATAACAGCTGATTGCAATGTGTTTCCCGTCATGTAAGTGATCCTAGTCAGACTGTGAGCTGCAGGCTGCTACATGGAGAAAACATTTAGTCATTAACGGTTTTGTTTCTGTCTTGCTTACATCTAGTCATATGAGCCTGACTGACCACCATATTTTATGCCTTTTTCCTATCATTATTATACCAGTGAATCCTAAACAAAGCTGACCACTGTTAAGTTATAAAACAAGAGGCACAAGACAGTGAATAAGGTTAATGCATCTCAGTTGGGGATGAATTTGACCCTCTGGGCTATTTCACATTTATAAGATTTACACTTGGCATCAGATTCACTGGTGCACTATATTTGCTCTGTAACAGAGCAGCTGTGAAACATCCAGATCGGTTAAAATGGAATTGTTTTGCTCATGAATTTGACCCCGGCTACCATATGGACTGGGAAGCTCATTTTATTTTAGCAGTACTGTTGCCATAATTATTATTTTTATTTTTTTTTCAAATGATTCTTCTTCAGTGGTTTAGGTGCAGAATTTACCCCTTAATTTTGTACTTTGAATGGCTGAGTTTTGTCTACTGCATGTAAAAGTATGAAAAGTCATCAAAATGTTAATAATAATAGGAAACAGGAGAGTTCAGGTACCATTTCTGATTGATCAGTTCCTAACTTTATAGTGGTCTGAGATCACCTGTGTTGTGAGAAAAAATAAATAAATAAGAAAATACAAAAACACCTGCAGACGAAAGCCTAGTCTCTTTAAAATCTGGGCAACCTTCTTAAACTGTCTTTCCATTTTTAAGGACTATTAAGGGAATTTAGTGTGACAACTGTAGGTGTGACACACTCCAGCTAACTTCCTAAAGTTAAACATAATTCTGGGGCTGCAAGCATGAGCTCATCATGGAGGATAGTCCTCCACACACACTCTGAGGGATGAGACAACATCCTGCTTGACAATATATTTCATGTCAGGTAGAAAAACACCCTATATTTTGGATATAATAAATAACCAGGATGTGCATGATGTTGAAGAAATATCATGTGACCTTTATGATGGTTTTATAAACACCAATAAACTATGGTATTTCAAACATTCTGAAAACAATTTAATGCTCGAATATTCATGTTTTGATAGGTTTGATTTTGGTATACTGCCAGTCCACCCATTGGGGCATTCAAGACTGATATGTTGATATGTTCATGGTTGCTCTTGAGACAAAAAAAAAAAAAAAAAAAAAAAGCACTTAATCTCAAAAAAAAAATCATATATGTTAAATGTTACTGAAGGAAATGATAAAGACATTCTGCTGAACTGGAGAAAAACTGAGAACTACCAAGTTCAATATTACCTCTTCTATGTTTGCAGTGGTCAGTGAGACTTGTCCTCTGCTAAAATATATCAGAAACCATAACAGAAACATGTTTGTATGGGAGACACACTATTATTGAAAAAAGTGAGAGACCATGGGGTGGTGAAAAGGCTATCCCAAATATCACTCTGTTTTCCATTCAGACCAGGTGCATTTTACCTTGATTTTCCTGACAAAACTGTTGCTTGCATCCATCTGGCCCTACCAAAACAAAATGTTCTATGGCAATCATTTGCTTCCCTCTGGGCAAAAGGTGAGATTGAGAATGAATTACATGCAACAAGTTAATTACACATACATTACACAATTGAAAATGAAAGAAATGTAAGAAACTACAGTGAATACGAGAAAGAACCTAGATGTATTCTGAAGATCAAGTGATAGAAAGCTAGATTTGGCTGATACACTACAGACTTTAAAAATACCAGGTCAATACTAGCTGCAACATGGTGAACCAAGTGTTTTGAATAACCTCTAGGATAGTTTCTCATTATGACTAATAATGTTACCAAAATTCCCTAGAGGAATTTAAACAGGACTATGTGTAATTAGGAGGATACAAATATGTTATATTGTCACGTCTGCTAACACTGCCCTAGTTCGACTAGCCAACCAGTTTTAAATTAGATTAATATAATAAAATCAATGTCAATTTTTTATCGGGGTGGGGGGAAAAATCATGTCATTTTGCAAGAAATTTTGTAAATATTTGGGTAGTTTATGTATGTGCTACACTGGTGCAAGAGCCAGGGATGTTTACTGCCAATTATTTATTTATTTTCCAGAATAGATCATGAAGAAGTTTTGGTCTTGGTCCTTAGGTCTTATAAAATCTCTTCAAAGAGTGTGCATTAAAGTGAAGGACAGCACATCTTCACTTGAATCATTTGGGTCCTAGATTATTTAGGCAGCTATGATTAGTTTCCTGTGATTCACAGCAGCGGGGACTGAGAATAGTGGAATTTAGTCATTTTCACTTTGAATATGCAGGTATTGTTATGCATAGAAGACATTTTTGTTTAAACTTTTAAATTATCATTTTTTTTTGCCCTTCAAAAAAAATAGAGGCATGAAACTCCATTCACAGTAACTGTGATGAAAATAAACACACAGACAAATAAAGGAATAGACCTCAGCATAGCTCTATTCCAATCTTGTTAATCTTATCAAATTCTTTACTTTTTGAGCCTAGTTTGCAGATGTGCACAAGAAGGAGGCAATTTCAATTTTCATTAAAATAAATAAATAAAAAATCACACCTCTTACACTTGTGGTGCTGGTAGAAATTTTTAAAATATGTCACAGCTAATATTATCCAATACTAGCCATCAACTACTCCAGGTATGAAGTTGGAAAAAATAGCAGTTCCTTGTGAGAGAGGTATGATTGAATCAGATGGAAGGTATTCTTGTAAAGAAGAAAAACAGTGTGTAAAATCAAACAAAAACAAACATATAAGCGTGTGCCCAACTTATGATCTGTATGCCAGTCTTAGGGTTTTTAGGGTCTGATATACATTTTCCATATTGGTTTCAGCAATTCTTGCCATTCTGATTAAGATACCTAGACGAGGATAATGAAAAGTGAGTTGACATGGGAATGAACATGCATATTTTTGGTTTGGCTATATTCCCATTTGGAATTACTGGTGGGATATATGAAAAGTCCCACAGATATGTTCTTGCATACTTCAAAGATGACTGTTTGAAGTATTTATACACATGTAGGCATGTATGTGCATATATGTTTGTTGGGAAGTGTGGCCTGGATTTCATGGGACTAGATCAAGAGTCCAAGGCTTTACTTTTTACTCTGGATCTGTCATGATATTTTCAGAAAAGCAATGTAACTCCTCTGTGCTCACATTCATTTATAAAACAGAAACAAACATTCTTCTGTCTTTATCATAAGCACTTATAGAGAGCTATTTTTGTTGGTACCTCTTTTATTTTGTTGGCACACTGACAGTTTTTTAGAAGGTGTAAAGAATGTTTGTTTCTTTAGGTATAAGTAAAGAGAGGGATGAAAAATCTGTATTTCATTATATATAAATATTTTTTTTTTCCTCTTGAATTCTCAGCCAGGAAGATAATACAGAGCAGCAGGCACAGGAACGTCCATATACTGCATTATGGACTGTGATTCTGCTTCTATTAACTGATATTTTGTGTTACACGTAACGTACATTCTAGCAAAAGCATTTCCTGCAACTAGAGACTGAGTAAAACACCACCAAGTCTGAATGTACACAGCAATTCCTGCCTGGAACTATGTTTCTTTACAAGTCTTTAACCTCACCTTAGTTTTTTAAAGTATGATGTTAAAGAGGTCATCTACACTTTTATTCAACAGGGTGGTCAAGCACTTGCTTAACTTAAATCTGTTACTGCCAATACAATTTTCCAGGTTCAAGATGCAGTCATGTTTAAACAGGTTAATAAACTGATGTTTAATGAAAGTATCTACCACTGAAAACCTCAGGTTCATAGAAACAAAGATTTTAGAGTTAGAAAGGACTGTAGGATGATGCAATTCAACTTCCTTTAAAACAAAGGCTATCACATTTCATCTAGTTGCTTGTGTACTGAACCCAGATGTTCGATCAACAAGTGCTTAGTAAGGGGACAAATGACTACTACTGTTCTTTAAAGATCTGTATGATAGTCTCAGATACCTGATTTTTAACATCTTTTTATGCTGGGGAGAATTAATTGAAACTCTTGCCAAAAGTCAAGCCCATTTGTCACAGATTCTCCCACACTCACCTATTAACAGTCTTACTGACTTATTTTCAAATTATCTTTTATATTCTTTTATATTATTCTTGTACGTATTATTTTTCTTTCTTTAGTTTAGTTCTTCAATTCCCTCTACTGCTTTTGGCCTTCTTTGCTATTTTTTTATGACTCCTCATTTCTGTGCCTGGACATTTTAATAGTCCTTCCTCCACTTACGACCCCCAGCCCACCCTCACCTCCATCTTTCATAGTCCCATTTTGCCACTTTATTTACTTTGAGAAATCTGGGAACCGAAGGGAAAGAAGGAAAGAAGCCCTAGAGTGTGGGCTGCAAATGGGACAGAAATCGTTACCTTATTTTGAAGGCAAAGCTACAGTAATTATGCTGATTTGCCTTAGGAGAAGCTTAAACACCACCATACTTTTTTCAAGTCACTAGCCCAATTGTGAAGAAGACCTAATGTGACAACAGTAATGAGCAGTGTATCTCAGAGAATTTTGACAAATAGAGATAAATACACTGAAATGAAGCCGCTGTGATAGGGAAAATGGTGGTATAAAACACTGGATCAGACTTTATTACAACACAAGGGGAGGACACTGGGAGAGGATTTAAAAACATATTGGAGAATGAGGTGTACATTACTCCCGGGCTTGAAATTAAAAGGAACTGGGCTTCTAAATCCTCAAAGTGCCTTTGGAAACCTTGTCACTTTATCCTATTGAAATTCTAGTTTGAAAAGTAATTGGGAAGCTTTTCAAATTAAAATTTGGCTAGGATACAGTTACTTGTAAAACACAACTACTGAAAAGGCTATATTCTTTGTTTATTTATCCAAATGGAGCAGTCTTGTCAAAACCACAAATTGATGCCAGTCCATTTTAGTTATTTATTTATTTTTTTTCAGTGGTGGTGGTGGTTTTTTTTGTTTGTTTTTACTGTCTCTTTTCTGTTTCCCACCAACCCAAGCAGTGTTAAGAAGGCAGGAGATGAGTGGGAGGCACAGGGCTTCTGGCAGATCTTCCTAGTGTCCCTAACACTAGTGTTAGCTACTTCTGACCTCATGTGGTAGGATGAATTCCTAAAGGGAATGTCTGATCTTTGAACCTGCTCTCCTGGACAGCTGAGTTCCATCCTTAGCAAGAACAAGGATGCAATCAACAATTTAAGACAGATCCTTACAAAACAAACAAACAAACAACAACAACAACAACAACAAAAACAACAAAAAACTCACTACATGCTGTTCAGATATATGTTTTCCATTGCCATTGTTTAGGTGTTTATCTGCCAGAAGGATCTGCCTATGACAAGCAGTGTTGTGCAGAGTTTTCTCACTTATCACTGGGGCTAACTCTGGACCCCAAGGCAGTGGAACCACACTGTCATGAAATACCACCAGAGCAACAGGTTAACAAGCCCAGGAACTAGCCACAGTGATGTAATCCTACTACTTGTAGGACTTAATCTCTTGTTGTTGTACCTGCTTCTTCACAAGTAATTTGGGTACCTTTAAAAGCCTTGCATAGTGTTGTTAGCTGAAAAGCTTAGTGGTAGTATCCAGCACACTTAATTTTGGTCATCGGTATTCTTGAGGTCAATGAAGAAAACCCTAGAGGAAGCTGAACCTGTGACAAAATAGGTATTTAGTATAGGTGAGAATTATCTTCCTATCTGTCTCTGTTGACTATAAAGTGGCCTGGATGACTAGCTGGGACTAGACACTTAGATAAGGTTAAGTGAGGTGAGTCCCAGATCCAGGGTAGATGTTAAACCAGCAAAATAATGTTTTAGCTTTCCTAGCTCATTGTACTTCCTGAGCCAATATAAGTCATTCCAGCAAAAATAAAATTTTGCCAGTATAAGTTGTGTCCACACAATGAAAGTTTTAGTACAGCTATCCCTATAAAACTGTAAGGTGTAGATGAAACTTCATTTATTTTATTTGGTTTTGCAGCCTTCCTTATGAAGTTTACTTTTATTGTAAATGAACTGGAGATTTTGTTGCAGTCTATGAATTTATGTTGTCTTGGTTTTAATGGTATCAAGGCATGTAATCTCTTTGACAACAGGAGCCAAATATATATGTTTAACATACCAGTATACGGCAAGTTTTCTTACATTAAACTCTCAAAAATTCAGTAACTGGGTCACTTTTCCTACCTTTATCTTCTCTGCTTAGTTGGCTCTTGAGTTTTTGAGCTTATGATCTTTGATTCTCTCCTACCTCTGAAAGGGAGGGAAGGTATTCAATCATGCCCCTTCAGTGCTTAATCACAACTTTAATACAGTTTCCTTCCTGGTTGGTCGTGGCACATATTGAATTAGGAAGCAATCCTGTCCCAGATCCACAAACATACTGCCAACCTTATTTCCTCCACTTAATGTAATCCAGTCTAGGCCTGGATAATTGAAGGCTTTTGTTACTCTCACCATGCCCTTTTCACATGCTTCTTATATGTACAGTATATAAGTCATTTCTTAGCCCAGTTGTTCTTTCAAAACAGGTGGTCTATATTATATTCCTTTGGGGTCTGACTCTGCTTTCATTTACCTCATCATAAATCAGGAGTAACTCTACCAAGCTGAATGGTGTTATGTCAGTGTAAAACTGATGTAAATGAAAGGAAGGAATATAACATTATTTCCCGCTACTGTTCTTTCTGCAGAAGGTGGAATAAAAATGAACTCTTAGTTTGTGGCATACCCTTTCTCTCACTTTTATGCTCCATTTGGGGCCTTCCATTTTAGAAGTCATCTCACTGCTAGGTGAACCAATTTCAAATGTCTGAAAGGTCTGTTCAGCAGTAAAAGCCGAATCTGTCTTCTAAACGGGGTATGTCAGGGGGATTCAGGAGCCCTACTCCTACCTGCTGTATAAAAAAAGCTGATGTACAGTCATATTTCTGTTATACAATGTCTGCAGTACTTCCTCTTCCCATTTTTATAAAATGGAGAATATGATTGCTAGAGACAGAAAACTGTAGCACTTGAGTAAATCACTGAGTCTGACATTGAATTTAATGGGTCCAAGATTCAGCTATCAACACTTATTACAGAAGTATGAATCACCTCATTGAACCAGGTCCAGTCTTGTAGCCAGTCTCTTCACACTTTAATTTCCTGTACTAACCATAATCTGGAAGAAGGGATATTCAGTGATGTTTAAAAATAAGCCAGAGATTAAAAAACTTCTGCCCAGACTCTGCCTGTGTTCATTTTGGTTCCATTTTTCATTTTATCATGTTGATCCATGCTTTCATTCAGCAATGGATGTCCCATAACAATCTTCACTGCAGTATGGTAAAACAAACAGGACTGAATAACATCTGGAACATTTTTTTCCTCATTGGCGATTACTCAGAACAGAATTTGAATACATTTTTTCTAAAGTTTAGGACATGTGGATAAGAAGGAAATTGTAAATGACAGATTCTAAACAGTATAATGATCTTATTTTTTTTCTATAAATTAATTCAATCAGTATCAGCGTTGGGGTGGGGTGAAGGGAGACAGAGGTCATCTCATTGGAAAACAGCCATTTAGATGAGTGTAAAAGGTGTTAGATTTGCCACATAACTATCCCCCCCCCCCTTTTTTTTTCTTTTTAATTTGTAAACAGGTAAGAAAGAGCAATATCATGAATGCAGATTTTTTTTTTTTTCCCAAAAATTTGCCAGGAATTTTACTGTGAATGCAATATTTCAGATGTATTTCTCTGCCTAAAACATATGGAGGATACCTTTAATTCTGTAGAATTGTTGCTCTGGGATTCAATATTTAGCAGGACACAGCTTCAAAACTGAAGAGAGCATTTAACCACCTAAACTAGAACGAGTAAAAGGAGGCTGATAAACTATTAATGTTATGGTGTATCAAAGACTAACTTTTGTATCTAGCTTCCCACCAAACCCACAGTGGTGCTTCCTGTCCTCCAAAGAAAGTATTCGTTCATGTCAGTGCTAAACACTTCGGTGGTTCATGCCTTGTTCCTGTTAGGATGTGTGATCTGAACATTCCCCCTCTCTGTGCTCCAGGCGATCCAGTACTTTCAATGTTCTTTGGTTATCATTAGAACAACTAATGTGGCACTGACCATCACATTGCTTAAGAAATATGGTGGCATCATCATTCTGCTGTCATATCTCAGAAATTGAACTCATACCAGGAATTAATTGACTTAGTTTAATAGATTGTTCTTATAATTCTTCTAACTATTTAACTATTAAAAAAAAAAATATTTAACCTCCAGTGTACTGGTTCCATCAATTCCTCCTCCTTCAGAAGTGTTTCCTCTGTACAGGAAATAATTGAGGAAACATGGAGCAGTTACGATAATTCTTTGAGGAGGTGGCATGAGTTTCTGAGTTCTGCTCCAGCAACTATATATGCCTTTCTTACTAAGTAACTAATGGGAAAAATAATGCATTTCCTCTTTTATTTGAAGGAAATCTTGAACTCTTTTCCAAACATATATCCAAGCCAAAATAGTCTGTATGTGTGGGTTAGGACCCTCTTGAGCAGAAGGAACTGAAAGAGCCTTCCACATCATGTGGATTTTCTCTATTTACTTTCTTATTCTATGAAAAAGGAAGTGATTTTTGGAGTGTAAACTATAGCTGTATCTCAAAAGAAAAGTGAGACCTACACTCTGCCTTTGAGAGATACAGTTTAAGCAGTAAAGGCCAACACAAATTCTAAGGCTATGACTCTGAACTGGAAGTAGGACAAACTTGCTTTAGATGTAATGTGGATATGTATATATTTCTACCTTAATTAGATATAATGTCTTGAAATACTCTAGACTTTGCCAATGTGTACGTATGCACATGTGCAAACACATACTTTGGTCTTGAGACAGAAAATTGTACACATAGTGGGCCATTATAATATTTGACCATTTAGTATCAATGTTGTTATCCTGCCCTCCAGAGCAAAAACCCATTACTGAATGGGTGCAATGATTTAAAATGAAGTCAGTATCTACATCCCTCACCTCCCTGTTCTCACTTACAACATGAAGGAGAATATTTTGTTTACCCACCACCATTACTCATTGCTAGGGAGAAACACCCTTGTGAGACCAGGAGGGCTGATTCCCATCTCGCTTGTCCTAGTGCAACACCAACTCCAACTCTGAGGACTGCACCTAGTCATACTGGTACAAATGAGGCAGAAGATATCTGGCCCCACTGGATGAAAACAAGCAGGACCCCCACAAAAAATGTCTGTTGTGAACCTAAAGAGCAACAGGGTTATACAGTTCAGCTAACTCCTTCAAGCCCTCGCAGTGGTGTGGCTTTTGTGGGTGAGATGTTCAGGTTTAGGCTTATGAGAGCATCAGGGTATGAGTATGAAAACAAGGACATGAAAAGGAGTGGGCAAGATGGCTGGGCATGAGTCATGCCAGAAGTCCAGGCAGGTTGCTGCCGCCCAGCACATTGCTCCATGCTTGGGTTGGGTTAACTAGTAAGCAAGGTGTGATGTGAGTCAACCTCAGAACTTGTCCAAACGGTTCCAGAAACCTGCAAGAAACATTTCTGAGATGGGACTGGTTCATAGTGGGAGCGGGGGGGTATTGGAAGAGAAATGCGTATACGGTACAACTGGGTGGCAGTCACGCAAAATCTTAACTTCTCACCGGGCAGTGACCTTGGTATGTTTTCATGTTTATCTAAAAAGATAAAAGGTATGTGATTGCTCAGGAATGAAAACATGGGTACCATTCAAACAGAGAAAAGCAGAAACAGCAGTTTAAGAGGCAGGGAAATGTAAACCAGCACTAAGAAACATTTGACTTCTCCTTTTTTAGCTACAGAGGTCATGGCTGCATTATATTGAAACAAATAGGAATGACTGAGCAGAAGGTTTTGATAATGTGGAGCAGAGCTCTTCTAGGGATATTTCTTACTGTCAGAATTTGTAAGATCCTAAAGCTAACAATATAAATATGACCAGGGTGAACAGCTTCAGATTTTTCTAACTGTAGAAGAGACATCGAGTTCAGAATTTCCCAAAAGAAAGTGACAACAATGAGAGTCAGAGCTTGTAAATGTGCCTTGCTTTTTTGTATAAGACCCAAGGAAGACTGCGTGTTTCTTGAGAATATTTAGGTGTTTGGACTTCTTTATAAACACCAAATAACACCATGATTGTAAATACTCTTAGGCCAACAAATGAAATAAAGGTTTAAAACTGTTAGGAGGGAGTGTTTTGTTTAAAAACACGAGGGCAGATTCTGAGAGGATGTAAATTAAGGCAGCTCCAGTGAAAAACAGCAATTTACCTGAGGTGGATTGAGCCTGTGATGTTTTTGAGGTATAGCCTTTATACATATCTGATTTGATAAAACTGCTAGCAAAGCAGACTCCTTGTGTACAGACACAGACAGCACGCTGCTTAAACAAAGGTCCTGATTCTTATCTTGCACCAGTTTCACACTGGTGCAATCCCATTGCTACCAGCCATTTTGTTTGTGATCCGTTCTTGCAGTTCAGACTTGTGTCAGCACTGGGCCCAAAGTTTCTCTGTGAAACCTGAGAGAGAGAAAAATTGCAAAGTGGGAAAAAAAAGGATCAATTTTTCATTTGACACAAAATGAATCATTACTTCCTTCTGGGATGTAGTACCTTTTCCCACTGTTGGCTCCGTTTCCCATAATGCCCTTGACCTCAGAGGTCACCTGTCATTGGAAGATGAAGCTCTGAATAAACAGAGAAGACCCTGTGGTGTCTCTTATCTCTTCGTTTTGCCTCAAATCTCCAGGCAGAGTTTTAAATTATTCATCCACTAGTGCTCTCTGCGAGTTACACGTCTCCGTCACCTGCCCCCCCCTTTACTTGCCCATTTGTGAGTGAAGGCGGTATCCTTGGGAACCTTATCAGAGATCACAGATTCAGGCTCCAGAAATGAAATAAAAGAGGAAATTGGCTGTATTAGCATAAGAGGAGTCAGCCTGGAGTTGAATACACACATCACCCAGAAGCACCACTGGCTTCTCTTATCAGCAACGTCTGATCACCACTTCTTTATACACACATGCACACAGACACACATGCACCACACATGCACACACACAACCACTCTTTAATTCCACCCAGCCCATTCCTTTGTTCCAGCTCATAAGAGGGAACACATGAAATAAGGTCAGATGGCATAAGTTTCCTGAATCAGTTTTCAATGCTTGCTGGGTTCTCCTAGGTAAAATAGCAGAAAACAGCATTTTAAAAAATAATAAATAATAATAATAATAATAAATATTTATTTGTTTATTTATTTTAACAGAAATTATGATAATCCTTTAGCCTCACTGGAGGGAAACAACAACAACAAAAATCAGGATAAAGATTTCAGATAGGAAGGTTCTATTATTAATTCCAGTATGATTCCTAGACCAATCTCTCAGTTTAATCTCTCTCTCTCTAATATCTCAACAATAGCACAGAACCATGGTTTATGAGTGTTTTTTAACAGATTATAAAAAACTGATAGCCGTATAACATAACTGAACATTAAAAAAAATTGCAATTAATATTTTTGAAATGTAGAGGTACAGATCTGTGTACTTGAAACATATTATTTTCCCCATGCTTTCTTTACATGGAGTTGTTATCTCATACGCTACAGTCATGGCAAACACTGTGCATTCTTCCTTCCTAATCAGAAAAGCTGCACTGTGATCTATTAATTAAAATGAAACTATCATTTCATATTCTCCATGTTATGCTGAATTAGAATTTTAAAATTCTGCTTTCCTTACATTTGTTGGGATATTTTTGTGTGTATGGCTTCATATTTTGCCATTTGTAACTTCAGTGATGTATGTTATGCTTCCCAAAGCTCCTGTTGACAGGGTGGCATCTGCTGCCCTGTTGCTATTAAGTTTGGTAACTGAAGAAAAAAGATCAGAGGCAACTGATGTTGAAGAAAGTGGAAAGCATGCCCTGTGGGATCTTTACTCACATTTTAAAATGTTTCCTCTCCATCTTGTGAAAATTAACAGAAAAGAATTTCCATTCTACAGATCACTGTTATTTTGATAATGGTCAAATTTGGCAATTTCCTTGCATTGTTTTACTCCTGGCAATATCACCATATCTCTACAAAATGATGATGATATCACCAACAGTACAGAGCAAATATGCATTGGATTTATACAGTATCCGTAAGAGACTAAATTCTACAGCCCTTAGGTGAGCAGTTTTAACTGAAATAAAGAAACCATTCTTACTTTGTTTTTAAAGATGGAGACAAGACAACAACTTTATTTTACCTTAATTTATAGGTTGAAATGAAAGAAAGAAAGAAAGAAAGAAAGAAAGAAAGAAAGAAAGAAAGAAAGAAAGGCCAGTTGTGATGGGTCCACTTCTCCTCTCTTTTTTTTTTTTTTTTGAGTTGTTACTTATGTAGACATAACTAAAAATAAAATAAAATAAAATAAAATAAAATAAAATAATTTCCAGTGCTTTATTCATGTTGTTGTGGATAAAAGATAAGATTATGGTTCAATAATCCTTTCCTTTTATTCAAGTAGTGCCTTGAATTTCTAGGAGTGTCTGTATCATTGCCTTTTAGATTCGTACTGTGCCCCTGATGTCCTCACCAACCAGAGCAACAAATATCTATGCTTATAGATCTTTGACAGTATTCAGTAGAAGGGGTTGTAACTACATATAGAACCAACCTTAATTGGACTTCTGAGTAGGAGGCATGATATATTCATTTGTAACTGTATGCAGGACTGATGCCAAATTATTCCATGAAACGACTCTGTGGATCTACTGAAGTTGTTGGCAAAACAACCATTGACCTCAGAAAAGCCAGACCTACACCCTTAATATCTACCTCTCTGCTCTTGCAGTATTCATCAATGTAGGAGGTCATGGTATCACAAGAGGGTAGCTAGGAGGAAGATGCGGGTGATAAGAGTAGCAAGGTTCACTTTGAGCTGTGACATGCAAATCCTATGCAGTTTCTTATTTGAATATTTTGTGTTAATCTTACCAAGAGAAAAGCATCTTCTCACAATGTCAACAGAATGTGAGATGTGTCATCACAGCTTCTATTTGTGACACATCTGGAGGCTGAAAATGAAAACCTAAGTATTAATCAAGAGGCTTTATAGATTATACACATTTAAAGCAAAAGGCAGAGTTGGAGACATGGTGACTTCTTTTACACAAAATCAGATTATTTGCTATTTTAGCCTATCCAACTGAATGAAGATGTTGTAGGTTTCCTGCACAGTCTATGGAGTTAAATCTCAGTTAGGTCAGTCATACTCTGGAGATACTTAGCTATGTCCATGAAATGCAGAGAATCTGGGGAGAAGAATACTTTTACTTCATTATTGTTTCTGTATGTTGGACAGAATGAAAATGGATAAGAGATCCTAAACCAAAAGGTAGAACATATCAGAAAGTTATCATCTCTATCATTTCTACCACTAAAATTCATATTGCTAAGGTACAAACCCATCATTTAGTAATAAACAGTGGGTTTTGTGTGAATCAGTGTTGTTTTTCAAATTTTAATTAACTAAATTCTTTTATAAGCTTATTACTATTATTTTCTGTTAGAAAAAAAAAAAGATAAACAAGGATGCTACTGAAATGTGTTTCAGAATAAAGGATATAACATGTACAGTAAGAGCAGCTCTTCCCTTTCATGAAGTGACTAAAGACCAGGCTTTTTGCAGACATCGAAATCTGAGTTTCATCATTGGGTTTAGTGGAAGCAAGACTAAAACTTTGTAGATATGCCTAAGGTCAGCGGAAACTTCCCAGATATGAGATTCTCTCCTTTGTCCAGACTTTCTCATATTTCTCTCTCATAGAGTTATGACACTTATTAACATTCTTGTAAGACATGGAAAATCCCTCAGACTCTGCAAACTGGTAAAAATCACCATTTCTGCTTAAACCAGTGTTGCAGCACCTGGTGGGGGAATTGAGAACTCATGTCATGCAGCTGGGTTCAGTATGATATATATAATATGCTAAAGATTTCACCTTCTAAGTCATTTTGATTTATTAAATATGATTTTAATGAAAAGATATTTACAGAAAGGCTTATAGTACTTGAAAATTTAATGGAAAAAAAGCTTATCTTCACCTGAACTAAGTGTTTTTTCTCTGTTTAGAGAATATTTCTTCCTTAAAAGAGATGATCACTTTTAACCCTTGGAGATGCTGAACATTTCCTCATTACAAATTTTTGATTCTTTAAGCACAAGGTTTTTATACACAGTTCTGTAGCAAACTGGGACCTTTAAGAGCAGAAGCACCATGTCCTCTGTAATTCCACAGTACTACAGTTAATGTTAACTAAAAAGGCTGTGATCTACTTATGCCTGAGAAAATTCTTTCTTCTACAAACCTTCAACTTCTCTGCTAATCCAAGCCATTTCCATATACTGGCTGTATATAACTCATGTGTTCAAGCCTCCTTTCTTTTTCCAGTCTGAAGAACCAGAGACATATTTATTTTTGGAATAAAATGTGGTATGCTGATGAAATCACATATGAGCTTGGCACTCAGTGTTCTGGACATGGGTATAATGGTCAGCCTTAATTCAGCCTTTTCAGCCTTCAACAGGGCTCTTCAAAGTATTCTTATGCCACTCTACAGTTACCTGAATGAGTCAGTACACTATATCCCCACTTACTGTGCAAGAAGAGCTTTCTTGTCTTAATACCATCTGAGCAAAATAGATGGCAGTCTGGTGGGGTAGAAAGCTGTGATCTCCCCTTTCTGCAATATATGGAACATACTGTAACAGGTTGGCCATCTAGTATTTACCTCATGAGTGAAACAGGAGCCCTATTTCAAGAATTAACTGGCAGACTGATTCTTTCATCTGAAGCTGGTGTTTCTCTAGCAAAGCATTATGGCAAATATGGCATGTGTTCTGCAGCTCATGAATTCATTGCATCATTCTACTGATAACAAACCTGACTCAACAGGATTTCTTAATTCTGAACACCTTCTGGCTTTTGACATCTTTCCCACCTCTTGGAGGTGTTCCCATGTGAAGACATGGACATTGCATTGGAGTGTGATTTATACATTTTGCATCTACAGATCTCCATGCATGTGATGGAAGCTGGCAGTCAAGGTTTCTATTTCTGAGCATTTCACTAAGGGAAAATGAGTGACTTCCCTTGTGATATATTTATTTATATGTATAAAAAGGCCAGAATATCATCTGCTGTCTTGCATTGGTAAAAACTGTTTAGCAAATACATAGTTCATCACTCATTTAAGACATGAGTGATATATACCTATTTTATACTCAAGTGAGCTGTGGCACAGGAGACATTTTGGTAACTTGGCCAAAGCCATGCTCTCTATTACTGATTCAGACCTAAACTTCAGAGTTCCAGTTTCCATACTGTTATCATCATCAGATTTTTTTTTCATATCTAAGAGCTCTTTTTTTTTTCTTTTTTTTTTTCTTCCACAGGGACTAAGATCTGCATCTATGTTATGAATCATACAGCAAATAAATGGATTCAGAACAAAGTTTATGAAGCTCTCCAGAGATGATCATAATTATATTTCCATTTCCTAATAAAAGCTTAAATGTTTCCTTTTTCTTTGAAGGAACAGATACCCATTTTCTTATCAGTATCATGCACTTGTATAAAACCAAAAGAGCACCAACATGTTACTTCTGGAAAGGCCTGCACATTCCCATGTAATGATTACACTTATGGGAGAAACTGCTTTATTATTACATCTATCAAGGACAGTTCAGTGATGGAGGGGTTCAGAAAGTACACCAAAACTCTGTTTCCATGTACCAGAACCTGCTCTAGCTGCTTTCCTTTTGACTGCAAACTAACTTAGCTATCATGTAAGCAAAGTATTTATTCTCCCTCTCCCTTGATTCAAAGCCTGTACTGATACTTGCAATTACAATTTTTTCATAAGGAACTTTTAGTCCACAAACTGCTTATAAGAAAGTTTCAGAAAATGTCATATCAAAGAGGTTTTAGAGACAGTGCTTCATTGATGCATACAAATTTGGAAAACCAACCTTTTCCTGAGAGGCTGAAAATACCATGTTCAATTAATCGAGTAAGACATGCCATCTTATATTACTTGTGATCACTTTTGAAGATAGAGGGCTATACTCAAAGGACCAAGAAAAGAAAAGTCTGTTTTCTCCTAGAGAACAGCTTATTGGGTAGCAGCAGATTTCGGTTGCTATTAATTTGGACAGAATTCAGACCTATGTAGGAAACACACCTGTCATGCCTAAACTAGTCATGGAAATTAGGATCTGTATCTGGTATCACTCCAATAAGAGCTTTAATAGGATATTACAGGTTTTGCTATATTCAAATTTTATTTAAGCTTCTATTTCACCATCATGCGCTGACCCAGGACTTTGCAGCCTTGATTGCAGAGAGGGCCATAGGAGGGAAGTCAGGTGAACTGCACTGAGTGTAGGAACACACCTCCAGCCACCTTACCTAGTCAGCTCTCCGTGATGCCAAAACTGCAAAGTCCACTACTAGACTGTTGTCAACAAAGTGACTTCCAAATTACATAATAATAATAATAATTAATAATAATAATAATAATAATCACTAAGTTTTCCTTCACTCCGATGTCTTGCATTTCCTACCAACCTACCTACAAAGTTACCAACGCTGAGTCACAATATATGCAAAGGCTTATGAGTGCACTAAACCTACTCCGAGTTCCTGAGTGCCATCCCAGATTACTGCTACAGGTTTCAAAAATAAGACTAGCTAGTACATTCATTGTTTAACACTGCCACTTTACTTACTTATCTACCTATTTATTTATTTATTTATTCTGCAGCAGCTGATATCCTCTGAAGACACACAGCTTATAAACTCTTCAGCGGTCACCGATGTAAGGAAGGCCTGACCAAGAAGGAGGCTTTGTCCAATGCATGTTCCCAAAGCTCTCCATTATTTTGCCTTTCAATGTGAAATGTACTATTTTGGAAATGATTTTTCCTAAATGTTCTGAACTCTCTTCTGGAGAACCATAGTTTTCCACCCTGACTATACAGAGAACTATAAGAAAAGGTAGACAGTTAAATTTGGGCAGGTGGATTAGGATATTTCTAGATATCAAATGTGCCCAGATTATTTAGGTACCTAAAATGCCATTGTCAGTATATCCCTTTCGATACAGGAGCAGATACCAGATTAACAGAGGGTGGTGCACGACTGCCTTCTTTTGTGTTTATTTTAACACACACTTTGCCACTCAGCATAGTACGTGAATTTGCTCATTGGGTCAGATTATTTCTTTTCTATAATCGTCATGCAGTAGACACATTAATTTTATAAATTTATGGACAAATGGATTAAACTTGCCTACTCCAGTGTGATATCATAAACTATAAACACAACTGATTTTAAGTCCTGATTAAAAAAAAACAGAAGACAGTAAAAAAATAAATACATACAAGGTTTGTTTCCTAAGGTATGCAATTTATGCATGTATGTATTTAAAATATTAAATAACTAATACAATGGATATGTTGTTTCAGTCATGTCATGTACTGTGTTTTCCTGGTGATATTTCTCTACTTTGTGGCACTGCAAAATGTAATGACTGATTAGCAATATTAGCTTAATGTTAAACATCTGATTTTATGTTTTCATTGACATAAATTTACGCAGTTGTCTTTAGGTTCAGAAACTATATCCTTGGAACCACTTCTGATCTACATTAGTAGTGATGCTGTCCCAAGAAAGCAATAACGATTTGCACCAGGAAGTCTCCTGTATGCACTTCAGGCTCTACAGGTAAGTGTAGCGTACATTGATTTAAAGGGCATGATTGGAAAACAGAAATAAAATATGCAATTATTGTTGAACTTAGAAAGTCTTACAGCTATTCAAGCATTATTATATTCAACCAGAAAAATATGGGAGTGCAGATAACCAGACCATCCTGAAAAAAAAACATTTAAAACTGGACTTTGGAACTCCTACAAACAATAAAAGAAAAAGAAAAAAGAAAGGAAGACTTGTTTCTTTACACCCACTGTGCTGATGTCTATTCCTACTTGCTTCTTTCACACCAATGCATAATATCTTTGGACGCTTATCACAATAGCCCCCTCGGTAAATGAATATTTTTATTGCAGTAGCCTTTGGAACTTTAACAGAGAAAGATGGATAGATTCCCACCCACAACATTAAAGTTTTCCTATTCACTGACACCAAACCATGTTCTAATGTTTAAACAAACCCAAACGCTTGGGAAAATTTAGATTTGACCTCAGTGTGCATGTTAAACAATTTACATTACAGCAAACTCCAGTTTTCCCTAATGTGTATAGCACTTTGGAACTTTGTCAAAACGGAACAATTTCAAAGCTGTATGATCTTCACCCGGGGGCCTAATTGAAGTGGCATGAAAAATATTTCTTTTTTTTTTTTTTTTTTTTTTCTTACAAAGCTGGGTCTGAAGCTGGGTACTCTCCAAACATGCTTATGAAGATGACATACATTTACCTCCCAGTCCTACAACCTTAAAACTTCCATTGTAGAAATTCAGAGCAAAGGTCAGTCAGAGGAAAAACATATTAGAAGAAGTATGACAAGCCAAGTTTTACTGTAGTTGAAAAAACATTTTTTTAAAGTTCTTTTCCTTTCATATTGGTTGTTTGAAAAGGGATCTGAAGGGAAGCTGAAATCCCCATGTAAATGCATATATATTCAAACAGGATACCTATGCACATGCATATTAAACTGCATTTAGCTTTGGTGGGCAAGCCATGTTTGAACAGGATTCCCAATACAAGTTTGAAAAATACAGTTGACACTCATGTCATTTTTGAGTCCCTGTTGAAGTTCATTTGCATCAAATTGGAATGAATATATAAAAAATTAGATGTTTAATTTGCGGTTGCCAGTGGCATAAGAAATATACATATGTGTTATTTTCTTGCCAAGCAAAACAGTTTTACAGTAAATGTTGCATTTCTATAGCTCTAAAATGTGTGGTACGTTCCAATTAATACCATAATACTGGATTAGGTACTGTAATATATATTACTGGATGCCTGTGGATTTAGATCCTCAGAATATTGGCAGTATAATCTAGACTATTTATCAAAGACTCATACATTTATGCGATATATGCCATAAACAAATCTGTAACTGCACAAACCTTGCAAAAAACATTTTAGTATACGTTGATTTGAGCACTTTAAAACAGTCAATCTAATCAAGGATTCATTTAGGAATATTATGTGTTGCATCTACTCATGCATAAAATCTGATAACTTCCAAAGCCCCATTTATTCTCCCATTTATTCTAAAATGACTCTATTATTTTTTCATCGTCATTCCTGTTTATCACTTTTAAAAGTGGGGAGTGAGGGGAAGGAATGGGGAGAACAGGCCCTCTGTTTCTCTGCAATTTTCTACAGCCAGGTATTTAATTTTTATTTATTTTAGCCAGGTATTTAATTTTTCTTTTATCTGATTAATTGCATGGATGGGGATATTTCAGTTTAGTTCATAAAATTAAATCCAGAGATTACTGGGTATGGGTACAGAGTTTATAAGAAATTTTAATCATCCAAAATATATCAGCTTCAGTGTGCTCCTACAAATGAAATGCAAATAATATACATTTCCTTGGTCAAATCCTCAAGTGGGGAAAGTCAACTAATCTGATCTATATCAGCTCAGGATGGGATCTCTGGTTTAATATGTGGCAGGATTTTCTTAGAGAACATTTTCAAAGTGTAATGTTCCAGATCCTTAGAACTTATGAAATGTTTCATAACATACAGATTCCCAGAAAAATTGAGAGCACATCCCAAACTGTGATTTGAGACTTGAGGAACATAAGGTTAAATTCTTTACAGCACCCTGAATATTTACAGGAAAAGAGATTTCTCCACAACATATTAAGTACTTGCAGCTACTGTTACTGTCAGAAATGAGGGTCAGGGATTTTGTTTCATGTTAAGGGATCTCATGTCATGTGTAAATGCTTCAGATAGAAAGCACACAGGATACATTTATCCATTAACTGAGCAGTCTGACTAGACTTTTCAGTATGTCAGATTCTTAAGACTGATTATTTAGAATTTGCCAATCCAGATGTACTGTATTACTTCCAAAAACAAAAACTCGGTGTCCATAAAATTCATCTTTTCTCACCCCCCAATAGAGGATAAAGAAATATACAGTTGTTAGAACCATGTCAGTTGCTGTGTATTTTTTATCATCTCCTTGAATCAGAAGAGTGTTATTTTATAAAGATACTGTATAACCAACCTTGTGAAAATAAATCTGATGGAATTTTATGATGATTAAATGAATAGAAACATATGTATGCTTAATAGGATTCTATAAAAAATATTTCTAAAAGATGTTTGATCTAATTGAGATAGGCTACTTTACTAGGAATGTTCTCTTTATCCAGTTGGTTTCTAAAAATGAAAGAGTTGATTTATAACAGAGACATTATTTAATGAATTTTGCCACTTTTCTCCTTACACATAATGTGAATTTACATGGCAAATGAAAGAAATCTATCCAGTTGTTTCTGATTCTTTAAAGTAGCAACTTACCTGAAAGTATTTATTATAAGATGTAGTAAAACAAAACTTCTCAGTACAGATCCCAAATCTTAGAAATGCCTCAGTACATGTTAAGAAGACAGCTCATACAGGTGAAGAGCCTGACACAAAGGCATATGCAAGTTCAGGGATTCCATAGAAATTCTGATTTCTAGTAAAAATATTGAAGAAGCAAAGTCACATTTGTGATTGGATTTCCACTTGGGACACTGGTACAACTGAAAACAGACTTTTCAGACTTTCCTTTGCAGTACGTGAAAAACTATGCATGTAACTAGATAGGTAGTACATTGTTACAATGGTAAAATTTATGCACCTATGTACCTGGAGGCTTATGAAATAACTGGCACTATATTTATATTTATATTTATATTTATATTTAGACCTTAGTAAAATATTACAAAGCAATGTTAAAACTTTTTTTTCTGTTTTTATTTTTTGTTTTTATCTTTGTTTTCCTTCATCTGGTTGCTTTTCTGCAATGTGTTAAAGCAGAGATACTTCACTCACATTAGCAAAGACAGTAACAAACAAACTGCTGGGCATCTGATAAATTTCAGAAGTGATATTTGCAATGGAATATTGAAATGAAATTTCTGTGTGGTCAAAAATTCTTCTTTCTCATGGTAACTCAGAGTTTATGTGCATGGATAGAAGGAATCTTATTCCTCAGTTCAACTTTTTTTTTTACTTGACCTTTTATCTTACACAGCCTACTTACATTTTCCCACAATTTAGGATCGCAGTCATGACTATCAGATAGCCACTGTCCTTCTCACACCTACATAGTGTTTTCTGAGTGTTGCCCTTATTTACTGTTTGGGATTTCAATGCTGCAGGCTGTAAAGCAAATTATATGGGAGCAATCACTTCTCATTAGAACTTCAGCCCACAGAGGCAAGGAATTTACTGACGTGATCAGTATTAACTATGATTATCTCTTTTTTTTTTTTTTTAAGATGTTGGCCCACGCTAAGTGATTTTTTATTTATTGTTTTTCATGCTCTGAGATTTGTCACTGTGTGAAAATAATTTCTGAAGGAGGGTAAATATATGTATGGCCATCACTTGATAGAGTTGCATGATAGATAGTGGAACAGAATTCACTCTGTCTATGGAGAATAATCCATTGAAGAAAAACAAAATCAGCTATTTCTTTGAAATGAATCTTAATAGTGTCTTCACTCAGTTAATTTTTGTGCTTTATTAGAATTATTAGGCCATGTATAAATAAGGTGACTATATTCCTCTCTAGATTAAGCAGTTGATTTTGGTTTATTTTGATGAAATAATTATATCTTCACTTCTATCAGGGTAATATCCCTGGAAAGATCAAAATTTAATAGTATTTGTTTTAGTTTTCTAAAGTACTACATTAATCTCCTTTCTGAAATGTAAAAAGTCAAAGAGTGCTGACGAACTCCTCATTATAGTGCCTTGAGCAGCTGCCATGAACCCTAAGTATTGGAGAGAAAGGCCATTTCAAGATATTTCCCATCTCTCCCTTTCTCCATTTTCTGTCCAAGGGTCTTCCAAAGGAGCTTCTGTCACAGTAATTAGCTGAACTTCTAAACAGCTCTCAGGGTTATTTTTGTAATCATTTTGCTGTACAGAAGCATGGCAGGGCTCACATTTATTTTGTGTATATCATTTCAATTTTGATTGAGAGGTGTAATATGAAGTTCTAGTACATTAAGGATCATGCAAATTCAAATGGAAAGACACAGTGTCTGTGGAGGAAAAGTAGAAACAGAAAAATGTTGGAGCATAAGAAGCAATGTGACTCTCCTGGCCAACACAGGAGGGAGAACTTTCAGTACATCAGGTGTATAACTACTCTTTTCTGTTCTAAATCTCATTACTGAAGAAAACATATTTTCAGCTTCTCCTTTTTTCTTTTTTTTTTTTTCCTAGTTCCCAGTATATTGTTTATATGTGGGTTTGAGGTAAGTTTCCCAGAAAATCCTGATCACACAGCAGAAATTGTATTGCTTCAAAGGAGATAAAGATCATTCCAAGTCAGTGCACAATCTCTTCTCTCTCCTTGTTTTAATCATGCAAAGGTGAATGAAAGCATCTAAGAAACTGGTCAAATGAGTCAAATTTCATGGGACATATTATTCTTTTTCAAAGTGCCCATGTTAGTTTTCAAAGTGAAAAGTGGCTGAATTGCTCATACTAGGACAGTACAATTACTTAGAAGAGTAAGAAACTAAATGATGTTCTGGCAGCCTGAATTCTGCTTGTGCCCATGCCTACTGTGTCCTAATGCCTAGTACTGTTCAACGTCATTTTCAGTGTCTTCGTGAAATCAGTCTACAGAGACCTTCACAGTCCCCTCTTTCCTGCCTTTTCAATTTATGCAATCTAAATGGTCCCCAATGTATTTAGGTACTGGGGTTCTTCTGTACTTCATAATAATGTTCTAAGTTCTCTGACTACTTCAGACAAGACCTTTTCTTCGACCCCCTGCTTCTTCACGAAAGATCATGGGATGCTGGCTTTTTTTTTCTTTTCTTTTTTCTTTTTTTCTTTTTCTCTTTCTGGTGTTCATAGATTCTCTCTCTCTGTCTCTCTCTCTCTCTCTTTTTTTTTTCTTTTTTCTTTTTTTTTTTTTTTTTTTTTCCCATGGAATCCATATGTCTGTGAGGACTGAGACTCCCCTAGTTGCATCTAACCTCTGAGGTTATCTCACATTCCCCTCCAGAAGGTAATACTTCCTATGAAAAGACTGTAGGCACTAACTAGTTTCTGGGACACCTATCTCTTTCTGTTGATTAGAGATGGAGCTAGTGTTGCCTGAACAGCTATTCTTATACAGAGTTGGATGGGATGAATGCCACTTTAGATGCCTCATTTTAACCTGCTGATGCTAGGAAGGAAGGAAGTCCATCCACCCCATGGAACTAATCACTTTTTATTAAAATGCTGATTCCAATGACACATCAGATTAAATAATAATAATAATAATAATAATAATAATAATAATAATAATAATCTCTTCCTTTTTCCCAATGAGTATCAGAACAAAAGGATTTTTTTCCCTTGTTTTTCTTGTTGAACTTCTTTTTTCATAACAACACTTGGCATTCCCATTTTCTCATATATTTTTAGTGACATACCTAAAATAACTGCACACTATGTCACTAGTGTCATCTTGTTTTCATGAAATTTACATCAGAGAGATTATAGAGATGGGTGATACTACTCCCAGATATATTTATCTTTCATCTAAGTCACCTTACACCACTCATATTTTATATTGTTTTACAGTACTGGATTCTAAACTTAGTATATTTCCAAAATCTTCTGTGCTGAGGACTTCATGTTCTGCTGATTAAAATATTTTTATTACACCAGAAGCTTGAGGATAAATGCCATAGCTTTCTCAGTTCTCTGACATAATAGCAAGCCATAAAATTACGGGTGTATACAGTTTTCATGTCAAGTTTTACAAACCATTCTTCACTTGTATTATTCAGGTATAATTTAATCTCACACTTTTTATCCTCAGATTCTGTTCTCATTGTATGTTGGCTTGCATCAGTTGTTCTGTGAAACTCAAGAGAAAAAAAAACAAATCCTACCAATTTTCTGACATTACTTCCTTTAGCATGGATAAAAGAATGGATGACAATCATAAAACAGTAGTTATTTAAAATCTATTTTCTACAGGTGTGTTGAAATAGAATACAGATGGTGTATATTTACTAATAAGGGCCAGATAGGGTCATATGGACCTTTCAAAAATGAAAGAAGTGGCAATAGGCTTGTTAAAGATTCCTATAAGTAGTGTGATAACATAGACATCAGAGCACCTTTGTTTATCTTCTCTTCTTTCTACATATTCCTTATACAACCTGAAAAGAGTTTCCCAAAGATACAGCAAATAGTTTGCAAATGTCTGTGAAACAGAAGAAATAGTGTTTTCCAGCATCTCAGGGGACTTGTTAGAAGTATGATAGGTACTCAGAGAGTATATTAGATGTCTAAATATCTAAAGGGGGTAAGTAAAATACTTTTGTTCTTGAAAAACAATTTTCATTGAGAAAATGCCAGGTATTTATACCACTGCCACACACAGGAATCAGGTCTGGTTTAAGAGGATTCACATATTCAGCATGTTTAAGTATAAGTTACTAATTAATTACAGTTGCACTTTTTTGCCATCTGATGGGATCCAATATAAAATGAAAAGTCCTTTCCAAAATAAGTGTTGAAAGATTACAGAGAAAAATATATTAATCATCTTCTAACAACCTTAAAAAGACTTTCCAAATAGGGGCATAAATATTGTTTTCTTTATCAGCAGGGAATCTCTTTTGACCTTTCTATGACTTCTTCAATGAAGAATTAATTGTTTCTTATTGTAAACATTACTGCAGGCACCTGATTCTCCCCTTGGTGACACTGATATTTTTCAGGAATTATTTTCAGAAAATGTATTTATTATCTCGGAAAATGTATTTTCCAAGATAAATACATATCCTTTCAGATTTTCTTGATATATATAATTTGGAAACTGTTTACTAAACAGGAACAATGGAGTTAAAGTTTATTTAAAGAGAAATGGCAAAACTGATGGATTCACTTTTATCATGACAGCAATTGCTTTCTTGGAGAGCCTGAGTTCAAAAGAGTCCAAATATAAATTTTTAGAGAGGGTAAGAATGGAAGAAATATGTTCTAACCTGTGGAAATATATGAGATGTGTGCAGAGAGTGGATACCTTTTTGTAGGATATGAGCAATGGGTGAAGAGAACGGTGAAGATGGCAGGACTTGATTGAAATGAAGTATGTAACAAAGCTGCCAAAAGTGTTCTTTGCTTGTGCCTCTTCCTTCTGCCCCCATGAAAAGTGAGGGATGGAAGGATGTCCTCAAAAATTCATGAGTCTTTTCATCTGGCATGTTCCCTACTTTCACAGGGGTCCACAACCATCATACAAGCTCCAGCAATCCAATAAGGGGTAGTTTTACTCAGTACATCTCCATTGATTTACACTTGACCAAGTTCTGCACTGATGAGTTACTGCTTTGTTGTTGTTGTTTTTGTTGTTGTTTTTATGGATTGAAGTTTGTGTGTGGTGTTTAGAGCTCAAACATTGTGCAGGGAAAGGGACAGTTGTACTGCAGTCCTGCTAGCTGCATGCTGTATGCCTGGCAAAACTGGACTTGCACAGGAAGTGCAAGATAATCCTTTCCTGGCCACATGTGAACCCACCAGCACTGCCATGCAAAGATATTTCAAGAGTCAGGCTGAGGGCAGCGGCCTCTTCACCCACTGTTTCTCCTACTTACAGATATGAGATAGAAGTGAGGTATAAGTAGCTGGAACAGAAAATGTCAGGGGGTGTTGATGCTGGCAGACTTCCCTGCTTAAGATCTGTGTGGTTGATTCAGCAGCAAACACTATGAACAATGAAAAGGAGCATGCTGGGAGGTGAATGGCTTGAAGTGATCAAGGGTACCAACATCCAGATGGACAAAGTTGGAAAGGAAAATAAGGGTTTACTACAGAGTAGCATAGAGTAGAAGTGTCTCTAGTAAACACTCATACTTAACAACTAGCACAGAAGAAGCTGAAGAGGCAGACTAATTCAAATTCCCACAGTACAGGAGTGAGAATACACCCAATTGAGTTCAATTCAGTAGTCTGACTTCAGCAGATGCTTGTAAGAAGAATCCAATAGGCAGAATACGAGCAATAACAATAGAAAGTTCATAAGTTAATTGAATATGTTTTTCAAAGAAAAAAAGAAAAAGCAGCAACAACAAAACCACCTGAGATTCTTTCCAGGAAACATACACAAGAATAATGATCTAGATATTAACGTATGAAATGTTGCCTACAGTAAGTTACTGTTGCATGTCTTTCTACTGTAGACAAAATGAATTGGAGGCTTTGACTTTATATAATGATTATTTTTTTTTCTGTATTTTCCTCAGTTGAAAAGCTTCATTGAGACTTGATATTAATGTTTCATTATATATGAGATGGGAGAGAAATCTACTTGCTTTTCTCTGCCAAGTCTTTTATCAGACAAGAACATGTATTTCTGCAGTTGTGTGAAACAGAGAATTGCAGATGTTCAGAGCCTGTATCTAGAATTCGCCCTTTTCTTGAGGTCCCCAACACCAATTCCTGTCATATCTAGCAACAGCTATTTTATTTCTAGCAGGGAGAAGTTAGAAGGTTTCAGAGTCATAATGTGTTGTTTTGGCTTTGGCAGTAATTTCAGTGTGTGGAAAAACAAAACAAAACAACAACAGCAAAACAAAACAACAAAAAACCCACACACACAACAAAAACATCTAAACAAAAATGATTCTGCTAAAATTTCCATCACTGCAGTCATGCTTCGAGGATTCTGAAGAAAATAAGAACCAGGATATGAATAAAATGTAGTAAATTAAACCTCATTTGTACCTGAAAAAAAAAAAAAAAAGCTGCCTGAACTTATTCATATTAAGAAATATTACTGGCTTCTCACTAGACTGAGCAATGTACTATTTCCTGTTCAGGAAAAAAATAAATAAAAATCTAAATATTTTTAAACTCTGTAAACTACAAGCTATTAGTAAAATTCTTTTATACTTGAAGCATGGGATAGACAATAACTATTTTTCTCCATGGAACTTCAGTATAAATGACATTAAAATAATTTCTCATGCTATCTCAGTTTCAGCTGCCTTACCACTTTACTGAACTTTACATGTATTAATAAAAACAAAAAGCTTCACGTGTCTGGCTTGTTTTTATTATCTTTTTGTATGATACAGACATATAGCTGATGGGGAACTTTATTCAGAACTAAACAGTGGGGTGGCAG
Organism: Anser anser; assembly: GCF_964211835.1. Taxonomy (NCBI): domain Eukaryota; kingdom Metazoa; phylum Chordata; class Aves; order Anseriformes; family Anatidae; genus Anser; species Anser anser. Next base: position 5,380,034 of record NC_139720.1, read on the forward strand.
TATTTGCTTATACTAAAGTCATTCTCAAAACCTGTTTATTGAGATGGTGTCAGTTTTGCAGTGCGATTTGAAAGTTTACAGAAAAATCGTTTTTATGTGAATTATACGTCTTCTGTATTCCCACAATCAGACACAGTTTAGGCCTCCTTGTGGCCCTTGAAACATCTGACTTGGTTTGCTAGGGTGTAAATGACAAGGAGTCAGGAACTGCTTTACCATAAGATCAGCTACCAAGGTGGTGCTGGACACCTTATGATCAGGAACATTATTAGTATTGTCCTAGCAGAAACAAATACTATATGAACAGCAAAGAATCATATATTTCAAAGCAATTGAAAACTAGGCGTTGAAGGGCTCTCAAGGGATGTGTTGATGTATTATACCAGGATTTTCAAAGCATCCAGGGGAATTCAGCATCCAAATAACACATAGTCTCAGTGCAAACTTTGGAAATATTTCCCTTGGCATTCACTGGAAATCCATTCTTACCCTTGCATCTCTCCAACATATTTCCATACACTTAGCTGGTTGAGCCATGCTAGACTCTGGGAGCCTCTGCAGCTGCTGGGAGACACGGGCTTCTCCAGGATGTGACCCAGCCTGCTCTCCAACAGCTGTACAAGGAATGCAAGATGACTCTGCACCCACTTCAGGTGATTCATGTAACTGCCCAAAGTCAGTGAAGTGAAACCAAACCTCAGTGCTTTCATTTGCACCCCTTTAACTTTCACAACAGCAATATTTGCTGCATGTCTGGCACATCCCACAAAAGACAACAGCTGGCCAAGACCCTTCAAAGTCAGAGAAGAGAGTCCCATGACTTTCATCAATGATATGATTCAGATTGCAGGAGTTGGCAGGACAGCACCAGGTATTTTATTCCATCTACGTATTTTATACAATTATTGCATTAGCTACAATTTAAAAGGTGAGGAGGAAAACCCTGCCCCACTCCACAGACAGAGTTTTTGTTCACTTATATGCTAGACAGTATGGCATTTAATTAAACATTCACCTACACTATCTCCAGTAAAATACAAGACCCAGCATCACCAGCAGGAATGCATATGTACATCCAAATATTCATCTACTAGACCAAAAACTACAGTGCTTGGTTTGTCTGGTATTTCTGTCATCAACACAATGAACATTTTGCATTTACATACTATCAGTGAAAACATAAGGCATCTGATATAATGGGAACGTAATTCATAAACCTAAAACCTGTCCAAGTCTTAATGTAATTAAATCATTAAATATTGAATCTATCTCTATCTTTTTTTTTTCTTCTTCTTCTTTCTGGAGGTACTAAGATGAATATCCACTATTGTGAATATGTTAAGAAAAAAAATATTATAAATGAAACATATATTTGCAAAGCCCAAAAGGAGCCATTTAATGCTGCAAAAGAGAGAATAAATTGCTGATCTTTCTCTCTTTCTCTCCCTCACTCTCTCTCTCTTTTTCCTTTACAAATGGCTGGGAGTGTTATAATGTATTTGATTTTTTTTTTTTTCCAGAGGTAATCTTAGATGTGGAGTGAATGAAGTGAAGTCTGTTATCAATCCATAACCTCTGCTGCAGTGTCAAGTGATGAAATGGGTGACTCCAGAGCCCAAGACAGCTGGGATGGCTTTCTTAATGCAGTAGGGTATTGTGCAAACAAACAGGCACTGATACCGTCTATGGTTGTCACAATTATTCAAGCTGGTGATACATCTTCCTGTATTAGCTGCTTGAGAAGCCCTATTTCTTTTAAAAGTAAACTACTGTATAACAATCACCCATTCTGGCCTCTAACTCAGTTGAGTGCAAACAAAATAAAACATTGGAAATAAAAATAAATTCAAATTTGTCACCAGAGTAATATGGCATAAAATAAGTATATACAAGCTAGGAAGAAAATCTACTCACAGTTTATAGAGCTAAGAAATAATGTATACCTTTGTAGCTGAATCTATAGAAGCAAGATTATTCTGCATCTCCGTAGTGCTTCCCAGTTACTAGGAAATGTAACACATTGTTCAGAGAAGTCAAAGATTGAATGTTAACTAAAACATCCATGGATCACTGAGAACATCCCTTTGCCACTGCAGGATAATTACCGAGATCACTTAGGGGAGTTTAGATTAAGGGCAATATTGAAATGTTTCAAATATAAGGAAAGAAAATTAATTTAGGGTTAGGGTCCTACACATAAACAATCCTCAGCCTTAAGTCAGAAAAGCTTTTCTGCTTACAGAGTACATAGGAAAAAAAAAAAAAAAAAAAGGGCATAAAACCTACTAGAGACAGATGTTGTTAGAAAAGTGCAAGATTCAGTAACTGGTTTCATGAAAATCTAAAAATTATGATATAAAGTTGAATTATGTCGGTATACACAGAACTGAATTCAACTGTCACTTTCAGGCGCCAAAACCAAGAAGCATGTGAGAGAGAAATATATAAATTTGAAGCTGCTTCTTCTTCTTCTTCTTCTTCTTCTTCTTCTTCTTCTCCTTCTTCTCCTTCTTCTCCTTCTTCTCCTTCTTCTCCTTCTTCTCCTTCTTCTCCTTCTTCTCCTTCTTCTCCTTCTTCTCCTTCTTCTCCTTCTCCTTCTTCTTCTTCTCCTTCTTCTTCTCCTTCTTCTTTTTCCAAAATAAAACATTTCAACCTTCAAGCAAAGGAAAACAGCTTTTCATTTGAAATAGAGCCCAACTGGACATATTTTAATGAAAGAGTTCACCAGAACTGAAAACAGTTTTTTTTTTAATTTATTTTTGTAATTAATATTTTCCTCAACCTCAATATTTCTTAAATTCATGTTGAGCAATAAGATGTTTTCTTCATTTTAACTCACATATCAAATTAAAAAATAATAATGTATATAAAAATCAATTAATATTTTCATAAACCTCAGTATCTATCATATAGTATCATATAGTATCATATTCAGGTAAAGCCACAACATGTTTATAATAACTCTCATATCAAATGCATAATAATAATATATGTAAATAATTCATATATTCACTGAATACAAAGCATAAATTCAAGACCAGAATTTTCAGACCAGATTCAGAGAGCAAACTTTATCTGTCTTCCTTCCTTTTTTCTCATGACAAAAAAATAAATAAATGAATAAATAAAAAATAAAAATCTGACCACTATGAAAAATGCATTTAACTGCCTCTGGTACATGTGGGAGAGAGGGCACACAGACCTGTGGAACTGGTTCCAATCTCACTACTGGTGATGAGGCTGCTGTGGTGAAGGTACGTTGCAAAACTAAGGGCTAAAAGGTAAGCAAAAAGATGGAAATAATGTACTTACTCTGATGCTCTGCCTGGTATGTTTACCGCTGACTCTCTATTGGTTTCAATTAGACCCACACAGATCTTTCTGATTGATTTCTCTGTCATATCTGTGGCATCTCAAAAAGATATGTGTTCTAAGAAAGAGGTTTTATTTTTTTCTTGTTAACTGAAGCTGGTGAACAGTTTTGAGGTTGAAGATTCTCCCTTCCCTTTCGTAAGATGAGAATAAATTACTAAAATGCCAATTTTTATGTTCTCATGAGTTCCTGACTAAATAAAAGTACCTCATTTGCCTAGATGTGCTATTTGCCTAGAAGTGTTATTGCTTACCAGGAGACTGGAAGAACCCAAACGAAGATGAATAGATAGTGTTAGTTTAATTTGGTATGATCTGATTCTGTCACATCTTTTCATCTGATTTCGTTTTTCTAAACAATGGCCAGGGAGGGTAATTTTCTAACCTATGACCTTTCAGGAGCAAACTGCTCCTGAAACACTAGGGTCGTTACACATACACAGTGTGTGGCTGTTGTCAGAAAAAAAAAAAAAGTCGTAGAAGGACTAGGATGTCTTTCAAAAGAGAGGATGGGTGGCCCCTACATTGTTGGTCAGCTGCTCCCACTGCCAAGGAGACAGAACTTACAGTTTTGGCAGAGTCTTATGGGATGTACCAAGCAAATGGTAAGGCCTGGTCTGTTAGCACAGCTGCTCCAGAATGTTGTAATACGTCTGTTTCACATTCAAGTAAAACAGTCATACTGTGAGCAGTTTTCTAGGCAGTAGAAAAATCATTTTTTCTTAGGCAGCAACATTAAAGCAATGTTAAAGCAATGCACTAGCAAAAGGCAGTGAAGCAAGGATGCACAAGAATGTGCTAGATGAGGGGGATGAAAGCATGGCTCCGTGCCAAACTACAGACAAGCACAACTCTTTCAGATCATCTGTTGGTGAGGAGAAGTTCTCTGCCATCAGTTCAGGAGCAGGAAGGAGAGAGGAAGCATCCTCAAGGAGGTGAAGAACAGCTTTACCAGATGCTGGTGAAGCAGAGCACTACCAGCCTTGCTGGCCTCAGGGGAATCTGAGGAGCTTCATAGTAAAGACTTCTCCACAGTGATGAAATAGGCTCTTTGCAAAGGTTGTAGATAAAAAGAACTAATTTCTGTTTATTTTTTCTTGTGTTCCTAAAGAAAAGAACTTCATGTGATCATATTATCTCTCTCTGTCTCTGTTCCTCATCTTCTTTGCCTTTCAAATACATATATATATTAATCTTAATACAGTGTGAGCCAAGTATGATAGGGAGAAATTTCAAGTTTTCTTCAAAACTGGTATCTTGTAGGAGAGACCCTGTATGCGGTCCCATATTGGGGACCTCAATTAGGGAAAGGCAAGATGAAAATTTCAACAGCTACAATGTGTAAAACTATAAAAAACCATTAATAATACTGAAACCATTTATCTGTTGGAGAAGCTGAGAACTGAAACCGAGAGTATTGCAGGTAACTTCCATTATTCACTTCATTCATTCCAACCACTTAAAAAAGACTGAAAGCCTTAAAAGCGGAGTGATAACCTGCCTCTTCTGTTTCCTGCTTCATTTTCAAAGCTTTGCTCTCTTTATGTAAAAACAACAGCTGAGGTAATTCAGACAAAGATGGAAATATATGGTTTTGCAGTATTTGTCCACCTCTCTTGTTGACATGTCACACGGACCTTGGTAAGCACCGGCTCACATTGCAGCTGCTCCTTCCATGAGAAGGTGTGCCATGGATTTTGCCTGTTCATGGTATAAGGGATGGAATAGATCAGCTTGTTCATTCTAGCTTTCTTGTCCAGTTTAACGTTCTTAAAAACTAAATTAAGAAGCTTTCCAAGGCTCTTTGGAGTAATTTCACTTTTTGGAAAACACCACTGAGAATTATGATGGTCACTTAGTAAAACATTATTTATTAGTGCAAGCTAGTGATAAAACTTGTATCAATGCTGGAACTACTTTCCAGGTTCTTAACTTTCTCAGAGTTGCTCTCCAGCAAATCATGCAGTTTCTCTGTGGAAATTTTTGTATTACAAAATTAAATGTTGATTTGTGTTTTCCAAGGATGTGTACAGGTTAATCCTACTGACCATGAGAAAAACATTATTAGTAGTAAGGCTATTTTTTGTGCTTTCATCATTCATTGCTGTGGAGACTGAATCAGATTGAGCAGATGATCAACTCAGGTAATTAGAGAAAGGACTGAATAAATTTGAAGCTCAGCTGTTGAGAAACATGTATACAGAGGACTGGAGAATCTTGTATTCTGTGTTCCTTTTGTACAAGTGTAAGTGTGAGACAGTGTAGCACTGAAAAAGAACAGTGAGAACCAGACCAAGGTATTACTATATGGTCTTAAATTTACTTCCATGTAAGCCTGTTTGCCCTACTGCCTACTGACCCCTCTCCTGCTGACTCTGAATTCTGTCATCTCTTTCTAAATTCTAATTTCCTTTTGTCTGCCTTTAAAATTCCTCCCTCCACCCCCAACAGATATTGAAATACATTTCTGGTGTTTTGTCATTTTAAAAAGATATTGAAAAGGATACAAAAAATCTTGCAAGCAATTTGTCTGTGTAATTCAGTCTAATTGATATTGGCACAGGGGGAAAGGGACAGAAATTGAAAACATGAATGATACAAATACTTTACCAGTAACCAAGTGCATATGTACAGAACCTTAATATTTATTATTACTCAGACACCTGCATATGCTTAGCAGTACCAGATTAAAATAAAACTGGGTTAATATTATGCAGACTAAGGAAAACTGACATCCTTAAGGTGGGCAATGTAGACCTTACAGAAAGATTGATATAACAATTAAAGTTCTGTAATTTGGGCTCTCTAGTGGAGCTGAAAATAACTTTGATATGGCAGCTTGCATTTATTATGTTCTTCTGTTTTCTGGTCTGTTAAATGGGGATGTTTGCAGGACTGGGTCACTATTTTTTTCCCCCTAAGAAAATGTTTCACATAAAATAAAATGTCTAAATTAATTTTGTAAATTTGTATTGACTCATTTTGTCCAAATTATTACCCATAAAAATACTCCTATAAACCCCCAAACTTGTGATGTTTTTGTTTTGAAATTTACTTCAATATACAAATAATATCTTCTTTCTTTCTTTTTCTTTCTTTCTTTCTTTCTTTTTCTTTCTTTCTTTCTTTCTTTCTTTCTTTCTTTCTTTCTTTCTTTCTTTCTTTCTTCCTTCCTTCCTTCCTTCCTTCCTTCCTTCCTTCCTTCCTTCCTTCCTTCCTTCCTTCCTTCCTTCCTTCCTTCCTTCCTTTCTTGTTTGTACAGTGATTTGGAAAAAAAAAAGTCAGAAAAAAAAAAGAGACATTCTTAAGTCTTCAAAAAACTGTTTCACATGGGAGATCCAAAGGGCTAAAATTATAAATTGAACACTGGTGTTAATAAGTTTGTTCTTCTGGCGGCTCTTCTGTGCTTCTGGGATTTTATCTAAGCTTCTGGGATTTTAACTAAAACTCTGCTCTTTCAGCAAGTGAGACTGAGTGAACAAAAACATGGTTGACAGTCTAGCAATACAAAAGACTCAGTATTTCTTTTCATTCTTCATTTTTCCTGTGTCAAACGGGCTTGACTTCACTCAAAATTAAAGTACTTGGTGAGTTTGGAGTTGTTCATATTGGTATAAATCTTTTGAAGATTCCACTTAAAATATAGTCCCGACTTTGCCAAGCACATTTGTTGTCATACATTGACAAGCTTGAGTATCTGACTGCCAATTCAGGATCTCAGACCTAACATCCAGGCTGCCCAGCTTGAGCTCACCTTCTTCCTTACTTGGGAAGCAATTATGTTTTCAAAAGTAAAGTGAATATTGAGTATCTGTTATGCTTGGGATTCTATGTATACCCAGAAGATCTTAAATCTTAGAGTGACACATGATTAACCACAACCCTTATATTTGTGGGAGAAGCACAAACATTCCCTACCTCTCTGCCTTCCAGGGCATGTACCAGGATGTATTCTGAGAACATGACAATCAGATTAGGTTTGCCACAGCACAGGAAAGCTGTGGTTCTCATTTTCACTCAATACAAAATAGGATGGAGCAACTACCTGGCAATTTCTGATTCAAATGCCTCTTCTTTCTCAGGCATTTAAATACCCACCTCCTAAAATTCAAGACAGCACTTTGTCCACGAGAGGAAAAATCCTCTGGGAGACTGGGAAACAGTATTACGCTAGTTCTTTCTGTTGTGTCTCTTCCACTTTGAATGAGGTGTTGAACACACACTGCAAAAGAGAAAATCAATGGAAAAGTATTTCTTCACCACATCATTGAAGTGGGTCAAAGAGAAGAATTATCTGAGTTTCAGAACTGAAAACCTTGATAGTAACAACCTTCTGATTGTGTTTTGTGAGAAGATGGCTAGACGTGCTCAGTTCTTTGATTCAGGGGGGGATTCTTCATTTGTATAGCACACAAGTATATGTGGTTCGCTTTTGCCATTCTGTTTTTAGTAAATCTCTTTCTCGGGTGACCTTTAGTGCTGTGCATTAAGATGAAACTTTTGGCTTGGTGTGATCTCATATATCTCCATGCATTTTGGAAAGGAATTTAAGGAATTGAAGTTAAAAATGCACTTACCCTAGGCTCCCACTGTAGCCACAAGGTCACATATGCTTTTCTTGAAGGACAGTGAGGTCTTTTGCAGTGTCCATTGTTATTGCTTTAAGAAGACCTCTAAATATATATATATTTTTCAGCTCCATACTGTATCTTTCCTTGATCATATGCATACAGTTTCAAAGAGTACAAAAATGTTCCACAAATATGACTGGGAAGTAGAATCTGGCTCAGGATGACAATACTTGCAGATACAGATATTGTTTTCAGTTTGCCTTGGGACACTCTTGTTTATCATAACAAAATTACTTCCAAAGCTATTTGTTCTGTTTACCCACTTAAGCCTTCTGGTGCACTGACATAGCTCATGCCACTTTTGAAAATAGATCTTTCTTTCCTTCCTTGTCTGTGCACAAATCTGACCCTTCCACCAAGCACCCTCCATCCTCCCCCCCCCCTCCCCCTGAAGCTGAACATTACTTATAGGCTGGCAGTATAATTATATGAGCTATTAATGACCATTGGTTTGGATTCACATGATGCTGCTATCATACTCAAATACAAATGATTCATGGTGACAATTTCAGACATGCCACTAAGTACTCTTATTAGGCAAAATACCAATTTAAACAAGAATAGCGGATGTATTGTTAGATACTGAAATAAAGGTTTCTTTTTGGCAAAACAATGTATAACTTGCACAGAGGATAAGAGTTTTTGAACCTGTGCTCTTTTTCAAATAAGAGTAAATCTTCTAGTGAGAAATGAAGCCTGCCTTTAGCAGTACAGAGAAAGAAAAAATACTTGTGAATTAAACTCCAGATTAAACTTTGTGAGTTGCTTTGGCAGAAAGAAAATCAGAGTGAAAGGAATAGTTTGAATGTACCACTGTATATGCTTTCACAATTTTTTTTTTTAATGAATTAGTCCTATATAAGTATTAAAATTAACTAATAAATTTACTGGCATTTCAACTGTGTATTGCTTAAAAATTGGCATACACAGAAAGAAAAAAAATAGATTTAAATTACCTATAAAAAGTTGAATATTTCATTTAACAACAGACATAACATTACAGCTCAACCTGAAATTACTTTCTTTTACTATTATTTTCAAAAATGAAAGCCCAACCTTAAACAGCTTCCATCACTGTGATTTTACAATTATTCCCCTGTTTTATGCTGTCCATCAACATGCAAAATCTGTTAAGGACCCAGATTTACCATGAGGTTTTTTTAATATATTCTTATGCCCTATATATTCCTATATACTCTTAAGATGTGGCATGCATTGTCTTCTTCAAGCAGGAATCCAGTGCAGCTACCTCAGATTCCAAGTTTTACTGATATGTGTGTTCATAGAATCATAGAATGTCTTGGGTTGGAAGGGACCTTAAAGATAATCTACTTCCAACTCCCCTGCCATAGGTAGGGATGCCACCCACTAGATCAGGTTTCCTGGGGCCTCATCCAGCCTGGTATTGAACATCTCCAGGGATGGGACATCCACAGCCTCTCCAGACAACCTGTTCCAGTGCCCCACCACCCACTGAGTGAAGAATTTCCTCCTAACCTCTAATCTAAATCTCCCCTCTTAGTTTAAGACCATTCCCCCTTGCCCTGTCAATGTTTGATTGAGCAAAGAGTCGCTCTCCATCTGTTTTATAAGTCCCCTTTAAAGTACTGAAAAGATGCTATGAGGCCACCCTAGAGCCTTCTCTTCTTTAGGCTGAACATCCTCAGCTCTCTTTCATAGCCTTTCTTCATAGGAGAGGTGCTCCAGCTCTCTGATTGTCTGTGGCCCTCCTCTGGACCCGTTCTAACAGACCCACATCCTTCTTGTGCTGGGGGTCCAAACCTGGATGCAGGACTCCAAGTGGGGCCTCACAAGGGAAGAATAGAGGGGCATAATCCCCTCCTTCTACCTTCTGGCCACTTCTCTGTTGATGCAGCCCAGGGTGCAGTTGGCCTTCTGGTCTGCAAGAACACACTGCTGGCTCATCTCAAGCTTTTCTCCCACCAGAACCCCAAAGTCTCTATCTGCAGGGCTGTTCTCAGTGAGTTCTTCCAGTTTGTGCTCATGTCCAGGACTGCCCTGGCCCAAGTGCAACACCTTGCACTTGGACTTGTTTGACCTCATTAGGTTCACATGGGCCCAATTCTCAAGCTTTTCCAGGTCCCTTTGGACGGTATATTAGGAAGCGAAAGATACATACTGTTATTAGGAAGTGGAAGATATGTACTGCTCCTTTATTTGCTGCAATATTATTTGACTACCCCAGTACAAAACAATCAGCTGTTTATGCAGGTTTGCTTCCCCCCCCCCCCCCCCAAATGAGTTCTGTGAAATTTGTCTTGCATAGGCATAAATATGATGTTGTCATAGAACAAGATCTAAACTCCAGTTCCTGATGTTTTAATGTTGAGAAAAATAAGATAAAATCCAGTATCTCCTTTTTTGCAATATTCTTTCTCCTGCTCTGAGGCCTGCTCCTACTTTTCTCAAACGAGCTGTCAAAAAGAGAAAGCCATAAGTAGAAATATTTGTCCTTATTTTATATCAGGTGTCCACCTACTTGCTACGGTATTTCAACTGATAACAAGAGAAAGACATCATTGCCTAATTGTGTCTAACTGTAAAACAGCCTTCCTGAAGAGTAAATCACCTTCATAACTTTTCATATGGACAGAATATAGCTCCTTGCAGTGACAGTAGGATAAAAACCCAAATCATTCTGTCCACTAGAAACATAATGCTCAGTGGTCACCAGTGACCACCAGTTCTGCATTCCTCCAGACCCCTTGTCCCACCACTACTACCATCATTTTTATTTTTATTTTCCTTGTTTCTGGTGCCTTATACTAAAGCTTGTAACAAAAACTATAAGAAATAATAAGGCCTGATTCAGGAACAATCCTCAGTGCATTTCTAGTTGAGCCAACCAAATTACAACAAAGATAGATTTGGCTGGTGGCAATGATCAAATATCTTTAAGAACTCATCTTGCACAGCACATAATAACTTATTGCAGTTATAAGCTTCAGCTGCATTAGTATCTACCAGTCCTGGAAAATATCTCCTTCTGTTTTATCAGGCTAGCAAGCTACCAATGAAGATGAATTCTTGTTTGGAGTAGCACCCTGGATTGAAAAAGAATGTAGTCAGAAAACATGACATTTGTCTTCCAATCAGAAAACCAATAAGCACACAACTAGGGGAAGCAGGAAGGGGAGAAATAAACATAAACATTACTTTAAGAGATCTTCTAATGTGCAATATTTATATACAAATAGCAACTAGTGTTACATGCAGTGCTCTCAGGTTTGTGAAATATATCAAAGTACAGCAAATTGGAATGAGTCCTGAGTTTCCATTTACTTTATCTAACCAGACATATCAATTCTTTTTACTCCAGGCTGATAAAATAGAACTGCAGCAGACAAATGAGCTAGTGGAGCTGGCATAATGCGTTGTCTCAAAGAAATGTTGGATTAAAAAAAAAAAAAGAAAAAAAAAAAGAAAAGAAAAAAATAAACAGCACACAAACAACCATGACTTTGATTGCTTCTGAGACTCCTACTTTACTCAACACAAATAAGTTGTTTACTCATTCTTTAGGGAATGTTCAATATTATTGAGAGAAGAGCAAGGCAGAAAGGAGTGTGCTTGTGAGGGGAGTTCCATTTTCTCTTTGGCTTTTAAGTGGCAAATCGAAGGTGTAGAGTCTTGTTGCTGGTCCTCTGTATGGTTGATGAGAGAAGTCACTGGTTTCAATGGGAATAAGATACATTGTTTAAGTTCATAGGCTTTATTCCTTGAATTCAGTAATGTGTTTTATAATGACTACTTTAAGTAATGTATGTATAAAAGTCCAATCTGAATCATAAAATGGGACTATGAGAGATGTGCCAGGTGAGAAATAGAAGACCAGCTCTGGACTTCATAACCAGCAATAAGGGAGGAGGAATATTGACCAGTGCCAACAGGGAAATGGCAGTATCAGATTATAATTCAGTTAAACAGATTATCATTTTATCTGACTTTCTCAGAATTTTTTGTGTGACTCTTTTTTATTTTTTTATTTTTCCTGAAAATGGCACTAGGACCATTTTACTTAGATGAACTGAGTCCCAAAGGGTCACAGCGGAAAGCTGGGGCAAGAGCAGCAGTTACAACTGACATTAGGATGGCCGCACAAAAGGAATGGTTGAGTAATCATTTTCTCTCCTTGAGTAGTATGCACGACATATACCGGTAATGAAAAATGATATTGTTCTCCTGAGATTAGGAGTTTAGAGACAGGAGATATAATTCATTTGTCCCCCAAGAGCCAGAGACAAGGTAGGTTTATGAAAAAGGAGCCAGCAGGTGAAATAAGAAACAGAAGATGAAGGATTATGAACCAAACTTCCTATTTTTTTTTCAGGTGTAACACAGTTAAAATTAAAAGTAGTTTTGCTCAAGGAAAGGTTATTGAATTTGGCACCCCTCATTTAAACCAAAATCATCTGCAGCCTCTGCTGTGTAGTGGCAGTATACCAGAGTACTGTGCTATACTCTATATCAACCACCTTAATGCTGGCAAGCAGAAAGCTTCCCGAGAAGTTCTGCTCTGCTGTATCAAGATCTCAGGTATTCACATCCATATTTCAGATCTCCTTTCTTCATCTTGCAGCTTTAATGAACCTTCAGAATAAGCTTCAGAAGAAGCTTCAGAAGTAATCACTGTGGACTGTAAAATTGAGAGATCCTCCTGGAACATAATGGTAAATAACACACTGCAAGAATTTTTAAAGTAGAGAAAGATACCCATTCATCATGCACAATGATAAAGCCCTTCATTTTCTCAAAACAAGGGAAGGGCTTTTTTGTTTGCCTGCTGACATTCACTTATGCAGAATTTTAACATGAGACTGGGACCCTCACTAGAAACAGAGGCTTGAAGAAATACCAGATACCATCAAATGCCTGATAAAATCTCTAGCTGGCGACCCTGTTGGCTGCATAGCAAATTACCAATTGCCAGCTGCCCAATGGTTGTGAAAGGCTGCCAAACAATCCCTGTTAAAAAAAAAAAAAAAAAAAAAAAAAGGGTCAATCCATCTCAAAAGAGAAATAGCTCCTCCAAACCATCCCTACACATAGGTAACCTGCAAACAAAATAGAGTCCGTGTCCTCCTGTAGATTAAATTTTACAGGTATTTGCTGTGTCCTCAACATAGTTTTGACTCTGTAGCCTTAAGGAAAACAAGCCTTTCATTGCCTGCAGTGATGTCTAAGATGGTATGTTTGCTGCTGTAAGAAGTGAAGGACTACTCCTGGTGATCCTTGCTGCACACATGTGATGGACTCTTGAAGATGGACTCACTCTTGAAGTTAGTTGGGTAGTAAACCTACAACATGCTTCTCAGTGTGACAAAAACAGAAGAGAGATTAAACAACAAAACCCAAGAAGAAACCAATGACTTATTGTCTTCAAAAATAGTATTTTTTGATTGTATCATTGAAAAAGAACGGTATTTTCGGTTTAGATATAAATAGTTAGCATTATTGTGTGCTCTTTTACATCAGGCTAAAAGACAGATTAGGACAATACTGTTTGATCTGTCATATTTTTGTCCGAAAAATCTCACTGGAACTAACTGGGCAATGAAAGTAACACAATATTGCAGCCTGCTTTGTCTGCTTGAGAACCCAACAGGCAGAATACCATCCATTCCATTAATTACCTCTTGTTTCTATTGACATAAAACTCAAAACTCACCGCAGAAAAGAGAACCTGGATCAAGGCAAAATTTGATCTATTTAAAAAAAAAAAAAAAAAAAAAAAAGGATGTCAGCATGCCTGTTTGGATTACATATATGAGTTCTGACATGTTTATTGTGTCAAACACCAGCTACCTATACTTATGTTCACTGGTTTTGAAACTATGTATGTTGCAAACCCTGATGACAAAGACCGAAATCGCCCCCTCTAGTTTTTCCATAACTGTATTCTAAAGTGAACTCTGACATCCTGTGGTCACAAAGAAAATGACCATTATTTAGATACTAGTATTTAAAAACGTGTTTGTTCTCAGCGTTACCAGTATGTGTACTTCTTGTAAAAGGTTATATATATAATACTGTAAGAATAATATCTGATCAGGAATTTAACATTTGCTCTTGGGTCGGAATCTCAGAAAGAATCCATACAGTTTTCATTTTTCACAGTTCATAGTATCCCATTACTACATGGCAGTTGTCTCATATTTTTTGCCATATCAGAGAAAATAAGAGAATAAAACATTGGTTTTACAGTGTTAGTCTTTTGAGTCTTCTCTATAGAAGCAGAGCCATAGCTCTATTTCTCCAATCTAGGTGATCTGTTTACATAGTAGAATCCTTTGAGTTGCAAGTCTCTTATTTTTAATTAATTGAATTTTTCTTCAGGTCCTGTAAATAATCATTAACAGCAAGCTTGCCATGATATATACTGTAGGAAACACTGACATCTTGTGGAGAAGAAATGTTGTTTCTCAACTGATGTTACGATAAAGAACTAAGGACAGACAGATTTAGCTAAGAATTCAGTAGATCTACAGAAATGAGAACGTATATAATTTCATATGATTCATATGATTACTTATAAACTCCTATGACAAATATAGTGTGTGTATATACGTGTACAAATATACACATACATAAACATGCGTACACAAACATACACACACACATCCACTCAGAGGAAAAAGTGGTTCTAATAGTATTTTTCTGTGTTTTTGTTTGTGTGTTTATTTTGAAAAACTGTTCCTGCAACTTGTGACTATGTTTCTGTTTGCTTTGTGAAATATCAGAGTGAGCAGTCTCTGTTGTTCTCAATAGGGCTCATTCGAAATTTTCTTTAATTTTTTTCATCTGAACAAAAAGACATGATGGACCCTTTAGTCTCAGAAAATTAAAAAAAAAAAAAAAAAGCGAAAAACGTAACATCAAGCAAACCAGCAGAACGTACAACTGAAGGAACTGGTCTACTGAAAATAAAAGGTCCATAACAAAAAGTAATAAATATTAAAAAGTATTAGTACAAACGTGTTTCACCATTCTCTTGATACGTCATCTTTCAGCCATAAAATGTATCAATTAGTATATGCAATAGTTGACTGACAGCAAAGCACAAGGTCTGCGCCCCGCTGGTATGGAGCAGTACTGCCACCTAGTGGCCAAGATCAGTATTCAGCAGCTAAAATTTTTCAAATAAACCCCTTTCTCCATCCTGCATTTTTAACTCCTCCCCCCTACTGGAAAATATGTGATGGTTAAGAAAAATCGTCACCCTTTTGCTCTTGATGCCTGGAGAACCCTACTACAGACATGGTCTTGTAATTCAGGAGACAGCCATGTGAGCATTTTATATATATATATGTTTTAGGAGCAAAGGAAATGAACCTTACCACTCATGCTATACAGGCAAGACCAGCTCTAGAGTTTACAGGATATGTGTAGCATGGAAAGAAGAAAGGAAGAAAGGATGTCCCTTTCAAAAGTGATGGTGAAATGACGACTTAGTGTTTTGTTGATCCAAAAACATAGATGTCCAAAAATATCCAAACCTCATGCAACCCAGTAAAACATTTTAGTTTCCAAGTCAGCATCTCAGTTTACTGAGGTTTATTTCTTAGATGCCAGAGAACAGTTTGGAGCTAAAAACTGTATGCTGGGTTACCTCGTCTGCTAATGTTAATGGAAAATCTTGGCAGGTGAAACATTAAAACATACAGGCTATCTTGGTTTATAAGGTTTAGTTATTTCTGTTGATGTAATATTGAAAAAGGAAACACACAGTCCACTAAGCTTTCAAAGCAATGAGAAATCGAGGGGTCTGGAATGAAGACAAACAAAAGGGAAGGTCTGTCAAACGTAGTGGCAAAAATACAAAGTTTTTCAGATTTCAGAATAGCTGAGATTTACCCCTTTGTCTTCTTTGCCCTTTTGTGAGGCAACATTATTGCTGTGACTAGTGCTCAAAATTTACCTTTCCATTTTATGAAACCACAGTGTTTCACTGAAGGGTACAACAAATGATGACAAAGTGGACTTAATTATTGGATTCATGAAGTTCAGCAAGTACTTGTTCTTCAGACAAGGACAGGTGTCCACCACCCAGTGAATTTGAGATAAGGTCTGAGAAATAGACATGAATCTTAATTAATGTGACTCTTTTTTGTCATGAAGACAACACAAATGTGATGAGCCATGTCCTCAGGATATTCTGCAACCCTGAGATCACCGAGGGACATTTATACAAGCTATCTATGAAAGTTTGCTGTGTGCCTCACAGTCTCCAAATTGCTGCCATATAACCTGGGACATACAGCAGTTTGAAGTCATAATTTTATGTAGGGAGTGAAGACAATGTGAAAATGTTTTTTACTGTTTAATGATGGTTCAGTTAAAAAGGTGCCTATGTTGGAAGAAGAATTTCCTTTTTAATGTTTCCAGAAATAAACCATTTCCTACAGAGCTTCACTCAGTTTAGTTCACCCAGTATCTTGGACTTGTTCTGGGAAGACCCAGTCCCCTGGTTCTGGGGTTGTGTCCTCCAGAAATGTGTGGTTTTCACAAACACCCAACAGTGTCTCCAACGACATTAGGTGGTTATGGTTCCTACTTGAATGGATCCCTTAAACAACCTTCACAGTCAAAACAGAGGTACTTTAAGAAGACAGATCAGAAATTTAGCAGACTGGATGACTCTGTCTCTATTCACTTATTACAAAGGACTAAGATTAAACACTTATTTTTGGATGGCTAGATAAAAGATAAAACATGTAAAGAGCATCTTTTGCCTTACTCACCTGGGAAACAGTCAAAGAGAGGCTGAACCAGAGGATAGTTTGTGCTTGGTGCACTAAGAGAAATGCAGAACTTTCACCCTATCCTCCTCCCTGCATTTAGCCCCAGCCCACTGTCTGCAATCTGTGTTTGGGCTACTGATCAAATCCTTGGTGAAGTCACTTTTAGTTCTCCTGGGAAGGAAAGCACAACATAAATGTCAGACATTTATTGAAATCACTTCATGTGTGGAAACTGATATTTTCAGGTCATGTAGGCAATGGGTATGAACCTGTTGAGATGATTAGGAACCTCTGTACCTCAAAAGATGGCATTCACTACCTAGTTTAATATCTTGCTGTCTTTCTGTTTCAGGTGTCTTCTGAAAGCCTACTGTCAGAGGACAGATGTCTGTCTGACAGCCAACATCAACCTAATCCTGAAGAAAGCAGAAGCACTCCATTGACAGTGGTGGAGTTGTTTTTTCATCAAAACATAGACTAGTTTCAGCTGGGAGGGGATTCTAAAGATCATCTAGTCCAGCTCTTTGCTTGAAGCAGTCCTAAAGAGATTTCATTGCTCAGGGCCATGTACAGCTGATTTCTGTACACCCTCAAGTACAGAGATTAATTAACCTCTGTGGTACCCAGTACTGAACCACTTTTTTTCTAATACATTATTGTAATTTCCCATGTTCTAATGTCTGTCGCTTCTCATCATATTATCCTTCAAGAGGAATTTGATTCCTTCCTCTCCACATCCACCATTCTGATAGCTTTTCTTCCTTCTTTTGCTACAAACTAATGGTTTTTAATATAAAAATGGGAGTCTATGGCTTGCGTGAGCATCAGAAATACAAAATGTCAGAGATTTACAAATCATAGCAGGGGTATAATGAACAACATCTTGAGCCTAACTATGCTGGCACATATGCTCTAATTCTGCTATTACTCAGGTTCACACACAAAGAATTTGAGGAACTGAGTCCAGTGCTAATTAATGAAGGGAGAATTGGATGGAATGCAGATTTTTTTTGTTTACTAAATATCAAAGAGAAATAAATGACTGAGCATAATGACAGTAATGTTGAGTCAGACCAAAGATCATTCTTAGCCAACCTTCCTGTCTCCAAAAGTGGCTAAAGGTAGATAGCCACTCCTTATACAAAAGCGATGAACAGTTGTTTATAACACCTACGCAATACCACACCTTGTGTTATGAGAGTATCAAGGATGGAAGATCATCAAGGCAATTTAAGAAGTGGGTTAGTGTCGTGATATTTTCCCAGAATACTGTCCCAGCCTCCAGTACTCTGGTTCTGAACTTCTTGAACTATAGAAGATGATTTCATGCATAATAAAACGTTTCTTCCTCCTTTATATTGTCCAGTTGGTATATGAACTGAAGGAAAATAAATATCAGGGTTTCATAGGCACTTGTTCATTCAGGATAGAATTGGGTAAATACTGGAAAATATTTCTGGCAAACTTTCATTCAGATTTCATACAGGTGCTTTGTGGGTTTGATTTCTCTTTGCACTGTTGCTCACACAGAAAAGCAATTGGAGAATATTATGGAAAACAGCTGTATTCACATGCAAACAAGGGTATTTGCTCATGAACCCAGGTATTCATTATCACTGTATAGTAAGCATTCTCCCCAATCCACCAAAGCATTTCAGCATGTGTTTAGCTTACATCAAAGGGATAATTTCTGTTTTAAAGGAAGGCATGAATGTGTTTTGCTGGATAATGTTGCAACATATCACTTTGTACCAGGAATATCCTTCAACCATTCCACTATCCTTAATGGGTCAGTTGCCCAAAGAAAAGCAAAAGACAGATGAACAATGGATAGTAACCCACTGTAGTCTAAACTGGAGGGAACAGTTTGTAAATCAACATAGTCGCTAGTTATTTGACCTCCGCTAATTAAAAGAAAAGGGGAAGAGTGACATCATAAAGCAGAAATCCCCTGAAATAGAAAATTCCCTGAAACATTCCTGCACAGACAACAGACCAGCCTTCAGTGTAATTTACATTCCTCCATCATTAGAAGTTTAAAAGTTAATTGTACAAATCTGTGGTAGTCACCTGGGTGGTTTGTGCCATTATAAATCAGTATCTTCTATAAAGGAAAGAGTAAGGTATGTCTTTAGGACAATAGATCAATCACCTTTCCTAGAAATACTTAATAGGGTCTTAAAGGTCCTACATTTATGGAATGTAGTGTGTATGCATGGGAAAGAAGAGAATGATAATGTACCCCTTAATATATGAGGAAAAAAAATCTTAATAAATTGGTTATGTGCATTCTTTGTAGAATGGAAAGTGAGTTATTTGCATAATTCATGATACAGAATTCATGAGGGGTTGAAGAAATATTTGTTGTTAAAAGTTTGTAAAAAAAATGTGTTCTTAGTGTCGCTTCTACTGTAATCAATGGAAGGAAATAAGTATCCTCAGAGGACAATCTGTTTAAGGAGGTTATTTTAGGTGACTGAGATTTTTAGGAGAAATTCACCTTTAGAACTGCTCAGACTTGACTTCCCAAATACAGTCTCAAAGAAAATTAGATTACTGACTTAGGCAAATTAACTTTGGACTGACCTAAGGGATTCAAGTTAAAATTAATGGCTCATGTCTATGTCTGATCTGAGAACTCACAGGTACCGAAGGCATCCAAAGAGATGTAACCAATGTGATAAATTACCTATGAGACCCCAGTGTTTGCTAGAGTGCTGGTGTAAGGTCAGGCAAAACACCATGAAATATTTCAACTGACACTACATACCTGTGTAGGCAACTGAATCAAGTCCCAGGACATCTGTATTTAGAGTCTATGTGTGGATATTTACACATTTCCTAGGCGTCCAATGTCCATTATAACTGATGAAGATTTGGATGTCAACAAAGAAATATAGGGAGTGACTCAGTTTCTCCCAGTGTGGATGTGTACCTTATGTGCAAACACCTATGTGTAGACACCAAGACTTCAATTCAGTTGCCAAAACAAATGGATATTAAACACCCTACAATGTAGAACTGTGACACGGTAGATACCACAAAAGATTTGCACGAAGGAAGCTAAACTCTCCAGGACATTCAGCAACTGTGATACTTAACACCGTCATGTAGGCACAGAAATCCCATCTCTAATCCTAAGGGATATAAAACTCACATTGAAGAACCTGA
Source organism: Anser anser (assembly GCF_964211835.1). Lineage (NCBI taxonomy): Eukaryota > Metazoa > Chordata > Aves > Anseriformes > Anatidae > Anser > Anser anser. The sequence continues at coordinate 5,399,970 of NC_139720.1, forward strand.
ATTAGAAGCTTTAAATTAGTGGTAATGTTCTTCAAAGAACAATAATTTGTATAGTGAGGAGGCGTGGTCTTTGATTGCCAGTTGGGATTTTTATAGGCAGTTTGAAGGACAATACTTGGAATAACTCACACATACCAGTTTGCATCTCTTCTTCTGCATTCTCTCCAAAATTTTGAGAGGAAAAATTTATCATCATAACTGTTAAAAATATTGGTCATCCCATCTCTAAAATAAATGTATTCAGGGCAAAAAAGACAGCAATTCCTTTTGATGTTGAATAAAAGATGTTGATGTGCTAGTATTGTGCTACTGTTTACTTGACCTTTCTCTGTTAGTTTGTTATGCACTATAAATAACTCCTCCAGCAATACCTTTCAAATAGCTAAGTGTTTTTGGTGTAATAAACTTTAGTCAATAATTAAAATAATTTCACATTGAAGTGCTCTTTAAGCAATGAATTAAAAATAAAATTATGAACAGGGAAGAGAGAACCTAAACGTATGATTTGTATTCGTGTATATGTGTTCGTTGTTTTATTCATTTACTCATTCATTTTTAATATTGTTATTTCTTAATGAAAAATACCTTTCAGGGACAGCTAGAGCACTTTGTGAATTTGTGTCAGATTACCAATCTTCCTTCAGCCAGGAAGATTGCTGGCTTGGTGGAAAAGATCTGTTGTGATGTTGCTGAAACAAATGTTGATACTTAGATTTAACCGCAAAGCTGAAGATCTGGAGAAACACAGGCTCCAGCTCTTCCTGTGGCCATTCTGCAGTTGCACAGTTATGTACCTTAGCCGCTGGGTTTCTGTGGTTTGTTTTGCTAAACAGAAAGCTATTTATACAACTTACAGGGAATATCCTACACCCAAAATACTGCCTGATTTAACAGTTTTTCTGCTGTGCTTTAGAGTTAACAGTCTGAGGTTCTAGAGGTTTTTTTTTTTAGACTAGGGAGGGAGAAGATAGTATTTGCCTGAAGACAGACCTGATTTGGTTTGTGGCATCTAGAGCTAGTTTACTAAACTTCGGTTTCCATTCCTTGTCTTATATAAAGCATCGTCTCTTCACTTAAATGTCTTTCCTCTAATCTAATCTAATCTAACCTGTTATTTCCATCTAGTGCTGTGCTTCAGATCATTGCAGGATGTCCACAATAGTGGTGGACTTGACAGATGTGAATGTTTGATCTGACATATATTTTAATTTGGGAAGCCAGTTTATTAGTTGAGGGGTATCTTGAATCTTTGATATGACCAGTGCCTTTAGACATGACAGAGAGACTTCAATGTGAATAAAATTCTAGAAGAAAGACTGAAAACAGTATTGTCACCTTCAAAGCAGCTTCAACAGTAACTATCTTGTTCATAACAGATAATAATTTAACCTAGTCTTAACCTTCTGTGAAAGATATTTCGTAGCATCTAGCAACAACTTGTTATTACTAACTGCTCTTCTCATTATAAAATCTCTCATTTATCTTTCTTCCCATTAGAAACAGAACCGTAACACCTCTTTTAAAGAGGTAGCTCTTTAAGAGGAGTCTTCAGCAACTACATTTTCAAATAGTCTTTATTTTCAGAGCAATAAGCCACTTATTCCAGTAGATGGCGATAGAGAACTTCCACGGGAAGACGACTGCTTGCTCTGCCTCCCTGGTTGTCTGTAGAAAGGGAAACTAAATTGAAATCAGCATCAAAATAAAAAGAACTTTTATTTAGTGATCTCAGGACTGGAGATTTTTTTTTTCCTGAAATATTTGATGCTTTCTCTATTATTCTGGCTTTAGTCCTTAGAGGTTAATTTTGTAATGTATCCTGAAAGGAAATATGAATATATATAATTACTTTTATGCTGTGTAGTTTTTGTCCTAGGTCCTCATATTACTTTTGAGATAATATTCCATCCTTCTCTCCTTCTTTTTCTCTTAGACGGCCAGACACTGTAAATTAGTAATTTCATCATTTCATTTCAGTTTAAATTGTGTCACAAAAATTTTGTCTTTGCTCTTCCTCACAATAGTATTAATAAACAACTGAAATAAACATTTAAAAGCTCTAAAAGTAATGAAATTAGTATTAACAATGCATAATTCCACAGCCAGCTCAAATATACCAGTAATGTTCTGCAGGGAAAAAATATGAACTTTAGGCATGTATCACTTCACAATAACTACCTTCTTCAAAGAAAAATAAAATAAAATAAAATAAAATAAAATAAAATAAAATAAAATAAAATAAAATAAAATAAAATAAAATAAAATAAAATAAAATAAAATAAAATAAAATAAATAAAATAAAATAAAAAATAAAATAAAATAAATCAAATCAAAAAAAAATCCACTCTTTATTCTACAAATGTTTCAAAATGAAACGATATTTACACGTAGGATGAAACTGTGCTTTGATGTTTCAGTCATGTCTCCCTACCACCTCAGAACTAATGGGCAAACAAAAAGCCTCTGAAATTCTTAGGAACCATAGTTTTGCATGAGCTCAAATTTTGATAAATGCATGCATGATAACCTCTTAGATACTTGAGTTAATGTTGTCTTCTAGTGTTGTACTCACATGGGAATGATTATGTCTCTTTTTTCTTTTTTTTTTTTATTGGTAAAAGCTATTAAGTTCTCATAAGGTTTCAAAGGTTTGTTTCTGAATTTTTATAAAATCATCACTGTGAAAGAAGAATGTAAATTATTGTTGTTCAATGTAATGGAATGAATTGAGAAACAGGATGAAATTATAATTTGCTTTTCAGAGAAAAAATGACTAAAAACTATTTCATGTTTGTGCAGATTTTCCTTGGAAATCTAGACTATTTTTTCACCCCCTGAAGGAACTTCAGTAATCTTATGCCAGATCACTGTGATTTGGAGAAAAATTATGGGAATAAACCAAACCAAAAATAAGATAAAAACAACATCAAAACAAGATGCTTTAGTTTACCAATCAAGCAAAAATGGTTTACTTAAGGTCAGTTTAACACCAAACTCACCTTGCCTGAGCTAATCTTTTAGGATATAGGAACAGTTTTTTATTGTCCTAGCCTTCACTTTTATTGGATAGTCTTACTATCAAAGTTATATCTCCTAGGTGTTGCTGTATTTATGTCTCTGAGGACATCATCAGAGTTTGACATAAGAAATAAGATTTTAAGAGAAAATCTTGACCAATCATACTCTTGGTATATATTTTCTGTTATTTTACTTGCCTCTAGTATTCTAGATATGAGCTGGTTATTCAGAGGGCCTTTAAGAGGTGAGAATATATCCAGCCATGCCTACAATGACTCCAAAGCTAGCAGAGACTTGCTAGGAAAAGACCGAGCATAATTTAAAAAAGAATATTAAAGACCAGGCTAAACTGGTTGCAAAACTTTCATGAACAGAAACCTGCACAAAATTTAAAAAGCTATTTTGCAGACCTGAGCAGATTTGGAGAGTGCTTTCAGATTTCCACCCTGAATTATTAATTTCGTATTTGTTCTGATAAAACCCCAGCCCATACACTTTGTTTTATTGCCTAGGGCTTTAACTATAGCTTGCCATCTTGCAAGCTGCCCAGGTGAGAGGAGAATGCTATTGGAGGTGAAAAATGTGATGATCTCCCTGCTCTGAACATCCTCATTCTCTTCTAAATTACCATAGGAACATTAATTTGATTGTGTACTTCCTACAGCACTGTTAATTAGTTATTTCATATTAATTATAGTAATTACATACACACCTATCTATAGGACTATTAGGCAGTTCATAAGGAAAAAAAAAATAAAAAAGTGAACCAAGATGTTCTTGATGCAAAGCAGCTAATCAGCAAACAGCTGCTGTTGGTCCCAGTGTTGCTAGTTAACACTTGAAATTCTGTACAAAGGGATATTTTCAAAACTCCAGCTAATAAAACCTTTTCAAGTCATTGCTAAGGAAATGTGTTTTGTCTGTGTACTTCCCTTCATCTGCTAACATAACCAGGAATCAGAATTGAATACTAATATGACTAAACAGCAGTATGAAAATCATCAAAGCGGTGTTGTGAGGACATATTACCAGGGAACAAACAGAATATGTTTTAGCCGAGGAAATGCAGTCTTTGCAAATCTAGGTCAATAAACTTACTTTTAAAACTATAAAATGTGAGATAAATTCTGCAGTTTATGATTAGTTCTGACCTGAGAAACATCCCTGTCTTTGTCATATTTCTTGTACATCAGGGTGGGTGATGAGAAGAAGCAGTCATCACTACAAAATGAGCAGTCATATGAAGTCCCCAGAACAGGGTTTTCATTAATGGCCTGGATAGCAGCACATCTGGCCAGTGGTGAGTTACACTTCAATGTATGGTTCACAGTGGTGCCCCCAAACTGTCGGACAAAGTGTGACAAGCAGCCACAAAATACATTCCTTTGCTTCAATAGATATTTCCTTACTGAATGTTATTTTCTTAAATTTGTCTTTAAATTTTATTCATTCATAGATAAGAATCTACCAAAAATGATGGATTTGATTCAATTTTATATCTATTAAATTACAGATCTAGTTCCTATTCCTTTGTGTAATTTACAAAGATTGTCTGGTACAAGAATAATACATTCTATTCCTGTAAAAATCATGATTCTAAGTTCTCACTGTCTGTGGTGCCTGCAATTATGACTTTCTGATTTGAAGGCCAGAAGAAACAATTGGACCATCTGCTCTGATTTCCCTCTCGTTGTAGGCTAACAAGTGCTATCTGCAGACTCTTATATCAGTGCCGTAAATACAACTCTCCCATAAAAGCATTAACACAGCATTTAAAGCCATGAGGATGACATATCTGCTTTTCTGTTATCAACAAAAGCTGCTTACCTCCACTGCTACAAATGTAAGGCTTTAACTCCTGTTCTGGTTCTGCTCTCTGTGACACATTACACCCTTCCATCACACCCCATCTTTCCTTTCTGTGAAGGAAATGGACCTTCTCAGAGTCATTTATTCTATAAACCTTCACAACTCCAAGTCTCTACTAGAAGTCTTTTTCTACAACCTTTTTAATTTTTACAGCACTTTTTCCTCTTATAAGCTAATTAAATTGTTTGTGTAAACAGATTGAATCCCCTGCTTTGCTTTCTATGCAAATCAGAGTTCTACCATGATGGAATTCATATTTATACTTTTCACTAAATTTATCACACAGCTTCTGACCTGGAAGCTGCATTGCTTTCCCACTCGAAAGCAGCTGCTGCATAACCACTGTTGCAGAATTGTACATTTCATAGAGTCATTTAGGTTGGAAAAGACCTCTAAACTCATCAAGTCCAACCATTAACTTAGCACTGCCAAGTCTAGCACTAAACTGTGTCTCTAATCACCACATCTACATGTCTTTTTAAATACCTCCAGGGATGGTGACTCAAGTACTTCCCCAGGCAGCCGGTTCCAATGCCTCAGAACACTTTCAATGAAGAAATTTTTCCCATTATCCAACCTAAACCTCTCCTGGCACAACTTGAGGCCATTTCCTCTTGTCCTATCATTTTTTGCTTAGGAGAAGAAATCAACCCCTACCTGATGACAACTTCTTTTGAGGTAGTTGTAGAGAGTGATAGTCTCCCCTGAGCCACCTTATCTGTAAGTTAAATAACCCCAGTTCCCTCAGCCGGTCCTCATAAGAGTTGTTCTCTAGACCCTTCACCAGCTTCACTGCCTTTCTTTGGACTCTTCCCAGTAATTTGATGCCTTTCTTGTAGTTGGGGGCCCAAATCTGAACACAGTATTCAAGGTATGGCCTCACCAGAGACAAGTACAAGGGGACAATCACTTCTTTAGTCCTATTGGCCACGCTGTTTCTGATACAAACCAGGATGCTGTTGGGCTTCTTGGCTCCCTGAGCACACTGCTGGTTCATATCCAGCCAGTTATCAAGCAATACCCCCAGGTCTTTTTCTGCCAGGCAGTTTTCCAGCCACTCTTACCCCAGTCTTTAGCATTGCACGGGGTTGTTGTGACCCAAGTGCAGGATCCAGCACTTAGCCTTGTTCAGACTCATACAGTTGGCCTCAGACCATCGATCCAGCCTATCCAAATCCTTCTGTAGAGCCTTTCTACCCTCAAGCAAATCAACACTCCCACCCAGCTTGATGTTACTGAGAATGCACTTGATCCCCTCATCCAGATCATTGATAAATATATTAAAGAGAACTGGCACCAATACTGAGCCGTGTGGGACGCTGCTTGTGACTGGCCACTAACTGCATTTAATTCCATTCACCATAACTTTGGTCCTGCCACCCAGCTAGTATTTTAGCCAGCAAAGTGTATGCCTGTCTGAGCCATGAGCAGACAGTTTGTCCAGGAAAATATTGTGTGAACAATGTGAAAAGCTTTACTAAAGTCTAGGTAAACAATATCCACAGTCTTTCCTTCACACACTAAATGGGACACCTTGTCATAGAAGGAGATCAGGTTAGTAAAGCAGGACCTGCCTTTCAGAAATCCATGCTGACTGGGCTTGATCATCTGATTGTATCATATGTGCTGTGTGATGGCACTCATGATCTGCTCCATAACATTCCTTGGCACCCAAGTCAGATTGGCAGGCTTGTGGTTCACTGAGTACTCTTTGTTGTCCCTTCTTGTAGAAAGGAGTCACATTTGCAAGCCTCAAGCCAATTCCTTGGATACCAAGGACTAAGGCTAAATGATGAAAAGTGGCTTGGCGAGCACTTCCACCATCTCTGTCAGTAACCTTGGGTGTATCTCATCTGGCCCCCATAGACCTGTATGCATCTAAGCAGTGTGGCATGTCACTAACCATTTCCTCGTGGATTATGGGGACTTCTTTCTGCTCCTTGTCCCCATCTTCCAGCTCATACCCACAGAAAAACTGGTCTTGCTGCTAAAGACTGAGGCAAACAAGGCATTACATACCTCAGCCTTTTCCTCATCCTTCATGTTTTCCTCCACATTTTATAAAAGATAGAAATTGTCCTTAGTCCTATTTTTGTTGCTAATGCATTTATAAAAGCATTTTTTTTTTATTGTACTTAATGGCAGTAGCCAGACTGAGATCCAGTTGGGCTTTGGTTCCTGCAATTGTCCCCCTGCATAGCCTCAGAACATCTTTTTACTCCTCCTGATTGGCCTTTTCTTCCAAGGTTCATAAACTCTCTTTTTCTTCCTGAGTTCTAAGCCAAAGCATTTGTGTATTCTCTTAACAGTTCTGACAGGAATTAGTTATACCCAAAGTCACACTAGTGTTTAAGGAAATGAAGACCACAAAAATTGTTTAAGGAAATATGAAATTGTTTGGTTACATTCAGGTGCAAGGCCCAGGTAAACACGTTGTTAGTGTATGACCTCCTTTCCACTGTCTGTCAAGGAAAGTTAGGCCAACAAATGTTTAGCTGTACCATAAGTCTTTACTTATACTGGGCCTAACCCTGGAAAAAAGTCTGTTTTGTCCTTTGTCAGTGAGTGACAAACATGACCAGCATTTGGCATGCAGATTTGGATCTTTATTGATCCCTTCAGAGTTTTGGAAAACATTACAATTTTCTGACTGATTGTCAGAACAATTTATCCTCCTCAATGTATTAGTTGTTTGTTCTAATTTAAAGCATTTCGGTTGCTCAGATGAGAAATAAATAAATGTCATGAGAATCTGATGGTCACTGATTTGCATAGCAACCCATAAATTGATATTTGCTTTTCAAAAAGAAAAAACAAACAAACAAACAAACAAACTCAGAGAATTCATTAGAGTGACAAATTTGCTAAATAGCTCAGAATAATACTGGTTAAGTTGCATGCTTTACATTAATTACTTCTGAAAGCCTGGTGCTTTAGCATTATTATTCCTAAAAAAATATCCTTTGACACAAGAAAAACCTTTAACTTCTACCTGTGTTGGAATGCAAAAGCAGTGATCATGAGGGTGAATAAGAGGAAAGAAGAGGGAAATTCATGCTGCAATTTATATGACTGGCAAACGTTTGGTGACGTTTTCCTACTCTTTGGAGGTGTATGTTTCTCTCCATGAATATGAATAAGTTCAGAGTGATTTCAGTACCATTTTATATACATACCTTGGTTATATACTGAAATGTAGCTGCGGTGATATCTGGGCTAAAAAGGTGCATAAAGCTGCATTTGTCCCATCTGTTTCTCTCATTTGCTTTCAAAGCCAGATGTTGTTAAGCGGTGTCTAAGTGAAATACCTTCGGTTGTCTTCTGGAGCCATGTTCCTTATCTCACTTTAGCAACATTATTAATAACCTTAACCAGGAAATCTTTTAGTAAAGCAACCAGGGGTATATAAGCCTTTTATTTGCTCATGCCAGAAAATTACTAATCCAATTGAATGAATGCAGATGTAAAATAGGCTTGGCACCATGCCTAAACAACACAGTTCATGTCATGTAAACTACACACACAAAACTGCCAATCAAAGAGGGGATTTAGGAGGCTGCATTGGAGAAAAATATAATTTTATGTCATTCTGTGTAGGTACAGATTAAAAACAAGGTTTTCTAGGTTGCTGAAACACAGATTAAGTGTTAGGAAACAAGTTTTCATGAAAGTAGTTTTGTATCAAATTTTTTCTAAGATTGTAGTCTAATTGTAGTAGACTATGTCATATTAGATGACCAAGTTAAAATTTATTGTCCTTGCCTCAGAAGTATATAGTAATGGGATGATAGTATCTACAGCTGTTATCATCATCAATAGACAAGATGAAGCTGCAGACATCAGTTTTCTGGGTAAACATAACACAGTACTAACTAGATTACAATACTGTATTTATTCTCACTGGAGAATTACCGCAGTATCCCGTGTTGTCTGCTGTTGTTGACAAAACCAGGTTTGTAGGCAGAAATTCTCCATCAAACTCCATCCATTGATATTACATGTGAAAAAAAAAAAAAAAAAAAAAAAAGTCTTTTGAATATACAAGGTCTGAAGAATGGCATGTGTGCCCAGCAACTTATCTATTTTCTATGAGCATGTCAGATGGAGAAAATATAAGTTTATGACCTATATCCCTATAGAATAGAAGTTTCTTCATATAAAATTTACATCATAAAGTTTCCTCAAAGAAACCAGCTTTGAATTTTTATCCAGAGATACAAAATCATTGGTAAAGTGGTATGAGAACCCCTGGCAATTTCAGTGTATCAAATTATGTACATATTAATCTTAAACAATAAGGTTTAGTTGTAGTGTGCCTCTGAATACAAAAAGACACTGCAAGAGCTAAAATCCCACCTAAAATGTATTTTGAGTGTTTAATTGTCTTTAGATGACATTAAAAAACCATGTGAGTAAATCCTCACTCACGAGCAAAACCAGTGGACTTTCAATAAAGTTTTGATTAATGAGAAGATGTGAATTTAAAAGTAATTGTGAGAAATCTGGGAATATTTGTTTTACGATGATGAATTTAACTTGATTTATCGGATGTTGAAATAGCCATTACCAAAAAGAAGTTGTAAAACTCTTAACTACAAATTGTCCTCCAAAATCCAACCCTTTTCTTTCAAGATAATAGTCATGGATTTTCTACCACAGGACGAGTTTCCCCTTTTCTATGAAAAGATATAACTGGAACAGGAAAGAGAGACTATAAGAGTGTTGCCAAAAATTGCTCATAAATTTATATTATAAATGGGTGATAAAATTCTATTCTATTCTTCCATCTATCAGACTACCTTTATGCTTTGAGAAAAGTCTCTTAACCATACATATCTCTTTTTTTCTTTTCTTTTTCTTTTTTCTTTTTTTTCTTTTCTTTTTCTTTTTTTTTCCTTTTTTTCTTTTTTCTTTTTTCTTTTTTTTTCTTTTTTTCTTTTTTTTTTTTCCCGATAACAAAATAGACAATACATTTTGCAACAGATACGAGACAGCATGACTCAAGTGAAAGCCTTGAGTTTATCCTGTGATTCCCTGGACACACTTGACCATGATTCTTGAATAACCTCTCAGTCAAGTCCCCACCTCTAACAACTTCCCTTCTCAGTCAATGAAAAGCTTTTGAATGAGTAAGATGACATTATGACATTTCACAAATCTCAATTTTGTTTAGTCAATTACCAGTAGTTAAATATTGTATTTCAATTGATTAGGCTAAAATTACCATAGTAAATTTCCTGGAGGTTATAAAAATCCTCAAACCCTGACTGGCTATCTCTCTAGACTGTCTTGCTGTAGCTCTTTTTTTTTTTTTAAAAAAAAAAAAGTTAGATGAGGCAAAATGAACATTAAAAAAAAATAAAAATAAAAGGGCTTTTTTTGGATATTAAATGTAACAAATAAAGCAGGAAGTGATTTCAAAATAGATGATTGAAAGAATGGGAAGGAAATGGAATAGGAATAGGTTGTGGGATAAAATATTTCAGACTTAATATCTTGCAGTCAGAAGCATCATTCTAAGGGCCAGAAGTATTGAACTAGAGACCTTTTGTCTCCTAGAATTCAGAACACCATCCTCAAAACAAAGAGAAATACACGTTCTGTTGTTTACATATTTTGTTTTACTTTCCTACACAAAAAATAAACCTTACTAGCAAAAGAAAAAAAAACAGCCAAGACAGGAAAATATACAAAGTGAATGCTTTCTGCTGTGTAGTTCTGGTGTTACAAGAATAAACAAGAATCCCAGGACACTGTAAAACAACTGGACAGCACTTGTTCCCAAAGCTTCATTCTGGTTTAAGCAGCATGGAAGATTTTCATTCAACAGAGAAACTTACTAGCAAAATTCTGTGTATTTCCAAGGAACCAAAAGGAGGCTGGGATATTTTTTTTTTTTTTCCCAAACTTTAGTTATGGAATACAAACACAGGCAAAAGGCTTTAAAAGTTGATGAGGTTTAAAAATTCATTTTTTTTCCCTGCTTTCAAAAGTGACCCTTTATTCAAGAATAAATAGGATCATAGTTAAGTGTGAGAATGGGAGTGTTGATCTTTCACCACCCTAAAATTTGTAGTTCCTTTGAGATTGATTCAAATAGGGAGGAAAAAACTGACAGAGAGCAGTTCAATAAAATATTTGAAAAAAGATAGATAACCCTACCTACTAAAACATTTTTTGTTTTGTTGTTCTTGTTATTACTATTATTATTATAGTGTTGTTTTTTCCTGATGTTCTGCTGCTAACTTGTGCCTGTTGATTTAATGTCAATAATGTCAAAATAACTATATTGTTCACTACTTAAGTAATGAACATAAACGAAATTCTCCTTACATAGAGATTATAACAAGACCCAAATTAAACATTTCAGCTATTTATGAAGTGAAGGAAATTCCAGCTAGTTACATTGAAATATTGTTTTCCTGGATTTCCAGTATACTGACACTGGATGAAAATTACCTTTGAATATAGCCATACTATCTATTGTTATATGATCTTTCATTTCAGAACACGATCAATACAGCCTTACTGTATGTGCTTTAGAGTGTGTATATGGTTGTGAAGGATGGGTTCATATGATGAGCTCAGACAGCTGAACTGCGTGTGTCTGGAGCCATCATAATTTTAATGTAACAAAGTGCAAATCATATGTTTTACCCATAGGAAATCATAAAACTAGGGAGGGGGAAGGACTCTATTATAGCAGACCATCCTATTCACCCAACTGCCAAAGCAGTGTCGATCCCTACAGCCAGACTGTCTGCCAAATTACTGTTTGCTGTTGATTGTTACAGGATTTTGTAACAAAAGAAAAATCAATTGCATTTCTAAGTCAAGATGTAGCTCTTTCCTAGTGGTGTATGCTCCTGGAAAAAAAAAAAAAAGAACTTTTTTTTTTCTTGCAATTTTATTCAAGGTATGCTTTATACTCACAAGATTCTGTCTCAGTGACAAAAATATATGTATCCATTGCTTCTTCGGAATCATTTCTCTCAATTTTACAGAATTACAAAGTAGTAATTGAGATCTTAATATGATTAAACACATAGCTACATTTCTGATATTTGCTTGGTGAAAAACACATCCTCAGAACGTTACCCTTTAACAGCACAGGACCAGACTTTAAACATATGTATAAAGGGCCTATTCCCTTGATATCAGCAGAGGTTCTCTAATTTTAACCTGTATAAAATGGAAGCCCTTTTCCTCCCTTCTTCTTGGGTCACAGGAATAATTTCCTTTTTAAAGCACACCTTTCCTCTTGTTCAAATGATTTCACATGCTCTGTCTCACCCATCTTAGAAATGTATCATTAGCCATTACAGGCACTTTCAGCACGTGGGTGGGCTGTGTGCCTAATGTGCATCTGTTAATATTCACACTGTCTTCTGTGGTGTTCCTGCCATGTTGCTAAAATCTGCTTTGAATATCATTAATTTCAGCTTATATTTGGAGCTGTTTTTCAGTTGTGTCTATTATCTATAAAAATAATGTTGTATTTCATTCAGAGGCTGCTGCATTGGGTCTTTGTGGTGCAGATTATGACAACAGAGTTTATTCAGCCTCTGGATGAAGGCAGCTTGCACTGCTTGTTTACTTAGGACCTTTTAGGCTTTTTAGGTGACATCCTGATTCCAAGAAGGTCAAATAAGAATTTTTCAATTTGCTTTAGCAGAGGTGGTTTTTCTCTATTCATTTGCTTAAGTGGTGATAAACTATTGCTCAGGAAGAGGCAGAAAAGAAAAAGAAATGGTGTGTTTATGAAAAAAAAAAGTTTTAAAATGTCAGGGAGAACCAAAGGCAATAATGTCAGAAGATATTTGGTCTGTCATCATCGTGTCATGCAGAATCATTAAGACTGTGTGATCGCTTTTGAGCAGCTGGATTTGGAGGTTCTTTCCTCTTCTTGCCTTTGCCTTTACCCTTGCCCTTGATGTTTCCGTTGCTGTTGTCATTGTCCTTGCCAGTTTCTACACTTCATTGAGGATACATAAACAAAAAATGCAAGATTTTTTTAGGTTTTGTTAATGTCCAGAATTTGTCTTGAAAATGGAAGAAATTGGTTGTTGATAAATTGGGTATATTCTCCTCTACCACCTTCTAGGCCAGCTACTCTCTTTCTTCCAGAAATGCTACCTATTGGACTCTGAACAGTGTGAGGAAGAGCTCTGCTATGTTTGATGTTCCTCTAATGAAAAGCCAAGTAAAGGATCAAGATGGAAATAGATGGGATGAACATTTAATCTTGGTCCTTTATTTTGAGACCACTTGGAGAAGAAACAAAGCAAGACTGTTGTGTTATACACTGCAATGATGATTAATAAGAAAAAATTCCTCTCCAGTTGGAAGGTTGGCAGTAATATTCCTCTAATTGCCTTTTCCATATTTTCTCTATGGCAACAGCTTGTGTGCAAGTATCTCAACAATAGGTTGTGAGGTATCACCTGTAGTCTTTGCTTGGTCTGCTTGGCTGACCACCTTGGTTTTCCTTTTGCTTTCCAAGTTCTCTCTCTGCTCCTCCAGCACAGTCATTATTGCAGCCTAGAGACAGATGTTCCCATATCTTAGTATCAGTAAGCAAGGCTTGGTATTGGCAGTTGACAGCTCTGATTCAGACCTCTCTAGAAGTTGTGAAGAACCACATCTGACATCTAAAGCTGTGATGTTGTTATAGGAATCAATGCCTGTTATGGATTATGCACAGTAAAAACTCTTCAATCTCTGTCAGACCATGTGGGTAATCTGCAGTGTTTACCAAGCAACTTGGATGCAATATTTTATTCTATAAAAGCTAGCTACAAAGGAGTGCATGGAGAAAGGAAATGGGTGCTTTTGGTCACTGAATCTGCATTGTTATCTTTTGCCAGACTGCTCTGCAGGTCATTCAGAGAAACATAACTTGGATTAGATACACAGTGGGCTGTATGCTGACACTTCCAGCAACATAATATGACCTTCATTTCAAAGCCAACAATTCTCATTCTTTGTACTTTGGGAGTGCTTTATTACCGAGTTAATGTTGTAGCCATAGGTAGATTTTCCAAGAACACGCATTGGTCTGACTCTGTTCCTAATTACTTCAATGCAAAGAGATTTAAATCAGAATGGCAAATTTTCTGAAGGATAACACATGGTTCTTTTTTGTATATCTCTCTGCCCCTGACGATGAGAATATTTTTTCAGTTTGTCTGCAACTGTGTAATGAAAGGCTTACTAGGGAAAAATTGTGCATTTTCAATATTTACACAGAATTTTGCAAATGAACTGATACTTTGCTATGTTACAAATATTTACTGTTAATAGAATAAAATAATTAAGATGCTAAGGTTGCCTATGTTTTTTCTTCATAAGGTACATTTCACATGCTGATTTCCTTCAGAGTATACTTAATATGTTTATTTATTTATTTAAAGTTTTTATTTATTTACTTATTTATTATTTTTCATTTTGATTGCTGGTTTGCTTTTCCCATGGTAGGTTTGTGTTTTATTCTCAGCTATTCTATGCGGCAGATGTAAAAATAAGGACAATGGCTGATACGAACTCTTTAAAGTTTGTAGTTTTACTATCTCTGGCTAAAAGAAATAGGTCAATGTAAGTTTGGAGTTGTATTTTTGTCACCCTGGTCTTCAATGACTCATGAGGGCCAAGTTTTAAAATTGGTGAAACTATGGGATAACTGTGACTGAAGAAGAGGAAAACGTCATCCACAAATTTTTATGCTAGATTGATTTCATAAAAGGAAACCAATTTTTTCTTCCAAGATGTATTTTTCTTTAACTTTTCTAAAATTGGTATGGGAAAATGTTAATGTCCCCTAGGAACTTGCTAACAATATACAATATAATATTGTTAGATTACATATTATTTTATTGAGAAAGAGTATTTTTGACGAGACAGGAATTGAACACTTCCCTGCAGTCATTTCCATCTAGTCTACCTTTCATCCTTCTAGGGGCTCTTTTGAAGCAGAATCTCCTATAGCCCAATATTGTTCCTTACCTCAAACCTCCAGGTGTTTGATGAGATTAAGAATCTACATTAAGAGGTTTATTATTCATCACAAAGACTGATGTATCACTGCTGATACACATACATTTTTAATTTTTAGTGACAGACTTGCTATTCCTATCATATTTTAAGCTCTTCAGTTATAATGAGATCTAACTGAGTTTAGGAAGCTTCCAAGTCAGGTTTGTTTATTTGATTATTTTGGGGCATCATCTACCTTGTGTCTTATATGGAGGGCTAACTTTTCCTTAAGACCTGACTCTGTAAGAGAAATTTCTTAATGTATCCATATGCTGCCAGAAAAACAAGTGGGTACATGATAATTTCTCTTTCCCCTCTAAAAATATGGAGATATTGAAGAGATACGGGTCAAAGTGCTCTTTAGCTTATGTTGATAAAGTCATGGAGAATGGTAAAGCCCTAAAGCATTATTCTGACTGTACTTACATGGGAAGATGGAGGAACTCCTGTCTTCCCTGGTGTTTCCCACATTGCAGGTGGCAGTAAAGGACAGAGAGCAGCTCCTTCAGGGCTTCTTGAACTGTCTAGTTATGGGGACAATGATATTATTAGCCCTATGTCACACAAATCAACAGGAGTAATCTGAGGTAGTGATAAGATAACCTTTATTTTTTAGTTGGGTTGAGAAACACAAAGTTCTTGGTTACAGCTGTTATGACTGTACTAAACATGAAAGCCTACCCTTGACTCAGCTCCCTACAGTTAAATCACCCTTTCTACCCTAACCACAGACTGCTTCAAGATCCCATCTGCAGTTGTACTAGGTAACACTGGGGCCTTCCAAGGATGGACTTGTGCCAAGTGTCTGCTTAGGACTGGGTGGAGTGAAACATCATGAGGACAGATCGGATGCTTGGAGGACCTGAGGGCAGGGAAAACACTCACCTTGAGTACTGTGTGCAGTTTAGGGCACCGCACTATGAGAATGACATAAAACTGTTAGAGAGTGTCCAAAGGAGGGCTATGAAGATGCTGAAGAGTCTAGACTGGAAGACATGAAGAGAAGCTGAAGTCACTTAGTTTGTTCAGCCTAGAGAAAAGGAGACTGAAAGGTGGCCTCATGGCCCCCTACAGCTTCCTCATGAGGGGAGTTGGGGTGGGCAGGCACTGCTCTCTGCTCTCTGGGGACAGCGACAGAATCCAAGGGAACAGCAGGGAGCTGTGACAGGGGAGGGTTAGGTTGGATATCATGAAAGGGTTCTTCACTGAGAGAAGTGTTGGGCTGAAGAAGGCTCCCCAGGGAAGCGGTGAGGATACCAAGCCTGACAGATTTCAAGAATCATTTGGACAACACTCTCAGACATAGGGTTTGATTTTTGCATGGTTCTGTATGGATCCAGGAGTTGGAATTGATGATCAATGTGGGGCCCTTCCAACTTGGGATATTCTATGATTCTATTATTATAGAACACACCTATTATTTAATACACCTCTGCAGGTGTGTTAAAGCAGAGGGAAGACTTGAGTCCTTCTATTCCATTTCACTCTGCTCCCACCATCTATGCACCCTGGGGCAAGTGTGGCATTTTTACTCTGTTGGTGTACATTGGTCTCACGGCCTTGTACTTGCAAATCCTAAGACATATCAGTTCAGGTGTCTCCTGGAAGCAGTTGTCACTGATGTGTTACTCTTTTCTTTCTCCTTCTTTTCCTACATATTGTTGTGTAGTTCTCAGTGTAAAACTGTATACTAAAAGAAAAAAGACAACAAGCATTATCCAAAAATAAATATGCACAACGTTTAGTGGTCGATCAGTGTGCAACACTGCCACATAATGCCCCCCCCTCCCCCCCCCATCCTCTTCTATGTGCTCCCCCCAAGCAACGTAGGGAAGCGAGGGAATGGTGGTTGTGGTCAGTCCCTGATGCTTTGTCTCCACCACTTCTTCACAGTCAACCTCTTTCCCTGCTCCACATGAGGTCCCTCCCACAGGATGCTGTTCTTCCTGAACTGATCCTGCGTGGGCTTCCCACAGGCAGCAGCGCTTCAAGAACTGCTCCCACATGGCTCTGTACCATGGGGTCCATCCCCCAGGAGCAAACTGCTCCAGCACAGCTGTAGTGGGTTTACATGGCAAGGTTTTGGTAGCAGGGGGCCATACGGGTGGCTTCTGTGAGAAGGATCTAGAAGCTGCCCCATGTTTGGTAAGGGCCCCACTACTGATCAGATCTGAGCCAATAAGTGATGTTTTTTTGCGCCTCTGTGAGAGCATATTTAAGACGGGAAAAAAAAAATGCTGCGCCACATAGCAGCTGGGAGAGTGAGAGGAGTGAGGAACAGCCTTGCAGGCTCCAAGGTCAGTGAAGAAGGAGGGGGAGAGGTGTTCCAGGTGCCGGAGCAGAAGTCCCCTGCGGCCTGTGATGAGGACCATGGTGAAGCAGGTTGTCCCCCTGCAGCCCATGGAGTACCACGGTGGAGCAGGGTTCCACGCTGCAGCCTGTGGAGGAGACCACGGTGGAGCAGGTGGACCTGCACTGACGGACACTGCAGCCTGTGGAAGACCACTCCCGGAAGAGATTCCGGGCCAGACCTGTAGCCCGTGGAGAGGAGACCACGCAGGAGCAGGTGACCTGGCAGGAGCTGCTGCCCGTGCGGGATCCAGGCTGGAGCAGTTTGTTCCTTAGGGATGGACCCTGTCGTACGGACCCATATCTGGAGCAGTTCTTGAAGAGCTGCTGCCTGTGCGCAGCCCACACTGGATCAGTTCAGCAAGGACTGCATCCCGTGGGAGGGACCCCACAGCACAGGGGACGAGAGTGACCGAGAAGGAGCAGCGCAGAAGAAGTGCTATAGACTGACCACAAACCCCATTCCCCCATTCCCCTGCGCCACTCGGGAGGAGGAAGTGGAAGAGGGTGGATGGGGAGGAAGGTGCTTTTGGTTTCTTTCCTTTGTTTCTCACTTCTCTAGCTTGTTTGTAATAGGTAATAAATCTTACTATCTCCCTATGCTGAGTCTGTTTTGCCCGTCACGATAATTACTGTGCAATCTCAGTTCGGCCACCCGCCCTAGTAAAACCACCACAACGGGTCCCCCACAGGTGGCAGCTCCCCCCAGCCCCCCTGCTCCTGCGGGGGCTCCTCTCCACGGGCTGCAGCTCCGGCCTGGGGCCTGCTCCTGCGGGGGCTCTCCATGGGCCGCAGCCTCCTCCAGGCCACATCCACCTGCTCCACCGGGGGCTCCTCCACGGGCTGCAGCGTGGAGATCTGCTCCGTGTGGGACCCATGGGTGCAGGGGGACAGCCTGCTCCGCCAGGGGCCTCTCCACAGGCTGCAGGGGAACTGCTGCTGCGTGCCTGGAGCACCTTCTGCCCTCCTGCTGCACTCACCTTGGGGGCTGCAGGGCTGTTTCTCACTCCTCACTGTCCCAGCTGCTGTTGCACTGCAGTATTTTCCCTTTTTAAAGTATGCTCTCACGGAGGTTTAAACATTGATTACTGGCTCGGCTCTGGCCAGTGGCAGGCGGGTCCCTTTTGAAGCCAGCGGGAACTGGCCCTCATCTAACATGAGGCAGCTTCTGGACTCTTGTTACAGAGGCCACCCCTGCAGCCCCCAGCTACCAAAACCTTGCCACCTAAACCCAATACAGCAGAACATGGTGGAAAGTTCTTTTCAAAAAGTATTTTCAAGAAGAGATTAGAGGCTGCACTGGACAGCACAGTAGGAGATGTTGCCCAACAGAGAGAAACAATTGTTTTCTTTCTAACTGTTCAGTGGAGAGAATTTTCCCTCTCCCTTTCTCTCTCTTGCTGTCTCTCGTTCTTATGCCCTAAGATTAACTTTGCCATTTGAGTTAACATAAGCCACCAGCTACAGACCCCATGAATAAAACTTTGTCTAGGTAAGCCTGCCACTTATATCTTTGTGCAGCACTCTCAGTATCCCAATAGGTTCAAGCTAAAACCAAACCCAAACAAGATCTTGTGAAACAAAGATCCAGATAATCAGCTAGTCCTGCCCTAATCTTGGCCTGGAGATTGTATTTAAAATATAGGGAAGAGTGAACCAGGGGGAATATTTGTGTGATTTGGGGGTCTTTGGTACTTGTTTGAGGCTGGGAGAAAGCCACAATCAAATTCAATGTTAAGAGCAATTTATATCACTTTTGCATCTGTCAGGTCTTAACTTTACACTTGTGGTTCTGCTCCATGCTTTTAAGAACCTACAATTTGCAGGGCATCTGAGTATAAATCGTATGGGGGGGGCAGGGGGGGAAATCATTTCTTTTCTCTTTTTTTTTTTTCATTCTTTTTGAATCCTTTGTTAATATGTGTATTGCAGAGTGTCCAATAGCTGTCGATGATTTTTTTTTTCTTTTTCTGTTATGCAAGATATATTCCTAACCTCTCTGAATCTATGGAAATAGTAGTGTGTGCTCAAACTATTTATATCTCTGAACACATCATTTTTCATATCAAGTTGTCATTGCATTTGCTGGGCTGCTTGACTGGTTATTGCAGACAGAGTAAAAGAGTAAAAATATTCAGCTGCCAGGTATGCCTTGAAAAAAAAGGATATAGAAAACAATAATAGAAAGTTGTTCTAATATTCCACACACTTTGCCCTACTCCTGCTGGTTACTGACAGTGCTGTTGTATTTTTGAAAACATATTTAATTATATTTTTAATCTGTCAGCTGTAGTGAAAAACATTAAAACATTTTTACCAATCAATGCTTTATTATTATTATTATTATTTTTTCAAATAAATTCCAGCAATGTGATCTTAACAGGTAATCTTGTAGGGTGGTAAAAACATTCTGCAAAATCAAATTGACCACCCATTCATGAGCTACACTAGATGATGCCTGAACTTTGCTATAGATATTAACAATCTATGTTAACATAACAGCCTGTGGCTAATTGGAAGGAGAATATAAATTTGCAAGTACTAAAAGACCTGTTCCACAGATATTCCTTATTGACTTTTACATTGAATTGATCATTGGAAATAGCACAGTGAAAATTCTCTTAGACAACCATATTTGCACTTGCTATCACCATATGCTAAGTATCTTGTGCAAATGTTACTTCTACACTGAATAAATTGCCTGGCTAATTGTATTAACTGTTTATGGTCTGAATTTGCATCCTCTATTTTATTAATTGTCAGTTCACAGTTACTAATATTTCCCTGTTTGATTTGCTCTCTCATAGACTGCTAATCTCTTCCTTAGACTGACACAGAAATCTGTGTTGTGATAAAATAATCATAGAATCATAGAATATCCCGAGTTGGAAGGGACCCATAAGGATCATCAAGTCCAACTCCTGGCACCGCCAGGTCTGCCTAAAAGTTTAGACCATGTGACTAAGTGCACAGTCCAATCACTTCTTAAATTCAGACAGGCTTGGTGCAGTCACTACTTCACTGGGGAGCCTGTTCCAGTGTGCAACCACCCTCTCGGTGAAGAACCTCTTCCTGATGTCCAGCCTAAACTTCCCCTGCCTCAGCTTAACACCGTTCCCGCGGGTCCTATCACTGGTGATAATGGAGAATAGGTCACCTACCTCTCCACTCCCCCTCGTGAGGAAGTTGTAGACTGCGATGAGGTCCCCCCACAGCTTCCTCTTCTCCAGGCTGAACAGGCCAAGTGACCTCAGTCGCTCCTCATATGTCTTCCCCTCTAGGCCCTTCACCATCTTCGTTGCCCTCCTCTGGACACTCTCCAACAGTTTCACGTCCTTTTTGTACTGTGGTGCCCAGAACTGCACACAGTACTCAAGGTGAGGCCGCAGCAGCGCAGAGTAGAGCGGGACAATCACTTCCCTCGACCGACTAGCAATGCCGTGCTTGATGCACCCCAGGATACGGTTGGCCCTCCTGGCTGCCAGGACACACTGCTGGCTCATATTCAACTTGCTGTCAACCACAACCCCCAGATCCCTCTCTGTGGGACTGCTCTCCAGCGTCTCGTCACCCAGTCTGTACGTATAGCCAGGGTTGCCCCATCCCAGGTGCAGGACCCAGCACTTGCTTTTCACAGATTCACAGATTCACAGATTTCTCTAGGTTGGAAGAGACCTCAAGATCATCGAGTCCAACCTCCGACCTAACACTAAGTACTCCACTAAACCATATCCCTAAACTCTACATCTAAACGTCTTTTAAAGACCTCCAGGGATGGTGACTCCACCACCTCCCTGGGCAGCCCGTTCCAATGCTTAATAACCCTTTCGGTAAAGAAGTACTTCCTAACATCCAACCTAAAACTCCCCTGTCGCAACTTTAGCCCATTCCCCCTCGTCCTGTCACTAGGCACGTGGGAGAATAGACCAACCCCCACCTCTCTACAGCCTCCTTTCAGGTAACTGTAGAGAGCGATGAGGTCGCCCCTGAGCCTCCTCTTCTCCAGGCTGAACAAGCCCAGCTCCCTCAGCCACTCCTCGTAAGACTTGTTCTCCAGACCCCTCACCAGCTTGGTCGCCCTTCTCTGGACTCGCTCGAGCACGTCCATGTCCTTCCTGTAGCGAGGGGCCCAAAACTGAACACAGTACTCGAGGTGCGGCCTCACCAGAGCCGAGTACAGGGGCACAATCACTTCCCTCGACCTGCTGGCCACACTGCTTCTTATACAGGCCAGGATGCCGTTGGCCTTCTTGGCCACCTGAGCACACTGCTGGCTCATATTCAGCCGACTATCCACCAATACTCCCAGGTCCTTCTCGGCCAGGCAGCTTTCCAGCCACTCATCTCCCAGCCTGTAGCTCTGCTTGGGGTTGTTGCAGCCCAGGTGCAGGACCCGGCACTTGGCCTTGTTGAACTTCATACAGTTGACCTCAGCCCATCGCTCCAGCCTATCCAGATCCTCCTGCAGAGCCTTCCTGCCCTCGAGCAGATCGACACACGCACTTAGCTTGGTGTCATCTGCAAACTTACTGAGGGTGCACTGGACGCCCTCATCCAGATCATCGATAAAGATATTAAAGAGGACCGGCCCCAGTACCGAGCCCTGGGGGACACCACTAGTGACCGGCCTCCAACCAGATTTGACTCCATTCACCACAACTCTCTGGGCCCGGCCATCCAGCCAGTTTCTAACCCAGCGAAGCGTACGCCAGTCCAAGCCCCGAGCAGCCAGTTTCTCGAGGAGAATGTTGTGGGGAACGGTGTCAAAAGCCTTACTGAGGTCAAGGTAGACCACGTCCACAGCTTTTCCCTCATCCACCAAGCGCGTCACTTGGTCATAGAAGGAGATCAGGTTCGTCAAGCAGGACCTGCCTTTCATAAACCCATGCTGACTGGGCCTGATCGCCTGCTTGCCCTGCAAGTGCCGCGTGATGACCCTCAAGATAATCTGCTCCATGAGCTTCCCCGGCACTGAGGTCAAACTGACAGGCCTATAGTTCCCCGGGTCTGCCCTCCGGCCCTTCTTATAGATGGGCGTCACATTGGCTAGCCGCCAGTCAACCGGGACCTCCCCCGATAGCCAGGACTGCTGATAAATGATGGAAAGCGGCTCGGCCAGCTCCTCCGCCAGTTCTCTCAGTACCCTTGGGTGGATCCCATCCGGCCCCATCGACTTGCGCACATCCAAGCTCCGTAGTAGGTCGCCAACCATTTCCTCATGGATAGCGAAGGCCACATCCTGCTCCCCATCCCCTTCCACCAGCTCAGGGCACTGGGTGTCCGGAGAACAATCGGTATTGCCGCTAAAGACTGAGGCAAAGGCGGCATTAAGCACCTCAGCCTTTTCCTCATCCTTAGTAACTAGGTTTCCCCTCGCATCCAGTAAAGGATGGAGATTCTCCCTAGTCCTCCGTTTCGCGTTGATGTATTTGTAAAAGGATTTTTTGTTGTCTTTAACGGCAGTAGCCAGATTGAGCTCCAGATGAGCTTTGGCCTTTCTAATTTTCTCCCTGCACAGCCTCGCTACATCCTTGTAGTCCTCCTCAGTGGCCCGCCCTTTTTTCCAAAGATTATAAACCCAAGTTTTGTTAAACTTCATGCGGTTGGTGATCGCCCAGCTCTCCAATCTGTCCAGGTCCCTCTGCAAGGCCTTTCCACCCTCATCCGAGTCTACAACTCCTGCAAATTTGGTGTCATCAGCAAATTTGCTCAAAACACCTTCTAGCCCTACATCCAAATCATTTATAAAAACATTGAAGAGAACTGGCCCTAAAATGGAGCCTTGAGGGATCATGGATTCCAAATGCATAAAAGTAGAGATTTCAGTAACCAGATGTGAAAAAAGTCAAATCATACTCTTTCCTTAACTAAGCTATGTTATTTATATGTTATCAATTAGCTATTCTGTTCTTGCTGCAAAATCATCTGTCTTACAAAATTAAGCAAGTTCTAGGCATTTTAGGTGCAGAGCAGATCTGTGAGATAATGATAGCTGTAGCAATCACTGGCCACGGTTAAGTTGCACTTCAAAGGATCCAAAAATTCTTGACTGGAATGAAAATATCCAGAAATCACTTCAGATTTGTTCTCACTGATCAGTATCTAGTCTGACATTTTACCAGCCTTAGCTAATTGCTTATTCCATTAAAATCAATGGAAGTTTTGCCTTTGTGGACACCCAGATCAAGACTTGCCTATGAATTGCATTAGTGCTGTCTGGTTTATAAATCTTTTCTGACAGGTGCACTCCTATATAATATATCACAGATTAGTAGAATTTAAAACAAAAATAGCATATTTTATTTGATGTCCTTGTTACCTTACCTTCGAACATCTCTTACTTTTGTCAGTTTAAAGCCTGTGTTCCAAAGAGGGATCTGTGAGAGGTCTGCTTTTGGTCAGGAGACAGACCATTTCCTTTACTGTTGTCTTCCAGTAGTTAATCATCCTCATTCTTAAAAGAAAATGACTAACTTTCATCCCATTGAAGCTTTAAACTTAATGGATGTATCTTTGTGAGAATAAAGAACCTTTTGGCACGTACCATTTTCTCTTCACAAAGATATTGCACAGTAAGAAGTTAAAAAAAAAAAGAAAAAAGAGTTCTTTAGGTCTTTGGGGGTAAAAGTCTTTCTCCAGCCCTTAAATTACTGATGATGATTTTTTCCTCAAGAACAAGACACTGTAGCAGTATTGGTCACAGTGAAGTGTCCTTACAGATCCCATCAGCAGGTCTTTGGTTTACAGGTCAAAAGACTGAATTGATAGCTTGGGTCTCAAATTTTCCTGAATGTAATGACTGGTTAAACTATTTCAGCTTTTGTTCTTCAGGACATATTTTTTCCTTTTACAGGTATGGTCTCCACTGCCCGTGCTTCATTGTTTAACACTGTGCTGGCTGTGTCTAAGCACTTGAATCCAAATTACCTCATTGACTATGTTTTGCTTGAAGACTGATCTGCGTCCATCACAATTTTTCACTCTTCCACTCATAATGTCACCCACTTTTTTTTTTTTTCTTCTGCCTGTCTTATTAAAATACTGAGTAGCACTGGGCTATTCCTTGCAAACCTATTATATCTTTTCTTCCTGCCCAGATGGACAATATTTCTCCACTGAACTTCTTCCTGAGAAAAGACAGTTAGTTCTCAGCCCATGTAGTGTACTTCCTTGACAACTTTCAACTGGAAGGTAGTGAAGTACGAAATCCCACACTTTTGAGAAGTCTTAGTAGATTTGCTATTTTAAAGCTTGTCATTTCAAAGAATTAAATTGTTTGTTTTGATTGCATTGATTTTTCTGGGAGAAGAAAAAAACAAATAAAGGAAAAACAAACAAACAAAAAAACAAACAAAACAAAACAAAGCATTGTGGCCTTAATCATCTTCTTAACCAAATCATTTAGGAATTTTTTACCAGAATCAGCTTTTTCCTTGAATTTTGCCTATGACAGATATCAGGCTAATTGCATCCACAGTATCCTAAACCACCTTGCTTGCCCTTTCTGAATCAGAGCACAGTGTTCAGATTTGTATGATCTGCTGATGTTTTCCGTCTATTCCCATCTATTCCTACTTTCTATTAAAAATTCATAGCATGAACTGGAGATGTCCTCCATCAACTCACATAGAATCCATCCTTGCAAGTATCCTGGCTTGCTGATTTAAAATTACTTATCTCTGAGAGATATTTAACACTCTCCGCAGCTACTAATGGACTGGAAAATACTTTATCATGTTCATATGACTCAAATACATACTCTTCCTTCTTGCAAGATACAAAACAGAAATATTGAATAAATACATCTGTCATTAAAAGTTCTGTCACCCCCCTAAGCATAAAACTTTTATTATAGCTATTATTCAGAACCTACTTTACTCCAGGTAGTCAGAAATTTAACTCTTTTGCTACCCTAATTCCCCACATCCTATAACTTCTATTTCTAGATGATAGCTATGTTTCCTTTTCTGTTTGCTAAATATTGCCTATTAATTCCTAAAGCTTGCTTCTCATCTTTTGTTGCACCTGGAAGGGCCGTAATTGATCTCCTCTCTTTTAGATGTGTATTTATGATATTTTAGGTACTTTGATTATTTTTAAAATTCTTCAATTTTTATATGGTATTCTTTTACCTGCCTACCTACCTACCTACCTACCTACCTACCTACCTACCTACATACATACATACCTATCATCCTAGCACTTTTCTTCTAATATATTTTCTTTAATTTCTTTCTCTAATCCTGGAAATTAATCTTATATATCTGTTCTGATTGCATTGATGGTGGAGAGTTGACACTAGCCTGTTGTCCTCCAAGTACTTCCTGCTCTGTTGTGTACTTCAAGACCCTCAGTGCTGGACTATTTATACTATTGCTTATTTTAAATGGATCTACAGAGGAAATTGTGTGGCTTGAGGGACAAGTCTATTCCTCCCAACTAGAATTTAGCTCCAGATTTAACAAAAGGGATACTTGTGAAGCTCTAGTAGTTAGATTAGTTTCAGAAATTAATTTGGAAGATGGCTTTTTTTTTTTTTTTGAAATTCCTTATCCTCATTCACAAAAAGAGTAACTTTTTGTCCCAAGGCAACTGACAACTTCCAGCCCTGTGATTTACTCCTTTTTATTCATAATTATAAATCAAAATTTACTACCTCTGAAACTGGGTAAACTGTTGTGAACATAGGTCTTTTCAATTGTTAAAAAGAATAGTCTATCATGGCTCATGACCATAGAATCATAGAGTCATAGAATATCCTGAGTTGGAAGGGACCCATAAAGATCATCGAGTCCAACTCCTGGCACCACACAGGCCTACTAAAAAAATCAGACCATATGACTAAGAGCACAGTCCAAATGCTTCTTAAACTCTTACAGGCTTGCTGCTGTGACTACATCCCTGGGGAGCCTGTTCCAGTGCATGACAACTCTCTCAGTGAAGAACCTCTTCCTGATGTCCAGCCTGAACCTCCCCTGTAACAGCTTGACACCATTCCCTCAGGTCCTATCGCTGGTCACTAAAGAGACTAGGTCAGCACCTGCCCCTCCACTCTCCCTCATGAGGAAGCTGTAGACCACGATGAGATCTCCCCTCAGCCTCCACTTTTCCAGGCTGAACAGGCCTAGTGACCTCAGCCGCTCCTCATACAACTTCCCCTCTGGGAACTCTCGAACAGTTTCACGTCCTTTTTGTACTGTGGTGCCCAGAACTGCACACAGTACTCAAGGTGAGGCCGCAGCAGTGCAGAGTAGAGCGGGACAATCACTTCCCTCGACCGACTAGCAATGCCGTGCTTGATGCACCCCAGGATACGGTTGGCCCTCCTGGCTGCCAGGACACACTGCTGGCTCATATTCAACTTGCTGTCAACCACAACCCCTAGATCCTTCTCTGCGGGGCTGCTGTCTAGCATCTTGTCACCCAGTTTGTACATACAGTCAGGGTTGCCCAGTCCCAGGTGCAGGACCCAGCACTTGCTCTTGTTAAACTTCATGCAGTTGGTAGTTGCCCAGCTCTCCAATCTGTCCAGGTCCCTCTGCAAGGCCTTTCCACCCTCATCCGAGTCTACAACTCCTCCAAATTTGGTGTCATCAGCAAATTTGCTCAAAACACCTTCTAGCCCTACATCCAAATCATTTATAAAAACATTGAAGAGAACTGGCCCTGAAATGGAGCTATAGATATGCTTTACTTCTGGCTGCCAAGGATTTACCACATTTATTTTCTGCAAAAATTTTGTCTTGCACTGAGCACAGAAGCAGCACTCTAACCACTCACCTACTCCTTGTAAACCTTAGATGGGGTATGTTTTTATTGACTCCTATGAGAAATTAACAACACATGATGTATTGGTTCTGAATCAGCCATGGACTATTAAATAATTTTTATTTTTTTTTTTTATTTTTCACTTGTGAATAAAAATGTAATTACCTTCAGTAGGCCACCAACTTGTTCAATAACTACCCGTGTAATCTTCCTATATCTGCTGCTGTCATCCTTTCTTGCATTCCTGCTACTGTTATTTATGGTAAGTTACTATCTTATTAGCTTGTTAGAATACAGGTTTTATCTTCTTATGTATTTGTATAGCACCTACAGTGACAAGAACCATGATCTGACATGCTGCATAAATTACAGCAGGAACTCGTGTTGTTCAGATGGTAGATATTGTTTGAGACTTTTAAATATATACCAAAGATTTATTTGTTGCACTGCCAATAATATAGGTAGTTTTGTCTCTGGCTTCTTGAAATAACTAGTTCAAAGCTTATCACTGATTTCAACAAGATTTAGGTCAAGTCCTATATAAATAAACTGAGTAAGGGTTTTAACAAATGGCAGGGCTGGCCTAGTGTGAGTCCCTTTCCTCCAGGCATTTGTTTAATGTGAAGTTGTTTACACTACAAGGGCCAAAGTAAGAAAAACACCTAACAGTCATCAAAGACCTTTTCAGTTGTATTTGCAGAGGTGGCAGAAAACATACCATTTTAATTTATTAATCTCTCTCTGATGTGCCCTGGAGAACAATGTCTCATAATGGTCTTTGCACAGGGTCTGACCCTACATCTCCCAACAATGCCAGGAGCTCTCTTTCTACATGTTCTCCAGCAGTTCAACACTTGATACCCAGCCATCCAATCCTTTGCAAGCAAAGGATTTTCTTTTCAGGTGAGAAACAACAGCAGCACCTGTCTTACCAGGAGATAAATCTTTGTACAAGTCTGTAAGTCTGCAATCTATGAAAAACTGAACCGGAATTTTTTAAAAACAAGCCAGTTTGAACTATTCATATGATATTCAGCTGATTTCAGGCACATGCCATTGAAGTTGGAAGGTCTATACATTTTGCAAATCTCACAAAGTATTTCTGAGTCCCACTGCATGCTTACGAATCTCAAAACAGTTTCACCAATTAAGTCAATGAATCTCAAATGAAAAACTCCAAGTCTTTCACTTGCAAATCCCGACTTTCTTCCTACAATACAATACAGGGATAAGGAAGGATTAAAAAAAAAAAAAAGTCAAGTATTGAAGAAATTTTGATTCTCAATATACCTTGTGGCTATATTTGAAAAAAATGAGCATGCAGAAAGTTACTGACATGATCTCAAAAATCCAAAGAGTAAAATTCTTCCAGCAGAAAGGAAAAGAATATGAGGATGAAGTTGCATGCTGCCTATGAGGATTTTCTTCTCTCAGTGATATCAGTAATTATTTGTCCACTCATTGCTTTGGACAAGATCAAAGAATAATGGCATAAACCTACTTTAATCTATGAAAACTGATGCTGTTATTCCCCACAAAAGGTGAATGTTAAGTACCATAGCTTGGGATGTATTTATTGCTGGATCTGTGAATCATATATCATTTCAAAGAACCGTTAAACAGAATTTGGTATTGCAGGAGGAAGTCTTCCCTCCACACACTTATAGCTAATTTGAATGACAACACTATGTAGCATTTAGTGTACTTTTAGACTTGAGAATTATTGCTATGTATTTCAGTAAATATACATTAAATTCTGCATACTCTTGACCTTTGGCATATTTAAAAACTTGTTATTGTTCATTTTTGCAGGAACTTTTCACATTTTAAATTTGTAGACAAAGTACATTAAAAATGAAGAGAATTTTACATTTACTGGCTTGAATCTGCATGAAAGGAGAGTGTATATCTGCCTGATTTTATGTGCCTAATGCAGCTAGCTGCATATTTTTAGGCATATTGAGTCCAGATACAGATTAGTTATCTTAAGCCACCTATGCAATCATGACAAGTAGGCACTTCAGTTAATCTAACCAGTTTAAAACAGTCACCTACTTCTGAATTAGCTGAAACATATCTTTGAAATGACTGATTTCTTGCTGTTTACAAAGGAGCTTGAGATCCTGGATATGAACATCTGTACACCTTAGAGATGAGTTCATCTCCAAATTCACAACCTGCATTTCAGATAGGAATTTAAGTTACCTTTTGGATGTGTGTAAACTTGCTGTCTATGTTCAAAACTGAAAATGAAGTTTAGAAAGTTTTTCAAATCACCCTGAAGTAAAGAACAACATTTAGATTAATAGCTCTGTAGACACCACAGGCTCTATGATCCATACTAGCACCAGCTAAGATGCCTCATATATGCTACCTGACTTCACACTTCTATTCTGCTGCAGAAGGACACTGATTTCTTGTAAGACCATTGTTATATCTGTCTACTTGGTGTAGGCGTCTCAGGTACCCAGGGTGTCTCTGCTGCAGTAAAACACCCATTTGTGGACAGCTGAACTGAACGTCAGAGCTTGATCCCTATAAAGAGAGTGAAGATACCCATCTGATACCAAGGCATTACATTGAAGAACCATAAATTAGATGCTCCATCTTAAACTCATTTGACCATATATGTTTCCATTTATTTAGATTAAGCCTATCAAAATTCGGAGTTCAAGGGAAAAATGTAGGGTATCCTGAAGATTCATGAGTATGACTGATTCTGAGCACATCCACACATGAGCAGCACAGCTTGAATGCTGGATTTCCTTGGCAAATTTTAGGGGCATGTACAAAAAACACATCAGAATATTACCAAATGTTGAAGAAATATATTTGTTCACAGATACACCCTCAGATTATTCATCATGTGCTCTATACATGGTTTTGCATACTTCAGTCTTTAAGCCTTAGAAACCAACAGTGGGCTCTGGCACATTGTGGATACTTTACATGTAATCTACTTTGTATTTTTCAAAATCTCTTTTTTTTTTCTTTTTTTTTTTTTCTTTTCATAGTTTTTTTTTCTGTTGTAGCCATGGCACCACAGCCTTACCAATGTACACAAAGTTTGGTACAGAGATAATTCCATAAAGAACCTATGCAAAATGCTAAGTCACTTGCTCATCCTGCTGGTGGAGATGCCAGGTACTGATCATTTTAATGTTAATATTGTGAAGTGAAGCGTTCCTCCATATTGTGATAGCATATGGGATAAACCACTTCCAGAAAGCCAAGCCAATGGGGTCCAGCACTACTGATGAAATTTAAGGACTTTATAGCTCTTCAGAGAATATATGCTATCATACATCAAAATCCGTACTCTATTAGAGAACAGACATTCATACTAGTAGTGCAAAGGAGTGGAGTTCAACCTTAAATCAGTTGAGATCCTTGACTATTTAATTCTGTCAGTAGTTTCAGAATAGCTTGCCTGTACATTTTGCTTATGATTTGTTTTATGAAGGTTTAAAGGAAAGCAAAAATGCAGTAGTTTGAAGTGAAAATAATTCCCCCTTTCCCCCCCCACGTAACCAGTGCAATTCCTGATGCATGGAATTAATACAGAATAATGTGCAATCTGCAATTTTACCTGAAGTTCAAAAAAATAAATACATTTTACTTCTTTACACTGTATTGCCTATCAGTTTGATAAATCTTAAAATATTCCTTCAGGGAAGACAGATATTGGTTACTCTTGCAAAAAGATTTCTTCCCTTGTATTGTGCAATAATCTTCAGACCATCTCACCAAGTTTAAATAAACATTATTTTTAATAATAGATGATGACACACCAACATGGTAAAAAAAAAACAAGGTAACCGATGTATTATTCAAGTGCACAATACACAGCCATTTGAAGCCAATCAGGTTGTTGATTTTATTGAGTTCAATGTCTTTGGATCAAACTCTAGTATTTACAGGAGATTTTATTTGTAAGGCATTTAGAAACAAGTTCATATAAGATTTTACAAGTGGCATGAATGTTCAGCATGCTGATAAATGTAAGTGAACAGACAATGCATAAATAAACATTTATAGGTCAATGTTTATCATATTACATAATGAAACTTTGTAGAATTTTCCGTTAATAGATTTTTCATCACAGTTATATCATTTAAAAAGAAATGTTTCCACTTACTGCTTAATATCCAGACCGGCAGGGAATTAAATATCGGTAGCAAAATTATATGTTGGTATTTGATCAAAGAAAATTATCTTCTAAAAATTTTGCTATACTGCTGCAGTGTTCTTACTGACACTATATTTTGCCAAAGTAGTGAGACTGAACTAAGAATTTTATTGAACAGCATTAGATGGCACTCTTGGATGTGTTGTACAAGGAGCATCGAATGTACCAAAATTCAGAAAATGGTATGCTAGACTAAAAGCTGTTTCTGTGGATGTACTTGGCATCCTTATTTAAATGGGTTTAGATCCCCCAAATTCTGTCATCTATCACAATAATAAAGCTCTGGTCTGAATAGTGCAAAAGGAAATATTAGGATAGATTTTCTTCAGACCCATTGGAAAAATATTCTTTAGAATAATGAGAATACTTTTTTTTTTTATTTATTATTATTAAATAGGTAAACAGATGCAGGTACTTTTCCTGGTCTTTTCTCTGTTTTTTTTTTTGTTTGTTTGTTTGTTTGTTTTGTTTTGTTTTGTTTCTCTGATTTGGTAAATAGCCACATATTCTGTTAAAGCCTTAACAGATTTTTTCTGTTACAGTCCCCTAGAATATCAATTCTGTTGCATCAGCCCCATGGAAACTATGTTTCCTTTGAAATTCCTTTGTTTCCTCCAAAATTATCCATTGTCCCCAGTCCTGAGGTAAACCAAAAGAACATTCAGAGAACAAACAAGAGGAGCAAAGACAGCTTCATATCACACTTTTTCTGTATGTAGGCTCCTCCAATTATGTCAGCTGCCAATATACGTTTTAGCATCTGGTCATTACATACAATTTTTGGCCATAGATTTTTATCCTTGTTTGGTGTCCTTGCAATAGTGACCTTGAAATCTGGTGGACCGTCACTGAGATGCTGGAGGCTACTTATCTAGACAATACATTCAGGGTTGGAAATAACAATTTTTATGTGCTCTGCTCATTCTTTGATGTACTTCAGGCTCAGTGTGTAGATCATTCATTCATTCTCCAGATTTTTTATATACATGAACTTCCTGTGGGCTGGTGTTTCTAGAAAAGGGTTTTAGCATATTAGCTGGAATACAGATCTGAGATGTGTCTGCTGAGGTCAGATTTATGGGTGTATGGAATGAAAATAGGCATGAGATTGCCACCACAAGTTAATGGCAATGCTTAGTGCAACACTAATCAGGAGTGAGGTTTTAAAGTAAATACTACTACTATTAAATAATATATATATATATAAATATACTAGTAAATACTACTATTATCCGTGCATACTACAACTCTCACAGTGGAAAGGTGTTGAGTAACGTGGACTCCTCATGGATAAAACTCAACTGGAGGACGAGCTGCAGCTCTCACCTGATGCACTCCATCAGTCCTTTAGACCTGGCTAAATACTCATAGTACAAAGGTGACAGCACAAGTAAAAGAAAAAAAAATTAAAAAAGGAAAAAAAAATCAAAATTAGTTATATTAACCTAAAAACAAAAACAAAACACTTCTGAATAGCTTATCTATCCTTGGAATAAATAAGTTTATTTATTTTCTTAACATTATATTAGCATTAATATTATTAGTAATACCGCTTAGCTCCTGTGTAGATCTCAGTAGATCACACGGTGCTTTACAAGGTTCCTGTCCATTATTCCTACTGTACAGCTGCAGAAAATAGACACAGAGAAGATGAAGTGACTTCAGAAAGGTCACCTTGCAAGCCTTTATTAGAGTCCCAAATTAAACCAAAGGCAATGCAATTACACTCCAGTACACTATCTACTACACCATAATTTCTTTTGGCAAAAGCCATTTGCCTGGTCTATACTATATAAAATACCTGATTATTGGGATTTATTACTAATGATTTATGCATCTGTTTCTTGTTAGTGGAGCAAATATTTGTATGGGAAAAACTGTGATTTTATAAAACATGATATAAATTTATATAAAGTAACCCAGCTCTGACTATATCCTGGAAGCAGTGCAACTCCTCACTAGCATGGCTGTCTAGATAGGCTTATATATCTTATTTTGCTAACAAGGATAGATTGGGTATGTTTGCATGCACTGTGAGTATGAGGAAGACATAACATAAAGGATAATTTTGACACTCACTGATCTTTGAAGGAAGAAAAACTTACCCAATATGTCCACATACATTCCTGCAGCTTGATTTGTAATTGACTTATCATTGGTGCTTTGGATGAAGCAACACCTTAGACTTATAAAATACATCAAACAGTACACAAAAGTCCAGATTATAGATACCCAGAGAGGTAAAAACATCAATAATCCAGATCTCTATATTTCAGTTTTCCTTTCTCTTAAAAGGGGGAGCAGTGATTCTTATGTTTCTAAATAACTTGGAAAAACCTAACTAGAAAGTGCTGAATAAGATCTACATAATCTATTTTCATAAATGAAAAATTACATCGACCTAAAATTTGCTAAAAATGCTGCTAGCTTGTTCAATGTTCAAATGAAGAAACTTTAAAACACATTGAGGAGCCACCCTTTGCAAAATAAATTTTTCCAAGTGACTAAAAGTTTCAAAATCAGATGATTGCCAAAAACTTTTAGTGACTTTAACGTATTTAGGTTCAGAAATATATGCAGAGCCTGATCCGATGGTTGATCCAAACTGCGCCTTAGAATACTTTTCACAATGGAAACTGACAGCTCTCATATAAAGAATTCATGGGCTACCTGTTCACAGGGACAATATAGGTAAACCTCTTTCAAGGACAGTCAACTTTTCAAATGACTGAACATTCTGGATTACACTGAAAACAGTACCTTGTTTTAGTGCAACAATCCTTCTGTGTAATTTTAGGAATATACATAAATAATGAGGGAAGCTGAGCAGGGAAAATCTCGGTCAGTGATACAGCAATTGGATTGACAAGAGCATAGGGGAGGACTGTGCAATAGAAAAGCTGATAAGCAAACATAAAAGCCTAGCAAGGAGTCAACAGACTACACAGAAAGAGTATTTTTTTTCTGCCTCATGTTTTACATAAGACAGGATGAAACAACCGTTTAAAGATCAGTTAGAACAGTTAGAAGCCCAGTCTTCTTCCATACAGGGCTTTGCTATCACGTCAAGATGTGAATGTCTTTGAGCTACACCTGACTTCAACAGGTTGCTTTCATTTTCATTCAAATATTTCTGATTTAAAATTGTAGACTTCATCTGCACATATTAAAAAAAAAAAAAAGTTAAAAATGCAGTATTCTTGTTGTATTGTATGCATAACTGTATGCATAAAAAAAATGCTCAAGGAACAAGGAGGTGACATTATTTTCCTATTCCTATACAGAGTCAAGTATCAAACTGTTTTCCAACAACTTTGATTACTTCAATGAACAGAGTAGTACATAAGAAAAGCTTCCTATCCCTCAATTAAAGCCTGCAGCCATGTAATAGAACCACCTAACTCAAGCTTCTGATATCTTTTTGGATGTGGGAGAAACATAAGGTGGGGGTCAGCTCTCTTAGTATTGCATACCTACATTTGCTTTAGCTGTCTAAACATCATTTACAATAAATAAACAAAAGTAAGAATTCCTCGCAAGAGTTGTCTCAACTTAAAGTATTTTTCTAAAGTAGACCAGCTGAATCAGGCTCTTAAACAACCCATATTTCAATCAGTATTAAAAGTGGAGTTCAGTTGTCTCAGACCCTGTCATGTACATAATAAACAGCTGAAGCTACATGAGATTAATTCCATTCATGAGTGACCTAACCCTGAGGCTACAGTGGGATGGAATGTTATTTTTGGACCAAAATAAATCCATTACATACCCAAGATCTTTTCCTAATTGAAATTGGCATGCTCTCATGCATTTTTTTTTAAATGGTCTACCACTTTCCAGCACAACTTTTTCTTTTATTAGACCAAAAAAATCTTCAATTAGCTCTCCCAACAAGTATGAAAGTGCCACAGTGACTTGTCCTCAATGGGTCTCCCAGCTCCAGTGCCATTATATACTCTAATTTTGTGAATTGCTATATTCTATGCAGTTGTGTGCAGTATACTTTAGGATCATGGTTCTGTATGTGGATGTTCATAAGGAATATTCATACATATATATATACAATGTTATTGAGGGGGAACATATATCACTTCTCTGATTTTAAATTTTATTTTCAGTACATAGACATATTCAGAGAAATGCTCTGTTTTTCCTCTAAAAAAACTCCATCATTAACAAAAAATATGTATTTTTAAAAATTATTACTGAAAGGTTTTGTTTTCCTGTGTCTGTAAACTCAAAAGATGATAGCCTTAAAAAAAAAAAATAAAAAAAATGAAAAATTCCAGAAAAATAGAAAGATAAAATAACTAACTCCAAGTTTTAGTTATTTTTAGAGCTCCTGAATTTCATTTGCAACCTAATTTAGATTAAGGCCAAAACACTGGTAACGCTCCTTAGAAACTCTTCCAGTCCTTGATAATGTGCTGAAATTCTGTGGAAATTTCCATATTTGACTTTTTTTTTTTGTTATAGACATAAAATGAGTTCAAGTTCAATTTGAAAATAATAATAATAATAAAAAATAATAATAATACTTCAGATTACACAGGAGAAAGACCAAAACTCTAAAGTAACTAATGGAAATTATTCTCAATTTAAAAAATAAATCAGAGAACTGGATTACTTTTCAAATAAGCCTTAACCTCACAGAGAACTAGACAAAATTGAAAGAAAAATCTATGAACACCATGCAGTGGAACATCTGATATTCAAATGATCTTCCAAATAGTCTTTTGCATGTTGCTGTTGTTGTTCTTTTAAATTATTTGTTGCTTGTTTGTTTGCTTGTTTGTGTTCTCTTTGTTTTTGTCCTAGGCCAATTCTTGAGTTCATGGGTTTCAGGCAATGGCTTTACAGTCCTGCTTTTGCCCACAATCCAAACAGGTAAATCTCATATTCATTTAAATATCTCAAGAAAAAAAAAAAAAAGAAAAAAAAAAGAGAAGGGAGACCCAAGTAAACACAACATAGAGTTAGATAATCTCCATAGATATGCTAAAGCTTTTCACATTCATGAACAATGGATTTTTGTAACAATTCTTCATTTGCATTGTATAAACTGCAATCTTTGCTTTGTTGGCAGAAATAGTTTGTATTCATGAACTGTTGTGATTGTGAATAGTTTAGTACTGCTTAGAATTTCCTTTTTCACTCTAAATGCCAATAGAATAGAAAGACAAAGTAGTGATATTAGGCTAACATAACACACAAGCTCTTGTTTTGATTACTCATCTGTCTGCTAGCCATTATGTTTGCCCACCCATCTACTTTCTGCCTGTTTTACTTTGCATAGTCTTGTGGAGCAGCCAAACCAGCCAGTTATTTTTCAAAGCGGTTCATAGTGCTGATACTAGAAAATGAAAGATTATGTGTAAAACAACAGCAGCGTATTTGAGGGAGGGAGGTAGAAAAGATACAGTTTCAATTCTCATTCTTAATGACTTTTAAGGGGTAGAATAAAAACTTGCATCTGTAACACGTTTGTGAAATTACAAAAACATTTTCCAGCTTCATATAGGACCATGGCCAGATTTTTAAACTCACTCCCTGGCAGGTTTGGAGCAGGTGCTTAAATGTGTTATGATCACGTTTGAAACTCTGCCTTTAATTTCTCCTTCAAAATCATGATGTAAATGTTTGTCAGGGAAAAACTCTCACTGTCATTGGCAGGCTCAATATTTTGACGCTGAAATTTTCTAACTTGAGTGCCCCAAATTAGACATCAAATTTCAAAGGTCATATAATTAAAGAATTTCTGGTATTCAGAGTTGTTGAACATTTCCAGTTCTTGCTGGCTTCTGTAAAAGCAGTCCCATGAGCAAACACCTCACACGGGAGAGTGGGAGCCATTCAAGCATCTCTGTCTGCTAACAAACACTAAATATACCTCAAAACCTGAATGGTACAGAAAGGTAACAGTGAAGCCGGAAAAAAAAAAACAAAAAACTCCCAAACAACTTGTACATTTTCATGTGTACATTTTCATATTAATTAAAGCTCTTTTTTTTTTTTTTTTTGTAAATAGCTGTAAACAGGACTATTCACAGAGATGAGATAGCAGATTCTGATCTATTCATCACCCATAACTAGGAAGACTCAGATGAACTCATCCCAGAAAATATTAAATTTATGCAAGGAAATTACATATTATTAATCCACCAGTATTTAAAGCACTCTTTCGGCAACCTGCTTTATATCAGATGTATTTGTTTAAAATGTTTCATGTTTCTAAAGAATATATTGGTAAGACTGTCTAGTGTTACTCTTGACTCACTTGAAATGTACATCCCACTGAAGAGCAGGAATTTGTTAGATGATGCTATGTGGAGAAATGTGAACAGTTGATTAGTTCTGATAACTGAAACTTCTAATTCAACATGAAACACTTGACTTTATTGTAGAGATTCTAAATCTGCAGGGTTTTGTTTATTTGTTTGTTTTTAATTTCATTTAAGCAGCTATTTAAATTCAAGTCCTTTTTATTTATTTTATTTTTTTATTTTTTATTTTTTGAAAAGCAACGAAGTCAATTCATATATGTAAGAAAATCAATGACCTTGGCTAATTAATCATTTGTTAAATATGTTGCGGTTCATTCCTGTCCTGTTTAGAAATAGTTTTCCATCATCTACTTCAAACAGATTTTGATTCTCCTGCAAATCATCCATTTATTTTTCTGAAACTCAGAGCACTGAAAATATTAAGATGGATGATTGAGTAATGCTCACATATGACACTTCAGCAGAGCAATACCATTTTGGGGAAACATGGTGGTTACTTTGGGTATACTACTGAGGTTCACATAGAAACAACAGAAAAAATATAAGCCTTCCCAAGGAAGGAAGGAAGTATGCAAGAGTGGAGTCATTGTACATATCAACATTTCTGAGTCTTTGAGCACAAAATGAGTGATTTGGAAACTGCAAAAATAGTTAAGCTGTATTTGAATCAGATGTATACTTATGTCATGAAAAAAACAACAACAAAACACTTCCTATTGCATCAAGTCTGTGAAAGAGTATATTTAATGAACATAATGACTTGGAAAATTGTTTACAAATCTTTTGAGTCCATTATAAGTAATGCTATGTCAAAGGTGATTGTTATCTATGAGGGGGAAATGTAACAGGAGGTGTTAAGATTATGCTTTATGAAATGTTTTTCATACATAGATTTCAAAAATCTCTGCAGAAGATTATACATTAACTAGATCTTCGATATAACTTCAGAGAGCTTGAGGCAAGTCATATAGCAGGTTAAAGGCAGGGATGTGAATAGAGCTCAAGCAATTGAAATGGGGTGAGTGAAACCCTCTCTCTGATACAAAAGAATAAGGTCTTTTTTTTTTTTCCCTCTTTTTAGGTTTTAAAATTTTAACATTTCCCATTCCACA
Organism: Anser anser; assembly: GCF_964211835.1. Taxonomy (NCBI): domain Eukaryota; kingdom Metazoa; phylum Chordata; class Aves; order Anseriformes; family Anatidae; genus Anser; species Anser anser. The sequence goes on from NC_139720.1 coordinate 5,438,591, forward strand.
CTCTAAACATGAGACCTCCACACTGAATTTTAAGGTATTTGTGTGTAATTACAATTTTCCAAGAATTTGGACTTAATGACACTGTTGGAAGATCAGTCTCTGAGACTTCAGACTTCTTGCTATAATGCTAGATTGTCAACTTGTCAATCTCATTTCAGATCTACAGCAAACATTGTAGCTGTGATTAGCTAGTAGAAACAAAAAGATCATGATGCTTTTACAAACCTGTCTTCTGTAGTCCAGTCTTTGACTGACGGTGAATTATTTTTAGAATTTAGCAATTGATAGCATTTTTCTTAAGCTTTGGTGGGCATACCCTGATCCCATTGCCCATGCAGTTAATAAAGGTGTTAGAGCACCTTTACAACTGTCTCTCATGTACATTATTCATTTAACATTACACCAAACCCAATACTTTCTTTTTCCCCTATAGAAAGCAAGTTCCTGTTGAAGTGTAGATTGAGTGACATGCAGAAGCTTTTGCTATTGTGTGACCTCCTGACACTGAGTAATGAAACCAGTCTTCAGTGTTTGTATAAAGAGAACATTCAATTTTCAGGGAAATGTCAGTAAGATTATTTTCTTTTCTTCTCTTTTATTTTTACTTTTTTCTTTTATTTGCATTTTTTATCATTGTTTAGTTCCAATGTGTATTTCTACGCTGTATTTTTGTGTGTATTTTCGCTGTATTTTTAGGTAACAATGAATTCTTCTGAAAAAAATATACTGTAGTTTTGACATTCGTTTCTATCTTTTGAATAATTTTGCTTTTAACCAGGAAAGAGGGGCAAAATGGAAACACGATATAGGTAAACAAGAAAAATATCTCTCTAGTAGTCATAAACTGACATTTTATATATGCAGAATGCTAACCTATGTGTACTTTCAGGCTATGGAATGTAGCCTTGCAACTCACAGAGGAAATTGCTAATACATGGGATCTGTATTAAGACTATGTTCACATACCAGCACCAAAACAAAACCAACTGCACAAGATTCACATAGACTTAAGAAAATGTAGTTCATCCTTACTGGTAAAGATGACTCTGGATCGATTTCCAGTGGTTCTTTAGCATTCTTTTGTAATCTAATTATGATGATTGGATCCTCCTCAAATTACTGATTTTTCTGTGTGACTGTTTAAAGGGGAGGAAGAGAGGAGAAGGACTAGAAAAACCTATATTGTTTGGTATTGTTATTGTCCCTCACTGAAGAATAATGTAGAAAATATAATTGCACTGAAAAAGACTGCATGCTAGTTTAGTTACCTGTAAAATTGAAAGCAAAATCAAGCCCAGATTCATCATGGTCCACTGGCAAATGCCCAGCTAAAAGAAAGAGTGTGTTCAAAGTTCCTCAGGCATATGAAAGAAACATCTCAGATCTCTGGGCTGAATGTCCACTATGGTATATTTCATCCACTTGTGGGAATATTTTACCATTTTTTAACCCTTTTAACCTTTTATTCATGGATGGTGTTTTTCTATGTGCAAATTAAAAGTTCATTAGCATCAAAAATAAAAGACAAGTGCCCCACTTCAGGACATATGTCCTGATTATCTTAATAAGGAACAATTCTCTTTGTCTCAAAAGACTTATAAGAATTTAATGTAAAGTAGAACAGCACTAGTGGGAAGAACTAAGCAAGAATGACCTCAGAGCACCCTTGTGTCAGATTAATTCTCCTGAGAAGTCAGATACCTGCATTCTAGCCTATTTTCCAGGGGAATATGAACATTTTAATAAAATAGAACAGTGTCAACAGGAGACACTGAGCATATTCTTCCCTAGAACGTGCTTTTAGGTCCTAACTTTTGGATATGCTTATTGAAGTGTCTTCAGATTACAAATGTCTGAACTGCAAAATATCACTGGACAAATAAATTATTTAAAAATTTATGCAGCACATTTAAATTTGAAGAGTTTCAGGATGTTCAACACTGCCTTTTTCAGGGAGAGGGAAGATTCTAAGTGAAAAGCAAACCCATTGAATCTAACAGTTGTAATAGGAGTTGTATTTATTACAGATATTATTTAGAGTCTCTTTGCTGGTACATGTAGATGTGAGGACTGGAATCCTGGTCTCACTTTAGATATAACTTCAGAAAGAATAGGTAGTTTTATAACTTGACTTAACTAACATCTTTTAGACATCTGCAATGACATCAGCGGAGGCCTTCTATTGCTTGTCTCCTTTGACTACTCAGAGTTTAAACTGTTATACTGGATGTTAGGCAAGGTGAATCCATGTAGGAAATGTACACTTCTGAATCCCATACCATCTAACCCATCCACTGAGTTTAATTCAAACTTCCTACTCATTGTTCCTTCCACAAGGGCCATTTCAAAGCTGACTTGAAAACCATCTTGCCAACCCACACACTCTGAAGACCTGTCCAGTCCCTACAGATTACTGCTACTTTGAGCAGTTTTCTCTTGCTGACTGAAGAGCGTCATGCCTACCATTTACTTAATAACCCTACATATCTGGAGTTCAGCATAACAAGAACTGGCACGAACTAAAAACTTAATCTGAAACAGATGAAGACATACTCTTTCTTGCAGTGAATTGTGTGCAAAAAGGGGATTATGTAAGGTGGACAGGGTAGCCAAAAGAAAACGTAACAGAAGAGAGTGGTAGTTGCTGAATAAACAACCTTGCTGCCTTAAGAGTTGAGCAAGGAAATAAATATGCTGCCAATGGGAAAAATAACCTTCCTAGTTCTGTCTTAATGACACCCAAGAGCAAAATTATAAGTATATTCAGTATTTAATTTAATTTAATTTAAAGCTTGGCCACTGCTATAATCCTTGCAAGAAGTATTGAATTAGTTGGAAAAGACAGCAAGCTTAAAATGATGTGCGTACATATGTTTCTGAGAAGAAATGGACTTAAAGGTGTGCATAAGTGGGTGGTAAAACAGGACCTGGTAGACAGTATATAGGAACTTCCTATTTAGTTCTCTGCATTTCAGAAATAATACAGTGCTTTTACAATATGACCCTGAATCTCTGGAATCAAAGGGGATGTGACTAATAACCGCAGTGCACACAGAAACTATCCATTAAGGGTTGATTAAAACTCATTCAAACCACAAAACTCTTGTTAACATCAAGCTTCAAACTGCCAGAGAACTGATTAAGAATATGTCCTTCATTTCATTCCAATATTTCAAGCCATTTTACAGACAGACAATCACAGAAGTACTCATGCATTCATTATGCACTGAGATTCCCACCAACACAAAAAGTTGTGTGGTGCTCTGTGTCAATGTGAAGTCACAAATATTAGCAAGGAGTGAAAATCTAAACCATACAAGTGCAAATGCTACCATTCCATATAGTCATCCCAGGTTGTCTTACTGTATATTGCTGGTCAGTATCATAAGAAAATAAGGCATATAGTAATGATATTTCCTTTTGCACAGGAAAAGCAGATTCCATGCAAGATAGCATATCCTAGTTTCCTAACTTTTAACTATTTCTTCTTCCTGAATACATCATTTTTCTATTGACCTCCAAGCTGAGAAAACCTGTTTTAATGCTGTGAGACATTAAAAATTCAGAATTATCTACTGCTGCTTTGAAACATCTTTGTAGCATTTCCTCTTCCTTATTTTTCTGACAAAGTTTTTATATCTTGTAGAAATGTCTTTTTGTGTCTGACTTCATCTTTACCAAGTGCTTTCCATCAATATCAATGAATTTCTTAAATGACCTTCAATGTGAGAGGAATTTATTCCTAAATGTCTTGTGATAAATCATAGTAAAACTACTTCGAGGTGTATTGTTAAACTTCATGGATAAGTATGTAAAGATCATGGAAGAGCTATCCCTATGGTTTGTGTATGAGGTTATCTAGACTGACCACAGCAGAGCGTCCAAGAAAAAATCGTATGGAAGGTATGTTCAAGATCATGGGCTCCTCTAACAAGAAATGTTCCTCAGATTCAGTTTCTTTCTAGGCTGGTATCTTTTCCACTGCATTTGATTTAGATATCCAGACACAAAAGTCATATGTTTAAATGAGTCAGATGTTGGTGTGGAATTTATCTTGCCTCTTAACCCAGCCAGATGCAGGAACTTACAGTGGATGTTTCATCAGTGCTATAAGCCCTTATAAATAGTACAACTATAATTTATGTTGGTCTATTTGCCTTCTACATACACAAGCACCTATACATATATTGCTCCCTGCCCCTGCTGCTGTATAATTAATATATAGAATGAATATGTACATGAAATAGGAATCATCCTAAGACACCCTACCCAATAACTGCTTACGGGTTGGTTTGCAGTTAGCATTGAAATCTCTCTGCATTCTAGAAGATTACAAGGTCATTGCAGCACCTAAGAAATACTTTTCTTCACCCCAAAATGCTTGATTAAATTCTGAAGCTCAAGGTAGAATTAGCTGCAAATTTGGGCCAGGATGCTCCAAGAGATCAAACTGAGATTTAATTGAAAACTACTGGCACAGCACAAATTATAGGCATTCTCCTCTTGAAGTAACTCTTCTGGTGTATAATTACTTAAAATAAATTTGACAGCGCTTATTGTTTAACCATTGTCAAGCTAGTCAAAGCTACCCAGACATCGGGGGCATGGGGGGAGCAGGGAATGACACACTGTGAATTTAATATTGCTCAGATTTATGTTGCTGGTTTTCTCCTGGCCTCACAGTTAACAAGTAAACACTTCTATGACAGAGCGAGCAAAATAATAGTAATAACAACAACAACAATAATAAATATATGAACATCTCTACAAGCTGCAGCTTTATACAGTGGACTTCACAGGATTTGGGGCACTAACTCTTATCTTTCAGTGTGAAGAATGGAAGAATAAAGTAGGAAATAGGCAGGAAGTACAAATCTGTTTTTTGTTTCCCTTAGTTCCAATTATTTGATTAGATTCGATAGAATTATTTGATGCTTTGACATTCCTTACATTAATATGCATAAATGACTGCACATTCAAGTGTTCTCAATACTGAAATGTAGATCCTCTAAATCAAGAGATAGTTCTTACTAAATGTATTATTCCCTCCTATACTTGTCCTGCAAGTGAAGAGAAATCTTGCAAAGCTATTACAGAAACTCTGATAGAAAACAGTTATTTTATAATATTCTTAGCAAACTCACAGTGCCTTAATATCCCCTGTGATTAAGATCATTGTCCTTTCTTCCAAAGTTTCAAAAATCCAGTAGGTTTTATCATTAAATATTGTAAAAGAAGAATATGTTTTTATAATTGTGCCCTGAATTGTATCATATATGAAGATACACTGAATACTAAAATGAGAGGATTAGATTCACATAAGGGGCAAATTTGTTCTTTTTATATCATTCTTCAGTGCACACTTCTTCTACTAGGCAGTATTTTTAGGATTGAGCCTAATATTCGTAACATATTAGATTAAAAGAGCGCTCAACTTAAAATCTGTGTATTTTATCAGGTTATCTAAGTCACTGTGCTTATTATAGGCAGGTTATGCTTTGAGTAAGATTGCAATGTGGCAGACAGTGACCCCCAAGTTCCTTTGTATAGTGGATTATGAGCTGGTAGTTTAGGATTTTTACAGCTACTGGACCTATTTTATTTGATAAGGGAATTTCTACTTCAACTTTTAAGTATAAAAGAAAAACTCTAACACCTTAAGTTACTCTGAAAGAAGAGAAAGGAACCATAGTCTGCCACCAAGACAGGGTTCATCATTCAAAGTTATGTAGTGAAAACAGAATGGAAGAAAGAATAAAGGATTGCCCAAGAGAGCAAAAGCTTGAGGTGCATCCAAAATATATTGCTCTCATCAGTAGTGTCGCACACCACAGCTGATCCAGACAGTGGCTAAAGGGAAACTATAAAGACATATTCTTTCCTTATGAAACGTGAGATACTGAGCAAGTCACTTAAATGCTTCAGAAACCTTGGAAAACAGAATATCACAGAGAAGGGCCTCATTCTACTCACACTGAAAAACATCTGAATGCCAAATCCCAGGTGGATTCCATGTATTTAGAAAGTGTGAATTACATATTAGTTAGGCAAACAAGTCCTTACTCCTTGCTAAAACAGTTGGATCTGGACAGAGGGTAGCAGAAGCACCAGGGAACTGCCATGATTCCAGCAATCTCTTCTTTAGAGCAGCAGTTTGATGGCAAGTCACAAAAGCCACACAGACTACACAGGGAGAAATTGGAGAGACCTGGAATTAGAATTGCCCACATTAGATGTGGGCAAACACCACTGATTTGTGTTTACCCTCAATTACACCACTGTTGTGGAGACAAACAGGATATTTATGACAGTGCCTACCCTGGCCATTACTGCTGTGCATGAAGCATGTGACAGCCCGTAACAGAGATGTGAGGTGAATGCAAGATGCTCTGTAATGAATAAGGGATTGGATGCCGTTAAGCCTCTGCCAGCACCAGTCTTGAAAATATTAAGAGAAATAATGAAATATAATTAAAAAATAATTTTCTTCTAATGAAACTAAATTAGCCATTAAGCTGGTGCTGCTGTGTAGGAAAATAAAATGTAGGAGCCTCAGCATCAGGATGGTTTCACGCTTAAGGGACAAACAGGGCCACTCATTAAACTCACCAATGCTACTCACCTCCAGAGCAACAGGTGGGGTGCAGAGGTGAGAGGATAAACCTGCTGCAGTGAGGGAAGGCTGCAAAGTGCATAGTACAGGGCTGGATGCCCAACAGCTCCTTTTCTGCTACAGCTTTGTTATTGGCCCTTCCCCATGATGTTAAGCAAACTTTCTCTTCTCCTCCTTCTATCATGTATCTGTCTAGAGTACATATACTGATGGATTGCAGTGTCAGAGTTTGTATAACTGTTGGGCTCAGTTAGAGAAATGTCATTTTCTCAAAGAGTTGGAGCATGGGAAGTCCTTTAAGAATTAACAGCAATGAGCTGAATGATCATGGTGGATCCCTTATGTCCTCTCTCTGTGAAGAGTTCAGCTGCTCCAGTTTTCCGTCCTACTTATTTGATTTGTCACTTAGGATACTGAGATGGTGAACAGTAATTTTCTAACAGTATGTTGTGGTTTAACCCGGCTGGCAGCTAAACACCACACAGCTGTTTGCTCACCCTCCGCCCTCCCTCTCTGGGATGGGGGAGAGAAACGGGAAAGTGAAGCCTGTGAGTTGAGATAAAGACAGTTTATTAAGACAGGAAAATAATAATAACAATAATAATAATAATGATAATAGTACTACTAATAATAATGTGTATGAAACAAGTGATGCACAATGCAATAGCTTACCACCCGCTGACCGATGGCCAGCCTATCCCCGAGCAGCCGCCACCCCCCCACTGGGTAGCTACCCCTGTATATTGTTTAGCATGATGTCAGGTGGTATGGAATACCCCTTTGGCCAGTTTGGGTCAGCTGTCCTGTGTCTGTCCCCTCCCAGCTCCTGCTGCACCCCTAGCCTGCTCGCTGGCAGGACAGAGCGAGAAGCTGAAAAGTCCTTGGCTTGGTGTAAGCACTGCTCTGCAACAATTAAAATATCAGCATGTTATCAGCACTCTTCTCATCCTAATCCAAAACATAGCACCCTACCAGCTACTAGGAGGAAAATTAACTCTGTCCTAACTGAAACCAGGAAAGATATCCACCCCTTATTCCATACCATTTATGTCATGCTCAGGTTACACTCTTTCCAATACATTCTAATTAATCACCATTTTCATCTATGGTATATAGCAATCATGGTAGTGATGACATACAGTATTATACAATGATTAACATACTACAATTCAACTCATGGGCTATTCTCACCCAGTATTAAATCCCCTTGAGGTACACACCGGACCTCCCCATTCTTTTGCATTACCCACCAAGTGCATCCAGGTCCCTGAGCAAAAGCAATCCCATGAATGGGTTTGCCTTTTCCTGAGGCAGGAGTAGCCCAGACTGTTTTACCTAGCATGTTTCTTACGTGCACTACAGGAACTTTATCCCCTTCTACAGTGAGTAACAGGTTTGATTGGACAGGTCCAGCTCAGTTGGCAGATCCCCTAGTATTGACTAACCAGGTGGCCTTTGCCAAATGTGTATCCCAATTTTTGAATGTCCTAGCACCCATTGCTTTCAGTGTAGTTTTAACAGTCCATTGTATCGTTCAACTTTCCCGGAGGCTGGTGCATGATAGGGGATGTGATACATCCACTCAATACCATGTTCTTTGGCCCAAGTGTCTATAAGGTTATTTCGGAAATGAGTCCCATTGTCTGATTCGATTCTTTCTGGGGTGCCATGTCACCACAGGACTTGCGTTTCGAGGCCGAGGATAGTGCTCCAGGCGGTGGCATGGGGCACAGGATATGTTTCCAGCCATCCGGTGGTTGCTTCCACCATTGTAAGTACGTGGCACTTGCCGTTGCGGGTTTGAGGGAGTGTGATGTAATCAATCTGCCAGGCCTCTCCATATTTATATTTCAGCCATCGTCCTCCATACCAAAGAGGCTTTGACCGTTTGGCTTGCTTGATTGCAGCACGTTTCACAATCATGAATAACCTGTGCTATAGTGTCCATGGTCAGGTCCACCCCTTGATCACGAGCCCATCTGTATGTTGCGTCTCTACCTTGATGGCCTGAGGTGTCATGGGCCCATCGGGCTATAAATAATTCACCTTTATGTTGCCAGTCCAGGTCCACCTAAGCCACTTCAATCTTAGCAGCCTGATCCACCTGCTGGTTGTTTTGATGTTCTTCAGTAGCCCGATTTTTGGGCACATGAGCATCTACATGGCGTACCTTTACAACCAGGTTCTCTACCCGGGCAGCAATATCTTGCCACAATGCAGCAGCCCAGATGGGTTTGCCCCTGCGCTCCCAGTTGTTCTGCTTCCATTGCTGTAACCACCCCCACAGGGCATTTGCTACCATCCATGAATTAGTATAGAGATAGAGAACTGGCCATTTTTCTCGTTCAGCAATATCTAAAGCCAGCTGAATGGCTTTCACTTCTGCAAACTGACTTGATTTACCTTCTCCCTCAGCAGCTTCTGCAACAGAAGGGTCCTCTGAGAGACCGGGCAAGGTAGACAATTGTTTAATGCCCTCTGTCTCTAAGGCAGCTATGCCAAAAGCCCACCAGAACCCTTTTGGGTCCTTGAAATATCCTTTTCTAAGATAGTCTATGCCAAGAATGCACGGAGCTTCCGGGCCAGTCACAATACGGTGCTTTTGCCACTCATTACCGGTTAGATTCACTTCAGCCTCCAATACAGTTAACTGCTGGGATCCCCCCATCACGCCATAAATACAGATGGGCTCTGGCCCTTTATAGCTTGATGGCATTAGAGTACATTGTGCACCGGTGTCTACTAAAGCCTTATACTTCTGTGCGTCTGACGTGCCAGGCCATCGAATCCACACAGTCCAATAAACTCAATTGTCCCTTTCCGCCCCCTGGCTGGAGGCACGGCCCCTCTAGTCCTGGTCAGAATCTTCGTTTCTGTGTTTAAAGGACTGCCTGCTGGAAGTTGGAGCAGCAAACTTTTCAGAGAACCCCTTTTTTCCGATTGTTTTCTTTTGTAAATCACGTACCTGTGCCTCTAGGGTCGCGGTAGATTTTCCATCCCATTTTCTCATGTCCTCTCCATGGTCACATAGGTAAAAACACAGGGTGGCACGGGGTGTGTACCCACCATATTGTTTTCCTTGCACGGATGAACGCTTACCCCTAATAGCTGAGACACTAGTTTGTACAGGTGGGGAGGAAAATAAACTCTCTTTAAGTTGGTGGACCTCTTCAGAAAGTTTCTCCAAAATATTCTTTTAGTTGGTGGACACTGGTTCGTTTAGGTGGGGGGGAAGATAAATTCTCTTTAAGTTAGTGGAACTCTTCAGTAAGTTTCTCCACAGCCGAGACGCAGGCCTGTAGCGAAGAGGAGAGACTTTCTTCATACTGCCGGAGTTGTTTAGCCACTTCATCCACTGTGGGTTCCTCATCCTCTTTCCAGGCCATTATTGCCAATGAGCTGGCGTATGATGATGGTGCACTCTGTACAAATTTCTGCCACATGGGTCATGTACACCGGACTTCATCTGGATCTGTGGATATTTGTGCATCATCTAGGTCCTTATAAATCACCTCCCGTACGGCTAATTCCCTCAGGTACTGAATTCCCTTCTCCATGGTGGTCCACTTGCCTGGTAGACATACAAGTTCTTCCTTGAAGGGATACTTTTCCTTCACAGCTGACAGGAGACGCCTCCAGAGGCTGTGAGATCGTGCTCCATCTCCAATTGCTTTGTCAAAGCCTGCGTCTCTAGCAAGGGATTCCAGCCGCCTGGCTTCCCTGCCCTCTAATTCCACACAATTGGCTCCCGTGTCCCAGCACCGGAGCAGCCAGGTGACAAGCTGCTCACCTATGCAGCAACCAAAATCTTTTTGCACATCTCGTAGCTCATGCTGGTATAGGGTTCAGGTAGTTACTGTTGATTTTTCAACATCCTCATCTTCATCTTCATCCTCCTGTACCTCTGATGGCCCCGCCTCGTCTTCTCTATACCTAGACCTAGCAGAAGACTGTCTGCGTTCTAAATGACCTGAGTTTCTATACCATGTTTTCACCTTGTCTACAGGGGCAACTTGCACTGCTACAGCTCGTTTCTCTGACCCAGCCACAGGGTCTGCCACAGGGGTTGGAACACCTTCTGCGGGGTCAACTTGCACTGCTACAGCTCGTTTCTCTGACCCAGCCACAGGAGCGGGAGCGGCTGCAGGAGCTGGAGTGGCTGCAGGAGCTGGAACTGGAACAGCTGCAGGAGCTGGAACTGGAGTGGCTGCGGGAGCTGGAGCGGCTGCAGGGTCTGTCACTAGGTTGATAGTAGCATCAATTGCAGCTCGATAGGCACAAGCCAGACCCCAGCACGCTACAGTGATTTGTGTCACTTCGGAACTGCCAGAGTCGTGACACCCTTTTTTCAAGCATTCTACCAGTTTTTTAGGATTTTGCAGCTGTTCAGGGGTGAATGTCCAAAACACTGGAGGTGCCCACTGCTCTAGAAACCTGCCCATATCCTCCCACACTCCCTGCCACTCGCAACTATCCCGCCTCAAGACAGATCTCGGGATGAGATTCCTAAGTAGTTGTTTAACCCTCAACAAAACCTGAAGCGCATTCAGGAGACATAACAACAAGAACATGCTGGTCTGAGTATCCCAAGGATATTCAACATCTTGGAGAACTATCGTAACTAGCTCAGGGGATAAGAGGGTGGTGAAGGAGAAAGGGAGAGTGAACAGGTAGGGAAAAATGTCTTCCCCTGTCCCCTCCACAGATTGGCTCCCTGATGAAAAAAGGCAATAGGTGTAATTGCTAATAGTTTCCGAGATATGGGTTCCAAAGTATAGAGTCGACGACAGTGCTGAGTACAAATACCAGGTTAGAGTCATGACCAGAAATCTCATCATTTCATAAGCCATTGTTACATCGCACAGTACCATAACAATCTTAAACCAGGGCCTGGAAAGGATAAACAGTGCAACAGGGAGCACATACAGAAAGTAACACGCTATAAAACTCAATTTGGAAAACAGGCACAGCAGACTTGAGATTAAGGCAATCCACATTGTGACTAGCACCTATTAAGCAGGTCCAATTCTTATACCAATTTTATTTTAACACACTCTGGTCAAATCTGTCATTATCTCAACCCTTCTTGCCCCACATTGGGCACCAAAAGGACTGTTGTGGTTTAACCCGGCCGGCAGCTAAACACCACACAGCCTTTGGCTCACCCTACCCCTCCCTCTCTGGGATGGGGGAGAGAAACGGGAAAGTGAAGCCTGTGAGTTGAGATAAAGACAGTTTATTAAGACAGGAAAATAATAATAACAATAATAATAACAATAGTATTACTAATAATAATGTGTACGAAACAGGTGATGCACAATGCAATAGCTTACCACCCGCTGACCGATGGCCAGCCTATCCCCGAGCAGCCGCCACCCCCCCACTGGGTAGCTACCCCTATATATTGTTTAGCATGATGTCAGGTGGTATGGAATACCCCTTTGGCCAGTTTGGGTCAGCTGTCCTGTGTCTGTCCCCTCCCAGCTCCTGCTGCACCCCTAGCCTGCTCGCTGGCAGGACAGAGCGAGAAGCTGAAAAGTCCTTGGCTTGGTGTAAGCACTGCTCTGCAACAATTAAAATATCAGCACGTTATCAGCGCTCTTCTCATCCTAATCCAAAACATAGCACCCTACCAGCTACTAGGAGGAAAATTAACTCTGTCCTAACTGGAACCAGGACACAGTAATATCTGGAAAGCAGGCACTCCTCCTCTGTACTCACAGTACTGTAATGTAACATACACTTATCCCAAACAAATATTTCCCTCTCATGTGAAAGCATGACCACTTCTTAGCAACAATAGGAATAAATACTAAGAAAATATGTAAACTTATTTACTAGGAAGGGCAAGGTAGTTCCCATCAGCAAAAACAGTGGTCTATTATTAATATTATCATTATTGTTGTTGTTGTTGTTATCTTTTAAAAATATTTTAATTAATTCCCCTGGTTCAGGTGACCTGCCTCCCTTTGTAATAAAATGGGCTTTCAATGGTGAAATGCTAAGCTCAGACAGAGTTAAGTCCACACTTCAGCACAAAAATGCTATCATTTCTCTGTGCATCCCTCAAACACGTCCAAAAAATGTGCATAAATTCGAATACGGGTGCCTCTCCCTGTGTCCTCTGCAACTCCCAGCTGTTGGGTCTGTGGATTTCTTCCAGCCTCAAAGAGCCAACTCTTTAAGTTCCAAAAGACGTCACTGAGTCAAGATTATTTTTACAAGCCAAACTAATCACACATCCCATTGTTCCCATAATAGAAAGGTCAGGCTGTCCAGGCAAAAGTTATTCAGTGTCACTTCTGAGACCAAATTTGGAAGCCAAACTCCCTGTGAGACATGCTGTAACACATAGTTACCTTCAGGGCACTGTAATCCTCTTTGAGGATGTGGTCTCCTCCCAAATGTTTTATGAACAGGGGGATAAGGATAGAATTTCAGCTATAAGTGGGAATCTACTTACATTTCTGTTCACGTTTGCCTGTTGTATTTACCTAGACATGAATATACACATATGTATATAATATACTTAATTATTGCAAGCTTCAGTATTCTGCAAGCTTCTTCTTTTTTTTTTTTTTCTTTCTTTCTTTTTTTTTTTTCTTTTTTTTTTTTCTTTCTTTGGTGCTTCTTGTTTCCGGAAATACAGTGTGTTGGTCTGGTTCCCTGATGTCAGAGCTACCTACTTTTTTTGAAATGTTTAATGTAATAAGCCAGCAAATCACTCAAACTGTTTTACATGACATTGAAGCATCATAGTGAAAGAAGGTGCAGAAAGTTATTAAAATATAAAAAATGAGAACCACAATTCTAAGTACAGAGAAAAATCTATCCAGATGTTGTGAACTAAGAAGAAATGTATTTTTTCTTCTTGTTTTAAATGCTTTGTATTTCTTGTTAACTGTGGTCCTCAAGTAAAACTATTGATTCACTTTCAACATGAATCTGATTAAATTAATTTATTGATGATATGGTCCATGGTTCTTGCTCACTGAGACCAGCTGAAGTTACGCAGAAAGGCTTGAAGTAGAAACTAAAGCTCCTATTGAGTTCACTGCTGTAGGTCAAGGACCTAAGGCCTCATTGACAATATAGAGTGCAAAAGCAAACTGTCGAAACCATGTGCACAAACTCTTCCATAAATCTACAATTTTCCTAAGTCAGTGAGAAATGCATCTAAACATTCTTATTCTTTTATTGGAAATGATGATATAAAAGATACATTTACATAGAAATAAAAGGATACATCATGTATTTTCAATAGGGAAAGATATTATGGGAAAGTCCTACAACAGAATATATCTGTGTCTTAAAACACTGACTCTGGCAGCAGAAAATAAATACAAGTGTAAACTCAAATTCTGTTTAAATTCTATTGAGAACTGTGATAACTCCCACTTTCATGACTGCTTATACAGGGATAATACAGGACTTGCAAATTTAAATTATTTTGACTTTAATGCAAACAGAATGAAGATAAAAAAAAAAAAGAGAGAGAGAAAAAGGAAGGAAGGAAGGAAGGAAGGAAGGAAGGAAGGAAGGAAGGAAGGAAGGAAGGAAGGAAGGAAGGAAGGAAGGAAGGGAGGGAGATGCATCTTGTTCCCCTGTTACATACTTGATTTCTTTATGTCCTCTTCTGTGCCACACCTTACATTTGACAGAAACTACCTAAAATATTCCCAGTATTGCCTCACTACATTTCCAATGTACCTTCTCCAGGGCCTAAAAATGCTTAACAACAGTTGTGCTGCTGAGGGGAATTCTATTGTCATTCCACCTATAACTGGTTTCTTTTGTCTCATGTGTCTTCTACAACTGCCTCATCACTTACATTGAAATCTTTAGCTTTTTGGAACAGGAACGTCTTTTTAAATCTGTGTCAACTACTGTTTTCACAGCCAAAGAGACCTCTCCCGTATCGTTGGTCTTCATTTTTTATAAATACGGTGATATTTTTAGGGCTTAGCCTGAAGCTTCATAGCTGTGAAAAGTTAGAATTAATTGGACACTTGAAATTGAACCATTTTTAATGAAAACAACAGCATTTAAAAATAAACCATACATAAATTAGATGTTATCAGAGTTTGATTTCCATCTCAGCCTTAAATTGCTAACATATATCGTTATAGCTGGGTTCTTAAACTAGTTTCCTAATTTTCTTGGAAATTCATTTAATACAAAAGGTGTTTTTTTTTTTCTTTCTCTTTTTAAAATTTATTTGCTATGAAATTGTCAGACTTGGAATATACCTTTTTAATAATAAAAAGAAAATTCTGTGTCTTTTTAATACTCTCAGTCTGCAAACTACATCAAAGTTTAAACATGGACATACTGCAGAAATAAGAGATTCAGTCTATGGAATGATCCTTATTTTTTTTCCCAGAGTGCTTCTGCAAACAAGAAAAAAAAAATTCTTTCTTCTAGGCTTTTTTGTTCCCTCATAAGTCTATATCTGAAGGAGGTAGCATAATTTCTTAAACTATTAATTTATTTTTCTACTTTGCTGTCTAAATGCAGGTTTAGAAGCCCTTGTTTAAGTTCCTATTGATGAAAGTTCAGGCCTTACATGTGTAAAACTTCCTAATAACTTCCATAAATCATACAGATTTAACATCCATCTGCCACAACAGAGACATCATAAGAATATGTTTTACATCTGAGTTTATCCCTAAAAGGAAAGGGTGTAATATAGAGAAAGAGGGAATAATAAATGGTATTATTGTATTCTAAAACTGGTGATGAGACAGATTTTGTGAATCATCTTCTGAAAATGCCTATTTTTCACTATTGACTACTAAGAGAGCTCACAGTGACCTGCTCAAATTTAGCTATTTATCTTCTACATTTCCAAAATTAGGTGAGATGAATCACATATTAAGTGACTAACATGGAACATCATTTTTTGGATTGTCAGAGTTCTAAAAATAAGAGTTTTGAATATAAAAGCAAGTTTAACAAATTTCCTGAAAACTTGTTACTGCAAAATCAAAATAAATTCAACACTTCTGATAATAATATATACTTGAATTTACATTCTTGATAAGGATAATGCAAAAGCTGGCTGTAACTAGAATAGCACAGCTGAGAGAATTTATAGTGCTGATTAGTGATAACTTACAAACAGTCATAGATATAATATAAGTTGATAGTTTGTTGATTTTTTAAAATCTTTTTGATTCATTTTCTGGCAGAATATAGAATCATAGAAACATTAAGCTTGGAAAAGACCTCCAAGATCATCTGGTCCAACCGTTCCCCTACCACCAGTATCACTCACTAAACCATGTCCCTAAGTACCACATCCAACCTTTCCTTAAACACCCTCAGCGATGATGACACCACCACCTCCCTTGGCAACCCATTCCAACGCCTGACAACTCTTCCTGAGAAGAAATGTCTCCTAATTTCTGACCTAAACCTCCCCTGGTGCAACTTAAGGCTATTCCCTCTAGTCCTATCACTAGTTACCTGTGAGAAGAGACCGACCCCCAGCTCCCAACTGATTCCTTTCAGACGGTTGTAGAGAGCAATAAGGTCTCCCCTGAGCCTCCTCTTCTCCAGACTAAACAACACCGGTTTTCTCAGCCGCCCCTCACAGGACTTGTGTTCCAGGACCTACACCAGCTTCATAGCCCTTTTCTGGACACGTTCCAGGGCCTCGATGTCTTTCTTGAAGTGAGGGGCCCAAAACTGAACACAGTACTTGAGGTGCGGCCTCACCAGAGCAGAGTGCAGGCAGCCAGTTACCTCACTGGCCCTGCTGGCTACACTATTCCTGACACAAGCCAGGATGCTGTTGGCCTTCTTGGCCTCCTGGGCACACTGCCAGCTCATGTTCAGGTGAGCATTGACCAACACCCACAGATCCTTTTTCTCTGCACAGCTTTCCAGCAACTCTGGCCCAAGCCTGTATCATTGCATGGGGTTGTTGTGGCCAAAGTGCAGGACCCAGCACTTAGCCATGTTGAACCTCATCCCATTGACCTCTGCCAATTGATCCAACCTGTCCAGGTCCCTCTGCAGGGCCTTCCTACCCTCCAGCAGATCGCCATTTCCCCCCAACTTGAGGGACTACAACTGTTATACAACTACGTACAACAGTTTTACAAGCACTGAAAACATGAGGTTTTAAATTAATGTTAAATGTGCTTCTCTAAAAGCAACATTATTTCTAGGAAAGAAGGAGGAATTATATTTGCCCTGAAGTAGTGGATTAGGTTATGTTAGCTCTGGGGTCAAGTTTAACTTTCAATATTTGCTTGAAATTCTTTCCTTATATTAGTCTGGTACACTCCGAGTAAGACACCAGCGCAGTTGTGACATTTAACAGAATGTTTAATGTAATGAATTGGTTCTTTTTAACCATCTTAATCTAGGCAATTGCTTGAATTTTAAAGTTGGTTTTATGAAGCCTTTACCTACGTTAAAGCCACAAGTGCAGACAATTAAGTCATTTTTAAATCAAGTCATTTTTAAATCGCTCCTTTTGAGACACTTTAAAGGCTTACTTGTGCTACATATCTGACATAAAATTCTAGCTTTTATGCAAGAAAACCACAGCTCCCATACTTTTTCCACTCCAATTTTCATTGCCAGCAAACAGAACTCTTCTAGCAAACAACCCCATGCTTCTTTCCATATTAAACTTTATACTTGGAAAAACACCCTCCAAAATTGTTTATCGAGTCAACTCCCTGGTGACAAAATTTATCATAAAGTCTCACTTTTCTTGTGAAGCATAAGGGGAAGCATGGAGAGTGAATGCAAAATGATGGGTTATCTTCATACAGACTTATCGTTCTCAGCAAGCAAATGCCGATCTTCTCTTTCTACCTCCTGAAACTGTGTTAGGCATTTCACAAAGCAAACTCACATTTTTGTCTTTAGCTGTAATTCAAGCTAAATTCAATATGACACTATAAATGTCTAAAGACAGAAAAGAATAAGGGCAAGGAAAAATAAAGTGGATGAAAATGTCAGTAATAATTCATAGACATGATCAAGGAGTTAAGAGGTGCAGGATATAGTCTGTCTGCATAACTGAACTTGTGTACTGATTGTACATAACAGGAATAGCATTTAAGTAGATGTTAAATGAGATTGATATGACATTGGCCCCTGTGAAGAACTTTCTGTCTAAATTACTAGCCTTGTCATTGAAGCATACCCAAAAACTTTGATTAGAGATCAGCGAACCAACCTTTGGTGCTATTCAGATTGACAGCAGTTCTGATATTTTCATCAAGATTCTTACATAACATATAGTCTCAAACGCAGCTCTTGGATCAATAAAAATCTGCATTAGTCTTCAGTTTTGATTGAAAGCCATTCTCTGTGTTAGTTGTTACTGTGAAAACCTATCCAGGGGTACTGGGGTGGAGAAACAGGCTTGGTGAAGGTTGAATGATCTGTTTGTTATAAAGTGTATTTGATTCATTAGTCATTCAAAAAGCTCATACTCTGAAGACAGGTGAATGTCTAATGTGACAGATTGGCTCCCTTTTTTGCTTTGGGTAGAGATCATTCTCAGATTTTATCACAAGTTCGGCACAAACAATTTTCCTGGGAAGAGCGTCCTTCACTTTGCAAAGAAATCCACAACAGCTGATAGACACCCATCCGTCTTCAGGTACCCTTGTAAGAAATTCTCCTTTACCTTAAAACAATAAACTGACACATTAAAAGACACCTTCATACATCTGCTGGAGATCTCTTTACCTGAAGAGCTATTCCAGTAAACTGTTAGGGGCTCTGTGTTTCCAGAAGTGTAATTCTCTTATCAAAGTGCAAAAAACCTTCAGAATTTGTACTCCTAGCAGGAACAGAATCACACAGACCAGTTTCCAGAAATTACTTTCACTATGTAAATGTTATATTTAGTTGTGTTCAGTGTTGCCTGAAGTAATTTGAGTAGTAAAAAATAAATAAAAAAATAATAAATTTGTAGGGCTTGCAGAAATACCATTAGACCTCTGGGAAGATCCACACCCTACCAGAATGTCAAGTGGATGATAAATATCTAATGTTTAGGCATCTGAAGTGAGCTCTTGGCATGGAGATCAGCTTGAGATCAACTAACCCATGCTTTGATGTCCCTGAGTGGATTACAAGAGATCTCCCTGAAGTTAGTAGAGATGTACTTTAGGCAGTGAACAAACGTTAGGGAACAATAAAGCTCACTTTAAGATGGACACCTAGGGTTGGATTAAATGGGTTTCTAGAGCCATTTCAGGCACTTTGTAGTGTCCAAGAAAGCACAGGCTTAACACAAGTCTGTTTGGTAGTGCCCTCTCAGTAAGGCAGAGAACTGCTTACTTGTCTATTCAGATGAGTTAATCTCATCTATTCAGATGAGTTGATCAACTGAATTCAACTCATCTATTCAGATGAGTTGATCAACTGCTGAAAATTCAAACCTGGCCAATACAGGAGGAAAGGTGGCGCAGAAGCATGATAAATAAATGAATAAATAAATGCCTGAGAGCAAACAACAGAGCCTCTTGACGAAGAAAAGTACCTAAAGCAGACCTTAAGCTGGAAATCAAGGTTCAACCTTAACACTGCAGCAGCTGTCACTGCTTCATTCTTTTATGATTCACTGTTGTGCTGTTGCTGAGAGGAAATTACCTGAAACACGGTTTTGCGAAGAATAAAGTAGTACGTAAAGGAAGCTCCACAGCAACTGGGTGTCCTTTCAAACAAAATCTATTCAACTGCTCACTTCTTCCACATGCAGGCACACAAAACAATAATAAATATTAAGCAAAGATAACTAATTTGTATCCATCATGGTTTGTGATTGCAAAGCTTAACAAACACAATAACCAAAATATAATGGGCTGCTCTTTTCTAGTTTTTTTTTTTTTCTTTTTTCCCCCTCCTTTCTACTCTATGCTGAACCATAAATGCTGTTCTGAGATGCATTATTTTTTTGGCAATATGTGCTGCCAGTGTCATTACAGAATCGTAATATTTTGAAATTGAGATCTATTAGATCAGCAAGTACATTTTCCCTCCATGGAAACGATATAACCTCCCAAGAGGGATATGTCATATATTAAACTAAGGCTACCTATTGACTGCAGCAAACACTGCCCCTTGCTGACATCAATGTATGTTACAGGTCGCTTTACCCCATCAAAGTCCTTTTGCATCAGCTCCTGAAAAGGTTTTGTCATAGGCTGTGGGCGTCTAACCTCTGTCCAATGGACTGCAAGCAGCACAGCCAGGAAATGAACCCAAATCATAACCATCTCCTCCTAACATCCTTTCCTGGTGTAAATCATGAACAGGTTGCAGAAGCAGCTTGTTTCTGCACACTGCATGTTTTTTTGGAGGGTCCATTGCATTAGATTCTTTGTCCAGCCATTAGTACATATATGAAATGTGATAGTACTGGGCATGCAGAGCATAGCTAAACTGCACACATTCTGCATGCCTAGCAATCTTCCACATGGCCAGATTTACCACCCACATGCAGACTGACTTTCCCCTGAATTTCTGTTCCTGCCCGGATGAATTTCTCACACTTACGTAGTCAGTCTAGAGCTTAAACGAAGTATCAGTGCAAGTTCCAGCTTTGCAGTGAAGTCGCATGAAATTCAGTCTGAGCAGCACAACACAGGTTTAGAAAACTCTTCATCACAAACCTTTGCCAGTCTGGAGATAAAACCTGGTGTGGAAACTGCATTAATTGCACCTGACACCCAGCAGAAGTCAGACAACCCACCTAAAGCTTTTTGGTTAGGAAACATCTTGAAAGATGAGATATGTCAGTTTAAATGCCTCAACATTGTAGGTTAGACTTCAGTGTCTCACATCTGGGTAAAATTAGGAGTAATGGGAGAGCAGAAAGTACAACTTGATGATTTGCGTATAAAACCTGGCCCATGAACAAGAGTTTTTTCCAACATGCATTCACTTCTGCTGTGAAATCACCCTCATGGACTCAGTTTTCAAAATACAGATACATATTAATTACCAAACAGGGAGTGAAAATAGTTGTTCCGCAATATCCCCTCCCACCCCACCCCCATTCTGCACAATACACTAATTCAGAAATTAGTCAGAAATTAATTCAAATGGGGATCACAGAGAAAACTACCAACTGCATTTACTCCCAGATTATTATTATTTTTTCCAGAACAGTAAAAATTGATTTAAATATACCCAAAGATGGAGAAAGGAAATCTGATTTATGTTTTCATGTGCCTATGCTAGAATCAGTTGCCAAAAGATACTGCTAATAGTTCTATTGGACAAATAAGTTCCCTTTTAGTAGAACTAATCTCCAACAGTAGGTGATACAGTTCAGGAAAAGAACTGAGATTAAATGAGACATGCTGGAAAGATCTCACTCAATCTTTGAGTAAGAGGATAAGGCCAACAATCCGTCTAGTAGCAGTGCTTAACAATTGTTAGTGATCAGTAAGTACAAAGCAACAAGGATATTATTATTTTTCACTGTGACATCTAGATAAGACAGCTTACAATGAATTCTAGATCTAGTTGTCTTCATTAGCGGATCAACCCACTCACCGCTTTGAGCAAGTTAGACTCCATCATATCTGTGCACATGGCTGTCTCTTTGAAGATAATCTATCATTTTGCTGTGTTCTCTGCTTAAAATTACCATAACTTGCAGGTGCTTCCTTAAATCTCATGCCTTTTTGTCAGTATCAATAGTCTTCTGTGATTTTTTGTTATCACTCTAGCACCAAGAAATGCTGGGAAATATCAGTTATGTCTGCAGGGAAGGGAAATGATAACTGTCTGTCTGCCCTATATTCTAGAGAGTACTTCCACACCCCAGAAACAAAGCATTTGCTGGCAGTTCGACAAGCTCTTTTCTTTTAGTTAAAATGAAAAAATAATCAAAAAGATCAATATGAAGTGTAAACTGTATGAATTTTACTGAATTGGAATGACTTTCTTATGTCAGTCAATCCACTGCAGGCAGAGGCTGATTACAGACACATACAAGATTTCAATGCAAACTTTGGACAGTTTTGTGCTGTTAGGAGGAGACTACTTTAGTCTACTGACACAAGGCAATAAGCACACAACTAGTTCTCACATTTCTGTGTGCAGAAGATGTAGAGGACATTCCCATTGACCATTTCCTCTTGTATCACTTTTCAAGCCCATCAAGTCCATGGGACTCATCTCAAGAAATCATGACTCTAAGACCATAGGAATGGCATTTAATTTAGGAAGAGACTATTATTAATAATCATTAATTTAATTATTTAAATTAAACATTATATAAATTAAAACAACTTTTTCAACTAATAGGAAATTCAGATTTAAGAGGACTGAAAACATTAACAATGCAGTTAGAATCAGGATATAGTTGTAGCTGGAAAAGGAAAGGATACATGGGAACAAGACAAAAATACATTTTTATCACATAAAAGCTATGCAGAAAGGTAACTAGAAGCTTGAACACAACAACACAAGTCATGTTTGGTCAAATACAATGCTGTGCACTGATCCAAAATGCATTCTTCCTTATTCTTAAAATAAAAAATAAAATAAAAAATATTTTTCCTACACTTCTATTTATTTTTATCTTTGATTTACTTTGACTAATACGAGCACCCCATTTTATTTTCAGACATGATTATTATTCTGTCAGCTATTAACTTAAAGGTAAAACCTCTGTAGGTATTATTTAAACACAGCATACATCTGCTAAAGAGCTTAGTCTGAATAATGTAGGGAGAAATTATATAATAAACAAGTGGTATCCTATATTGAAGTGATGCTCTGCATCCTTTCTCCACATCTTTGATTACTTTTTTCTTTATTCTTATGCTGGGCACAAGATTTCATTCTGCAGAAGTACTTTACAAGAATAGCTAATGTTACTCACTGCTTTGCTGACCATTGCAAACTCAGAAGCAGTCCTTTTACTGAAGCAGGAACTCAGAATTGTTACTGTTGTTAACACTATGCTTTGTTGTTTCTTAGCATTTTATCGGGGTCTGAACGCTTACAAATATTCTTTAGCTGTCCTGTATTTATTGCTTACAAACACTTTGCAGAAATATTCTCCTTAAAGAACAAACAGCAGAAGACAAAACATTACCAGAGGTTAAAAGGAATATTCAGCTGACTGACTAATGGAAGGAAAAATCAATTATATGGACATCTTTCAAAATCCAAAGCCCTTTATGCTTTTTTTTTTTTTTTTTTTTTTTTTTTTTTTTGTCCTTGGAGATATTTTATCGGATGTAATATTGCTATTAAAGTACCTCGGCTCAACTGAAAACAGCATTGACATATTATAAACTCTTCTGGGCTACTACCACATTTCTCTTTATGTTCAAGCAACTTAATTGTTATTAGGGCCCCTGGATAGTGCTTTTAGATAAATAAATTGCACCATTATAAGGCAGTAGGGAATTTGAACAATAAGTTCTGAGTATGGCAGGAAATAATGGTAAATCACAGTAACTTGTAATGTTTTCATATCGAAGTGGGGATGCAAAATGAGAATAAGCTCAGTGGAGGTGTGGCAGAACTGCAGTGAGATACAGTTTTCTCTCATGGTTTTATATGTTGTCTAGCAATTCAGCTTCTGCACCCTATTCTTGTAAACTTAAAAACAACAGTAAAGACAGCAGACATGGAGTCAACAAAATGTCCCCTTTTGTGGTTAACTTTTCTTTGTGATAATTCTCAGCAGACTTATTCCCTCATTTTCCCCCATTTTGATATTTCATTACTTCATTCCTTTGAGTTCTCCAAATTGCTCAGAGCCAGCTTAAATTTTCTGACTTAATTTTTTTGCTGCCAGAAAAATGCTGACTTCTCAAAATCATCACAATCCTTCAAACAAGCCCCCTTCAACAAACAATGGTTAGGCAAAAAGCTGAAGTGGATTTTTTTTGTTGTTGTTGTTTCCAATTTCATTTAAAATGGAGTATTTGATTTTTGCCTAAACATTTGAATTTTCACTTAAATAAATCACTGAACTTTTATATATATATATGTAATATAAAAGGGAAATAATGTATCCATAGGTTGTTCAGCATTATGTGCTGTCTGGAATGCTAAACTTAAAGAAAGATATTTACTAGAGTTATTTGGGCAAAAAAGAACAACTGATCAGTAATCAACAAAATGCAACAAAGGAGGAAAGACTGGAAGAACTGAATTTATTTAGCTTGGTATCTTCAGATATGTAAAAAGATTGCTAAAAAAGGGAAAGAGAATGCAATGTTTTCTGTTTTCATTTTTAATGGAGTACTCCATTATAGAGACTGCAAAATGTACACATTTTACAGAAAACTAAGAGATTCAGGTTAGGCATGAGGAAAAACATTGGAAAACCTAACAAAGTATTGAAATAGATTACGTGGAAAGGCTGTGGAATATCAATTGTTGGTGACTTTAAAAGTCTGATCAGAAATAAAAAAAAAAAAAAAAAGAAAAAGAAAAAGAATAAAAAAAGTGAGAAACATCAGATAAAACTAAACTTACATTAGGACTAAGGAATTAATGAGACTTGTCCTAGACCTTTTTTTGGTTCTATTTTCTGAGTTTTGTAATATTTGTTCCTTATTAAAATGCATATATAACAATCAGCATTTATCACAATCCTTTGTAGTTCTTTTGATTCCGTTTGAAATATCAAAATCTCCTCTGTAACAGGAGTTTCAATTTTGAACCACTTCTAATGGCTGTGTTAGGGATCTAAAGACAGAAGGAAGGGTCAAAGGGTTATACGCAGCTAAATAAATGAGGGTTTCCCAAGGAGACTTTCTTGCTGGCAAGAGAGTTAAAAGTCACTGCATAGAAGGTTTTAGCAACTCTTGTTACTCGTTAATAATACGGAGATTATTTATCCCATGAAAAGATGGTTAAAAGGTCATGCAATAATGCTACTGGGAATAATAATTTTAAGTATTTACAAATATATCACATTCCATCTCAAAAGAAATCTCTCTTTCTCTTCAACAGCTAAAAATTAACAAATGCTTTGATTGAATTCCAAAAAATGTTAGATTCCTTACATCACTCTATCATCCCTCGAACTTCACAAAGAATTACCAAGGGAATGAAAAAGGAAAGTGGAGAATGTTCAGAAAAAATTATATCAATTGTTGTCCAGAGCCCAAACATTTTCTTTTATGTAACTAATAACGTTAGTAGTAATTGCTCCACAAAGGAGACATTTCAAATTTGATTGTATACAAAACATTGATGTTTGCCTCAGTTTGTTCTGCTTCAAACTGGTCCAGTCATCTGTCTGGATACCATGTCATACGTATCAATGTCCATCCAACAACGTCCATCTTCCTCTCAATCACATTGGTTCCACTGGGACCTGATATTTCAGAAGATGATCAGGAAACAGAGGTAATAGGTGCTGAAATACAGAATGAATTTTAGGGCTAACTCTCTCAATATTTTGTCACACAGTTATTAGAGTAGGCAGAAAAAGGCAAGGAGAGTTGTAAAAATGGCCGCTACTACCAACAGTGGGGTTTGAGCTCAAGGATGTCCAAAACAGGGAGGAAAGCAGGCAAACATAACATAAAACAGGCTGTGCACATAGACCTTAAACTGTCACTGTATGTCCATAATTGATATGTATGCGTGCATGTATTTTCAGAAAGTCTTTTCTTTCAAAATTTGCGAAGTAGAAGAAAATTACCCCCATCAAGGAGGGGAGTCCAACAAGACAGGGGTTCTCCAGAACAGCTTCTTGCTGCCTGCAAACTTGAAACAATGCTGGTATTATACTGTAGATGATTTATAAATACACGAGATCATTTTAATTCAGCATTTGCAGTAAGTGGCAGACAATCCTTTTTTTTTTTTTTTTTTTTGGTCATATAACTGGAAATCAGAAAAAAAAAAGAACAACTATTTTATCTTTTATGTACCCCATCTACAATGAAATTCACAATTATGACTAGATTATGTTTGTGTTAAGACTTTTGTTTGTTTTCATGTACAAGAATGCATTTCACTTATGCACTAAAAAGTCAACAAAGGCAAAGGTGCAGCTTTCGTAACATGTTCATTGTACAAAAATACTGCTTCCTGGGATTACTTTTACCAACACTCATTAATTAATTCTCACAACATTTCTGAAAGTATTAGCATCTGTTAAACATTAGCCCACATAGTCAAATGAATCCTTTGTGACTTTCTTTTGCATATTTGTTTTTCCTCGAAGACACTTGAGAGTTATCAAGCTTCTTTAATACTTGGACACTACAGGTTCTGTCCAGATTTTTGCATTGCTTAATTGTGGCACTCTGAGAATTTTTTTTTTCTTTTTTTTCATTCTTTGGAATATAGACCACCATGATAATAAAAATAAGTATATTTCTATGTGTAAACTTCTCTACTTACATTATGGCCATATCCACTTCTGTCCTTGTTGAACTTACCCCTCATTAGGTCTAACTGACCTTCAGTTTCCTTACACAAAAGGGGTTTCAGCTTTAGATTTTTTCTTACGATCTGTTTTCTGCTACAGGCACAGCCCTTCTCTTTCTCATCTATCACAGCAACAGACCTCACAGCCCAACACTTAGGCAACCACAGCCAATGCTGAGTTGGAAGTCTGAATTAATCTCAACACATCTTTTCCCAAGCAACCCAGCCACATAAAAATCCTTAGTATTCTTCTGTCTAACATGGAGGTCTGCACTCTTTTCTGAGTTAAGTATCTGGATTCCTTTTTTAGAGTCAAAGATAGGAAAATAATAATCTAGATCTTTATTCATGTCATCATAAAAACTACTTCCAATGTGAATAGGTGAATCAGGCCTTAAAATGTCTTCTTCTTCCCTTTGATTCTCTAGTGATTGTAGCTCATCAGCTTAGGTGGGCATGACAACCTCATCCCTTAGTCTTCACGAGGAGCTTCAAAAATCTGCTGGTGACTTTAGCTCACTCAAGAATAATAATAAAAACATAGATAAGGCAAAACACATCAAAGACCACCTAAAACTTTTCTCCGTGGCTCTTTTAGTTATCTTTCTTGAACATTCCTTGAAGTTTCATCAAGTTCTCACTGTTCTCCTGCATATTTTTTTCTGTCTAATTGTTGTGATGATTTTAAGTCATATTCTCCTCTCCTTAGACATTTTCTTTCTTCCTGAGTTGGCCAAGAAAAAAGATGAATAAATAAATAAATAAATGTTCTTTTATCATTCTGTTCTTCTTTTTTGTTTGTTTGTTTTCAAACACCACACTTTACTCTTCACAACTAACCACTGACATTTATCAGTCAATGCATTTTTGACAAATTGATCACTGACAAACTTTTAAACTCTCTGTAAGGTTATAACAATCTTAATGTCTGCAGTTTAGCAGCACAAGAGTCTGCTAAAGCCAGAAACAAAACTGAATTCCAGCTGTGAATTTCATATGGCTTTGTTTTGTTTATACTACACCTTTAAACTTCCAAGATCTTCCTGTTGAGAAAAATAAGCACTCACAAAGACAAGCATATTTAAAGGACACCTTAGCTTTGCTTTCTATTGTTTTATATTAAAATAATTCCAAGTGAAGGTAACCCAATGTTATTCTACTTTTTCCATGGAAAAAAATGTAGCCCTTACTAATGTTTTAATTGTACATGGCTGGGGATATATAAGGCTATTCTGACCAGCAAATGTTTTCATTTTGTTTAAAGATGCCAAGATGCTTTTAGATTTTCACTGAAACAGCATGAGATGCAAAACAACTGTGTTCCCCAAAGCTGCAAATAGGCTCTAACACTATCTGTTGCTGAATTCCAACAGTTACACTTTTTCTGCAGTTACAAAACTCCTAACATTTCTAAATTCACATTTTTATCTTTCCCACCACCTGAGAATGCCATCTGCTGTTTATCTCAAATACATCCAACTTTCCATAACGTATTTCTTCAGGATGTTCTCAAATTCCATTTTGGTTGGAATTTGTTTTTCATTTTGTTTTATTTTTGGCTTATTTATTTAGTGATAAAACCATGAATAGTGCAAGGCACATGTGGGTTTTTCTGTATGTTTCCTTTCTGTAGTAAACTGTCAAACAGTTTGTTTTATAATGAAGAGGATAGTCCTTGGTTTGAGCTGCAGATCACAAACCATATTAGCAGCCATCAAGGTTGGGCTCATAGGGATTAAGACACAATTGAAATGCTTATTCTTGATTTATGATACAGTCAGTGCACAATCAAGGATCAAGTTATTTGGAGAGGTTGTTAAATGTTTTCTGCAGAATATACTGGATTGACTAGCAGAGTATTCTGAGATGCATTTTCCCAGGAAATTCTGGCCTTTTGACTACAAGGCTTTTTCCATAATTGTCAGAGAAATGGGTTCATTTTAAAAGAAGTATTGTGTGGCAGTTTCTTCAAGCTCTATATGGAGTTCTAGCCAGAGTAGGCTGACTGCAGCACAATTAAAGCCAGAGTAAAATGTCGATGCTTACTTATACCACTGATATGCCACACATATTTTGATATGGACGCTTTCTCAATCTATCTTTTTTAGTGATCACTTTAATTCTTTAAAGAAATTTGAGGTACACCTAACATACCTATAGTCTCTGAAAAAAACAGCTGTCTAACCATAGAAATCAAAGCCACAGCTACACTCAATGAAAAGAAATAACTGGATGTGGCTGGTATCTTTTAGCATGACATAAAACTTCCCCTGACAGTGTACATCCTTTGGCCTTAGAGGAAATTTGGACCACTTGCTTGATAGAATAGATAAATTTTAGATTGGTAGATGTAAAGAAAGAACATGAGCAATGAAGTGAGACGGGGACAGTCTCTAACGGCTTACTCCTCAAGTTGATACTGGGGACAATACTGCTTAACATCTTCATTTATATCTTGGATGATAGGGGAGAGCACAACTTCAGCAAGTTTACAGATGATAGACAACTGGGAAGAGTGATTGACAGACTAAATAGTTATATTACCTTTTAAAGGGACCTTAATAGGCTGTAAAAATTGGCGAATGGGAATTTTTTGAAGTTCAGCTAAGGAAAATACACTGTTCTCATTCAAAGAAACCACTTGGAGTTTGCTGCTGTGATAGCTGTAGAGAAATGCCCTTTTTTGCTGGTCAGTGAATGCTGAAAATGCACCCAGGACTTCATTCAGCAGCACAGACATAGGCATTATTGCAGTTTGGGATGACAAAGTGTACCTTAGACAGCCATACAGGGCTTGCTTGCAAAGGCAGCTCAGGCTCCTGGTGCTTTTTTTTTTTTTTTTTTTTTTTTTTTTGAGAAGCACCTGGTATAAACAACAACCTGGTACTAATTGACACCTACAGCAATACTGCTTGAAGATATTGATGTCTTGTGAAATGTTCGAAATAACATAATATCACAGTTGACATTGTTAGGGTCCTTGTATTTCTTGTGTAGTTAGTGTGTGCAGAGCTCATGAAACATGGGTTTGAGCTTTTACTTAGATCAGGATGAATTAGTGAAGACCATGTTGGTTTGATTCCTGTACTGATAACTTCTCTGACAAAACATTCTTTCAGTTCAATGGAAAAAGACTTCAACCAACACCTAAACTATGGATTTAATAAATAAATAAATAAATAAATAAATAAATAAATAAATAAATAATCTTGCTTTAAAAACATGCAGAATCAATGAGAACACCAAAATTACAGGCTTGGAGCAGGAAGGATTATCTACTAGCTAGAATATATGGCTAGAAATTAGGGGACCCAAGTTTAGCTTCCCTTTCTGTCACAGTTGTTATATATTATCCTAGATAAGTCATTTTACTTTTCTGTGCCTCTTACTCCCAGTTGTCAAATAATTCTTCTTTCTTTACCTCTGTGGGATATCATAAAGCATGTGAAGTGTCCAGATTTTACAGTATTAGTTGCCATAAATTTATCTTAGGCTGTCAATTTTGCACTGGAGTAAGGTACATTTTGTTAGAGAATCCAACAGTTATTTTGTCTTTATACTGCATAACAGAGCAGAGTCAGCTCATAATTTTGTAGAATATAGATTTGTGGAGTTTTGCTTTATTTTATGTGCTTGTTTTAACACAGGTGTTGTTGGGCTGGGGGGAAGGACTGAGTAACTTCTGACAAAATTAGGAGAGGATTAGCAGAAGAGCCTGGATGGGACGTGAGGCTGTGAATCAGGGTGTGCAGTCTGCTGCTGCCAAAGTGTTAGAAGGAATTTGGGCAGCAAATTCAGTTTCTGTTAGACATTACCTTAAAAGCCCTGATTCCTCCTTTTCAACAGGAACAGCCACCAGCCATGTTTTTTTTTTGCTAACCCAGCTGTCTGATGCTCAGAACAACTGTATTGTGATATTCCTAAAACCAGCTTTAATAAAGGTGGCATTATGCTCAGGCACTTTAGATTCAATTTGGTTTCCTAAACAAAGGAAAATGTACCTTTCCTAAATTATCTGAGCCATTTACCACAAACTGGAATGTATGACATAGGACCTGTAAGAGATCCATGTCTTCTTGGAGAGGCAGCTGAAGACCAGTTGCCCTTAAGTGTCTTGAATGACCATAGGTACCAGTGGTTAGACTGTTGAATCAGGGCCTTGTTTTCACGGTTTTAGAATTTTTCTGAAACAAAATCAAAATGCAAACATAGAACGTATATTGCACGTCTCCACTATTGTTACCTGTTCTTAATTAACATCATAGAATCATAAAATCCTAGAATCATCTAGGTTGGAAAAGGTCTTCTATATCATCAAGTCCAACCATCAACCTGACTAAAGGAGTCCCATCACTATACCATGTCCCTAAGCGCCACATCCACACATCCCTTAAATACTTCCAGGGATGGGTATTCTACCACTTCCCTGAGAAGCTCATTCCAATACTTGACCATCCTTTCCATGAAGAAATTCCTCCTAATATCCAGTCTAAACCTTTCCTGACACAACTCAAGACCATTTCCTCTTATCCTATCACTTGTCACCTGAGAACAGAGACCAACACCCTTCTCGCTGCAACCTCCTTTCAGGTATCTGTATCTCCTCTCAGCCTCCTGTTTTCCAGGATAAATAGCTCCAGTTCCCTCAGCTTGATCTTTGCATCAAGATTGTTGATAAAAATATTAAGCAAAACTAGCCCCAAGACTGAGCCCTGGGGGATGCCACTGCTGCCCAGCTGGCAATTGGATTGAACAGCATTTGCTACAATGATTTGAACCCAGCCATCCAGCCTGTTCTCCACCCAGTGACCTGTACACCTGCCACCAGTTTCTCCAGGAGAATACTGTAGGAAATGGTGTCAAATGCTTTACTAAAATCCATGCCCTTCATAAACCCATGCTGGCTGCTTCTGATCACTCATTTGTCCCATATGTGCCATATGACAGCATTCAAGATGAACTGCTCCATAACTTTCCCCAATACTGAGGTCAGACTGACAGGTCTGTAATTCCCTGGATACTCCTACCTTCCCTTCTTGTAGATCAGAGCAACATTTGCTAATCTTCAATCAGCTGGGACCTCCCCAGTTAGCCAGGACTGCTGGTAAATTAGTGAAAGTGGCTTGGTGAACACTTCCACCAGCTTCTTCAGTACCCTTGGATTAATCCTCTCAGGCCCAATAAATTTACGAATGTTCAAAATGTGTAGAAGGTCACTTACGGCTTCTCATTAGATTATAGGTGCTTCATCTTGCTCCCTGTCACCACCTTCCAACTCAGTGGGCTGGGCACCCTAAAAACAATTGATCTTACTAATAAGGATTGAAGAAAAAAAAAGAAAGACATTAAGTACCATAGCCTTATCCTCATCCTGCATTACCACATCTCCC
Source organism: Anser anser (assembly GCF_964211835.1). Taxonomy (NCBI): domain Eukaryota; kingdom Metazoa; phylum Chordata; class Aves; order Anseriformes; family Anatidae; genus Anser; species Anser anser. The sequence goes on from NC_139720.1 coordinate 5,469,992, forward strand.
CTCACTTCTAGTTGAGTATAGAGATTCTCCTTAACCTGCCTTTTGCTGTTAATACGTATATAAAAACATTTTTTATTTTCTTTTACTACACTAGTCAAATTGAGTTCCAGTTGGGCTGTCCTTTATAATTTTCTCCCTTAACAACTTGACAAAAGCTCTATATTCCTCCTGTGTTGTCTGCCCCATCTTCCAGAATCCATAAACTCTCTCTTTTTTTTTTTTTTTTTTTTCCTGGGGAAGCTCCCTGTCCAGCCAGGCTGATCTCCCCTGCCAGCTTGACCTTCCATGCATTTTCTCTCACTGCTCCTTTGCCTTTTAAGATTACATTTTCAAAGATGGTCCAACCTTCCTATACTCCTTTACAATTCAGAATCACCTCCCAAGGGACTCTGTCAACTAGAGTCAACCAATTATGAAGTGTAGTCTTGCTAACAGAATCAGTTATTACGTGTGGGTCTCATCTTAGGCCTTAAGCTGTTATAATAGTTAATATTACATAGAACTGTCAGAAAACCTGGGCATTAGCAATGGAATTTACAAGACATTAGAAATCTTAGTTATCCAATAACCTAACCATAGCTATAAGCCTAAACACCTATGTAATCCTGTCCCTTATTGCTCCAGTATTATTGAGTGAACAGAAGAATGAGAAGCAATAAAGAAAGAAGATATAGATATGTCAATCTAATAACTAGTACCAGCCAAAACAAGCAAACAAAAAAAAAATCTAATTTCAAATAATCTTCAATTGAGATTTCTAGACTTTTTTTTTCATGATAAGGAATGAGCAGTTTTTTCCCTAATTGGTAGTTGAGAGTAGAAATATGGACTTTTTTGTTTTCTGATCACCTTGGACATTGTTAGAGTAATGCTTCAATTGATAGTTTGGCACTTCACTCCCACTTTTTCCCTCATACTACAATTTCAGAGTCAGTTAAGTCATCTGATGATGCTGTTTAATTCTGTTATAAATAACAGGTTTTCAGAATGGGCAAACTGCTGCTCAGAAATTATAGCCCAATAGAACAATTTGGGCATTACTTTGGATGACATACACACATCTTTTATTTCAAAATCATTATTGTGGTGTTTTCATGTAATCTTTGATTAAACTGAGAATTTAGCTTCAAAAGAACTACAGTAACAATAACCCAGTTCTGTACAGACTGATTTAGTATTGACAGGATGTAATGCTATATAGTTCTCTTTCAGCTCCTCTAGTTTTTCTCAGATCAATAAAAAGGCTAAATGTACAAAAGAAATTAAACTAATTTGCAAACAGGAAAAAAAAAAAAAGAATGACAAGATCACTATTTTTTTTTTCCAAATATCACAATTAACTTCGTTTGTGCTAAGAGATCAGAACAAATATCTTAAAACATTGAAGTTACCTAGAACAAATAACCTCTACCTATAAGATAATAGATATTCCTCTCCCTGCACCTCAAAGTGGCATTATCCCACTAATAATTTTGGAATAGTTTTTTGTATCTCCTCTGAAACATGAATTACTTTGGAGATATTTTCCTATGGTAGAAAAATTCCTGTCCTAATGGTAAATCTGCAATGCATGCATAATGAATAGCATCCATTTTACATTCAAAGGTCTTTAGAAACTCAAAGCACGTGATGGGATAAGCGATGATCTTACCTGCAAACCATTGTGCATTTTCTCTGAAAACTCATCAGCTAGTCTCATTTTGGTCCCTATCTGTCCATCATTGTCTTTAAAACCCTGGGATATACTGCAGATTAAAACTGAATACCTTTTTCTTTATTTTTGCTTATCTATACTGTCTTTTGTGTGACTGAAAATTTGAGAGAGGAAGGGACCTGTTCAGGCAACTGAATTGCAGCAAATGTCATGATGACACCCTAGAACATCTGAGACATTCACATATGGCTAGCAAATATGACATTAGACCAGTGGAAGAGCATGTAGAGATCACAGTTTTCCCTGAAATATCTCAAATGGCACTAGGTGCTTGCATTGAGGATAACTGAATCGGTTCCAGAGAATGATTCTTCTGATCTACTTCATATGTCTACACTGATGCAAAATGAATCTCATTTTAGATCTTTGTTAACTGTTAAAGATAGGTAGAATAATTAACTTGTTATGACATTCACTTTGTAAATATCAAAGGTGGGTTTAAGTCTGCAGATGAGATATCTCCAGGCAGTTATACAAACTAGATTTTCACAAGTGATGAAGTGTCTTAAGTCTCTTTATAGTCAATGAAAATATGAGACTAGGTTAAGTTCCCCAAAAGGTGTCTAATGCTGTTTCAGATGATCAGAGTTTTCCCATGTGTCCATACATGATTGGCAAGTAGGACGCAGGACCCACTGGTCATCCACAGTTTCTGAGCCAGCAGATAGAGGCCACATAGTAGGTTATGGAGTGCCTAATATGACACTAGACACCTAGATACAGATGAAAGAATCCTGTCCTCTCCACCTGTGTTAATTTTTGGCTAAATACAGCTACTTAAACATAAGAATAAAGTCCACTTTAGGCTCCCTTTTTGTCCTCCATACAATTCTGCAGAAGGCATAAGTCTGCTGTTGGTTCTGTGCAATATCTGCTGCCTCATATGTCCTGTTACAGCTCACACAGCATTAGACTACTGAACCAAACCCAAAAATTCTGCTTATAACCAAGAACATCTTGAGGTCAGGGGTCCATTTGCCTTTTTGTAGGTGATGGAATCTCATGAAGAGCTGTGTATCTGTCACATCATCATAATAGCAGAACTCATATAGAGTCAGGAAGTTGCGCAGCTGGACTTTCTGTAAATGACAACACAATCATAATTTTTTTTTGCACAAATGTCATCTCAGGTCCAGGTCTGAGAGGAAGGTGAGTTTGGACTTGCTGGATATGATCTGAGTCATTAGCCTTTATTTGGACACTAAATATAATTTACTAGGGATCTAGGGATTTCAATTGTTCATTTTCCATAACAAAGCTCAGTAAAACTTTGAATAACAGACTTCAAAGGAGGTAGAAAATAATTTCTTTTTGTGCTGACCCACCAGACCCAGCGTATTTAAGAGGCAACATGTATCACAGAATAATTTGGTTGGAAGGGATATCTGGAGACCACAGGATCCAACTTTCTGCTCAAAGTGGACCCATCAGCCTGCAGAAGCCTAGAAGCCTCATGCACAAGTGATATATGGAAAGAGCTAGGGGACAATAACATAATCATATTTCACACCCCTTCTTGAGTCCTTTAGACAGACATGTCCTGTTAGTTAATCTGTAGCTAATCTTCTTGGTTTATTTCAGCTCCAGAATTTTTTTGTTTTGTTTGTTTGTTCACTACAATCAACCTCTTCCAAGCCTAAATCAACTCCTTTGTCAGTCCTTTGTCAGTTCTCAGTAAGAGGTAGCCATTCCCTGTAATGCCATTTTTGTAAAAGTGTACATATTTTAGTTTATAGCAGGGTCTTTTTAGATGGTGGTAATATATTTTTTATATATATATATACATATATATATATATATATAAAACCAATGTTGAATAGTAAAAGATTTCCACTGCACTCTTCAATATACAAAAAGATGGACATGTTTAGAAGCAGCAGATGCTTTGTTGCCTGCATGACAGTTCACTGAAGAGGAGCTGATATATTAGGAATATTAACTATTACTGTCTAGTCTTATGTATTCTTCACATTTTAGTACAAAATATTTTCATTTATTCAGGGAAACCTAATGCATAAGTAAACTTCAAAATATTTATAAACAAGAGGAAAAACTTTAGGTACAGCCAACTCCTGATCTCTGCTCCTTTCTACAAATTCTAGTCAAGTCATTCAAAGTATCTTAAAGTCTCCAGTACTGACATCTCTGCATGATCATTTTCACCCATCATCTGTACTGAAATTACTCTTCAAAAGGCTGAATTTTTTTTCTAGTGATAATTGTTTTCAGTGACATTTTTTTCCCAAACTGTTTCACAATTGTTTGTTTTTGTGCAGAATAACTATTTGAAAAAAATATATATATATTGATTTATAGATAACAGGTTTTAATTAGAAACTGGTTGTTTTTATCTTTGGCCACAAAAATATTAAGTGCTTGTTTTTACAATGAAAAAGGAAAAAGGGATTTATTCTGAGGAAAAACCATAACCACCACAAACAACAAAATCAATCATTTTCTGACCTTCTCTGCTAATAGCAGCTGTTCTTATTTGAAACATGCATAGAAATTCTCAGATGTAATGTGCGAAGGATTTTTATTCTTAGGAAATTTCATGAGACAAATGGCTTCTTCGCATTTCACCAATGCAAAGCAGACCAAGCCTGCCTACTTGGAAATGTAGCACTATCTGCAGCTACTAGGTGCAAAACTATTTTGAAACTGCTCATTTCTTTTTCTGGCTTAGCAAAGACTCTGATCATCCTGTAACTATAGCAACATAACCACAAGCTGCTCAATTTTAGACACTTTTTGTGCATTGTCTATTTTTTTTTTCAAGAATATAAAAAGATAATGGGATACAGGCACTTTGCTTTGTTTGCCTTGTTAAGCTATATTTAAATAATAAGTGATAAAAAGAATGAATAAAAACCCCTCCTGTCTCTAAATGCTTTTAATGTTAATTCTATTTACTTCAAGACTTAGGGGAGGTGATTCATTTTCCTGAATGCAGACACATAGTGCCATTCAAGATGTCTTAGGGGCTCCCACCTGGTATCCAGCTGCCACAGCAGAAGGGTAGATGTTTGGGAGCCTGAAGATATCTTAGGTAGAAATTGTCACCTAAGTTTAGGTGACTGAATTGCTCCAAAGACTATGTATTTTTCAAAATATTCTTGCCTACTGCCAAATACTAACCAAATAAGTGAATATTTGCTTGGTGTTAAACATCCATTCCAGGCAATAGTAAGCAAGTATAGCCTACCGCAACATACTGAACAGGACAATATCAGATCCCATAAAGTCCCATAGGTTGCTTTTTTCCCCATACAGTTTCTTCTCATGGAATTTTCTTAAAATATTATAAATTTTGGAACAGAACTTAGGGATTTGTCTGTCAGCTAGAAGCTTAATTCGGTTGCCTATACAGAGACTTATGCAGTTTAAGAAGACAGTTATTTTTTTCTTCCTTTTTTTCCCATGCCAGAGTGTTGCAGGTTTTCTGTAGGTCCTGTGTTATATTTTCCAGTTCCATAAGGATGTCTTGGTGTGCAGCAACCTGTAGTTCTGCAGGAGCTATTCAGAGCTCATGTGTCCATGCTCCTTCAAGCTATGCAATGAAGATCCAATCAAAAGAGTCAGCAACTTTCAGCTAAGACACCTATACATAAGCATAAGACTCTAAACCTTATTTGATTCAGGTTTTAAAACTACAAAAAAAATAAATAAATATTTGAGACATCTTAAAGTACCAGTTACATCAACACAGGGATGACAAATAAAACAGGATCTACAAGAGATTGTGGTTTTCTGTAGTGGCAAGTGGAGGAAAAGCAGAATTCCCCCCAAAAAAAGCATAAACAATTCAGAAGCTGAGTTATAACTTATACACTTGCACATGCAGCTGCAATCCAAAGATTTTACTTGTTTTAACCATGTCAAAGAAATGCAAATAAGCATGCAAAAGGACAGAACCTATTAAAAATGAATACTATTAATAATACAGTTAAAAAAAAAAAAAGGAAAACATACTTATAGAAAACATCATATAGCCCATTGTATTGTAAGTACTGGCAAGAGAAAAAGAACATTAAAGGAGCATCAAGTCACATTCTCCGATGTTAGAAGTCTCAAACCAATAGACAGGCCTGATAAAAGACCTATGTCCTCCCAGTTTTACAAGTGTAAGCTCTGATTATCATCTGAGCATTCAAGATCCAAAGCGTAAATCAGCATATGTACAGCCCAGCCAATTAAATTTCATTTCTTGTCTTTCCCTTTAGTCATGAGAAAGAAATGGAAAAGTTCAGGAAGCAACTGACCACAGCTATGCTAGATTTTTCTGAGTAGGTTGAATTACACATTAGCAACGTTTATTTCTCTGCATATTAACTGAGACCAGAATGATTGGAGCAGAGCAGATTACTACTGATCTGAGACGGACCTCTCCTAAAGAAAGAAAATATTTTGCAGCATGTTTTCATATTGACCTCCGAAAGGCTAAAAGAGTAGTTTATATCTGCAGTGAAATGAATCCTACAAGGCTAAATTAGGATTCTTTCCCTCTCTTTCTTACAAAATGTCCAACTCAACCTAATATGTCTTTCTTTTTTCTTTTTCTTTTTTTTTTTTTTAATTATTATTTTTTTTTTAATCATTCTGATAAAGAGAAAAGCCTCACACTATGTCTCAGAGAGAAACTGGTCAAACTGTCGGGTTGATGAAATAATCACAGAATCACAGAATTGTAGGGGTTGGAAGGGACCTCGAAAGATCATCGGGTCCAACCCCCCTGCCAAAGCAGGTTCCTTAGAGCAGGCTGCCCAGCTAGGCATCCAGAATATCTTGAATATCTCCACAACCTCCCTGGGCAGCCTGTTCCAGGGCTCTGTCACCCTCACCGTGAAGAAGTTCTTTCGCATGTTGGTGCAGAACTTCCTGGGCTCTATCTTGTGGCCATTACCCCTTGTTTGTTCCCACAAACCACTGAAAAGAGGTTGGCCAAATCCCTCTGTCTCCCACACCTCAGGTATTTATGCACATTGATGAGATCCCCTCTCAGTCTTCTTTTCTCCAGGCTGAACAGACCCAGGTCTCCCAGCCTTTGTTCATAGGGAAGATGCTCCAGGCCCTGTATCATCTTTGTGGCCCTCCACTGGACTCTTTCCAGGAGATCCCTGTCTTTTCGTACTGGGGAGCCCAGAACTGGACACAGTACTCCGGGTGAGGCCTGACCAGGGCAGAGTAGAGGGGGAGGATCACCTCCCTTGACCTGCTGGCCACATTCCTTTTAATGCACGCCAGGTTCCCATTGGCCCTCTTGGCCACCAGGGCACACTGCTGGCTCATGGTTAACCTGTCGTCCACCAGGACCCCCAGGTCCTTCTCCTCAGAGCTCCTCTCCAGCAGGTTGTTCCCCAGCCTGTACTGATACGTCCGGTTGTTCCTTCCCAGGTGCAGGACTCTACACTTGCTCTTATTAAACCTCATTTGGTTTCTTCCTGCCCATCTCTCCAGCCTGTCCAGTCTCGCTGAATGGCAGCACAGCCTTCTGGCATGTCAGCCACTCCTCCCAGCTTTGTGTCATTGGCGTACTTGCTGAGGGCAGACACTATTCCCTCATCAAGGTCGTTGATGAAGATGTTGAACAAGACCGGACCCAGCTCTGACCCCTGGGGAACGCCGCTAGTCACAGGTCTCCACCTGGACTCTGCGCCGCCGATCACCACTCTCTGAGCTGGGCCTGTCAGCCAGTTCTCAACCCACCTTATTGTCCACTCCTCTATCCCACACTTTCTCAGCTTTGTTAGCAGGATGTCATGGGAGACAGTACCGAAAGCCTTGCTAAAGTCAAGGTAGATGACAACCACTGCTCTCCCCCCATCTACCCAGCTGGTGATGCCATCATAGAAGGCAACGAGGTTGGTCGAGCACAACTTCCCCTTGGTGAATCCATGCTGACTACTCCTCATAACATTCTTCTCTTCCAATTGCTTGGAGATGGCATCCAGAACAGGCTGTTCCAACACCTTTCCAGGGACAGAGGTGAGACTGACTGGCCTGTAGTTTCCCAGATCCTCCTTCTTGCCCTTCTTGAAGACCAGAGTGACATTGGCTATCCTCTAGTCTTCAGGCACCTCTCCTGTTCTCCAAGACCTTTCAAAGATGATAGAGAGTGGTTCGGTGATCACCTCTGCCAACTCCCTCAGCACACGTGGATGCATCCCATCGGGACCCATGGATTTGTGTGCGTTGAGCCCACTCAGATGCTCCCGAACCACTCTCTCATCAACCAGGGGGGAGCTCTCCATTTCCCAGTAGTATTATAGTATTAGTATATAGTATTGGTCACATGAATGAAGTTAAGAAAATAAATAAATATTGTTTTGCAAGAGCAGGTTATAACCATGTAAGCTTCCCTTTCAATCAAAGTCTCACTAACTCTTTATGTTGCTCTTTCCTGTATTACTTAAGGAAATTATTAATACCCAAATGGTTGTGGGGAGGGGAGGAAACACATTTGCGTTGTGTTTCAGATTTCCTGAAATCAAAGAAAGAACTAGATGATTTATGTACTTAACAACATATCTAAACTAGTAAAAAGGGAAAATTCATAAGCGGTGGCTAAATGTATCAAATCACATACATGATTACAAAAATGAATGCTTGTTCAAAGGTAATTATGAGAAGAGTCTAAAGTCAACATTTCTAATACAGAATACCTACACTTCATTTTTATTTCAATAGTTACCAAAAGGAATCATCACAACTTGCCCTCCTTGTCAAAGATTTCCCAAATCACCGTAACCTTATTACTAATCACCAGAACAGTTAATTACATACCTATATTTTCCCTACCAATTCCAGCCTCCATGAGTTCTCAGAACTCAATTCTACTTTCCTTGAAGACAGGCAGAAAGAAATGCTAACTAGAAATATTTCTTTAGGGGATGCAATTCTGACCAAAGGTCCACCTGGTTTTGTCTCTCTCCTATATATTTTTGGGCATTAAAATAAAAAGTTGCAAACCAACCAGGACAGCTATCTGTTCTTTTTCCAGAACTTGCTCTCTCCTTTTTCTGAAGCACCCTGATCCTCATATTAATTCATAACCTGATGGATAAAATCCTCACACACTTACCAGATGTGAGCAATGTTAAATCACCTTCAAATTTAAGATATTCTGACCTCTCCTTCCATTCAAGGGCATTTCATATACTGGAAAGAAGGCCACCAAGATGACCAAGGAACTGGGGCACCTCTCATATGAGGAGAGGCTGAGAGACCTGGGACTGTTCATCCTGGAGAAGAGAAGGCTCAGTGGGATCTGTAAATACCTGAAGGGAAGGCGCAATAAAAACGGGGCTGGGCTCTTGTCAGTGGTGCTCAGTGTCCGGACAAGAGGCAGCGGGCACATACTGGTACACAAGAGCAACTCTGAGCACCAGGAAGCACTTCTGTACTGTGCAGATGATGGAGCAGGGGCACAGGTTGCCCAGAGAGGTTGTGGAGTCTTCTTCTTGGAGATCTTCAAAAGCTACCTCAGCATGAGGCTGAGCAACCAGCTGTAGGTGTCCCTGCTTGAGCAGGGCCTCTAGAGGTCCCTTCCAGGGAAACCTGTGCCACTGCCTCACTACCCTTACTATGAAGAATTTCTTCCTGATGTCTAATCTAAATCTATCCTCTTTTAGTTAAAGACCATTCCCCCTTGTCCTATCTTTATCTACCCAAGTAAAGAATTCCTCCCCATCCTTTTTATAAGCCCCCATTAAGTATTGAAAGGCTGCAGTGAGGTCTCCCCAGAGCTTTCTCTTCTCCAGGCTGAACATCCCAAGCTCTCTTGGCCTTAATAGAATTATATAGTTCTGGTCTTGTTAGAGTTGTTACCGGCAACAAGTAGGAAATAAATAAATAATAAAATTGATAAATATAATACAATAATAATTAAATATGCCCATTCAGTGGTATTGATTTTGTTAATAGTCTCATTTCAGCATGTTAGTGTTATTCCTATAAACTACTTGGAACATATTTGAAAATTCTGGCTAATGACATGTGAAATCACATATACAATAAAACTATTACAGACTATGAAATATGTCCTTGCAGTGTTATTTAGTGGCCTTGTTTCATTACAAATATAGTATAATCATCATGGCTGATGGAGTTTAAACAAGAATTCATCGCAGTTTGTTTTGGTTCAGCAAAGATAGCTATGTCAAAGGTTTTGCATTTAACTACAAATGTTTAGACCCAAGGAAAGAGTGTAAGAATAGACCTTATAACATTACATTTTCTTTAACAAGTACACCAATGATTTAACAAATTCACCAATGATTCTGAAAACAGAACACAGTATAAAAAAATGCATATAGATACTTTAGGATTCAATACAGGGACCTTTTAGTTCAAATTGCCTTCCAAACAGCTGCTGTACCTTATTTATGCAGTATAAACAACCTATGAAATTACAATTTAAATTAGTCCATATTCATTCCTCTCTATACATGAAGCAAGAGAATAGAAAATGCTAGCCCTTGATTTTAGGTATATAATTCAAGTCAGGTTTGGGGCTTAGAAAACATCTATATTCCAGATCCGAGTTCTGACTGGCTGTTCTTTCCTTAATACTGTCTTATTTAATTTAATTTAGTTTAATTTTTATTTATTTATTTATTTATTTATAAGAATGGCATCAATGAAACCTGCCTTAAGGTAAACTGAACTGATCTTGAATTTCATACATCAGGATTTGATTTAGTGTTAGGACTCCACTGTAGGAGTTAAAAGGGGACTTACACTGAATGTTATCCCCTCGAAACCTATTCACATTTATACATTATTTTACATATAAAATTATTGCCACTTAGACTATTATGGGACATGGGACATTATTGACTTTTAGGGTGCCACATGTTTAATTGCATATGACTAATGATATACAAAGAAAGAACTGCAGAGAAAGTTCAGATAATCTTCCATACATTAATATCATTATAGAGTAAAAGTGAGTCCCTTTCTTAAGAGGGAACCAGATGTTGATGTAGGATTGCCTGTCAGAACCTATCCTCAGCCACTTGGATAGACTTTTATTATAGTGAAAATGGATATGAAGGGTTTCCTGGAGTAATTGCATATTTTAATATGTGCTCATCTTTGTCTTCAGTTACTATCTTGGCTCCTCTGGCAGAATAGGTCCATTGTGTGCAAGCATAAAACATTCCTTATCTTCTTCTTACATATGATCATACAGTTCACTTTGATGTCATTGCAAACAGTTTCTTAGCATAAAAGAGTTGAATTTGCTTCATTTGATGGATGACATTTTTTACTTTTTTCTTTTTTTTTTCTTTTTATCTTTTAATTAAGAGAAGAGAGATAAAACATATAACTGTATCTTCAGTCCTTTCAGTCAAGCTCTTTCTGACATCAGCTTTGAAATAACTATGCTGCCTCCATATTTAGAGTAAATTTACAGTACAAGGAGCTATTTTATTTTTCTGAAGTCATCAGGAAATATATGGTATCTACAGAAAGCCATTGAGATGAATATTCTGGAATCGTTTAAAAAAATAAATTTATTTAGATTGGCATAAATAAGATATACATAAATTGACCAAGCTTCTAGTTTGTTTCTAACTGTTGTTAGGGTGTCACCGCAGTATGCTGGCAACAGTTAATGTTGCTAATTGCTGGTATGGTTGACTTTGAGTTCACAATGTCTACCTGCTAAAGTAATGGGGACTTTATATGAAGAATAACAGTATCACTAAACTTGATGTTCTTTCTTTCTGATTAAGTATTTTTTTCCATGGGTCAATACCAGTGCCCTGACCTATACATGGAGGAAAGCAAGAAGACAACAAATGTCAACAGAGAAGAAATAAGTCATTATTTAACTGAGGACACAGAGTTCTGCAATTTTTGAGTGGTTTTCAAGGACTGCACCAGACCTAATATATTAAGATAAATAAAATTACAAGGTTCAGATCAGGAACTAATGGTTATAGATAGGTATAAATGAGAAACAGCAGTTTCTGGACTCCCAACCAACCAAGAGCTAATACCAGTAAACTGATGAGGAACAAAGCTCTTTTAATGGCAGGAAACAGACACACAAATAAGAAGTATAAGAAAGACAGCGACATGATAGAGTGTGTCCAGAGGAGGGTCATAAAGATGATCAGAGGGCTGGAGCACCTCTCCTGTGAAGAAAGGCTGGGAGAGACAGGGATGTTCAGCCTGGAGAAGTGAAGGTTCTGAGAAGACATTATTACAGTCTTTCAATGCATAATGGGAGCTGACAGGAAAGATGGGGAGGGACTATTTATCAGGGAATGTAATGACAGAACAAGGGGAAATAGATTTAAACTAAAAATGGTTAGATTTAGTTTAGAGGTTAGGAGGAAATTCTTCACTCAGAGGGTGGTTAGGCGCTGGAACAAGTTGCCCAGAGAAGCTGTAGGTGTCCCATCCCTGGCAGTGTCCAAGGCCAGGCTGAATGGGGCTTTGGGCAACCTGGTCTGTTGGGAGCTGTCCTGGCCATGGCAGGGGGTAGAACTGGATGATTTTTAAGGTCCCTTCCAACCCAAACCATTCTGTAATTCTATGATTATAAATTAGGCTACATTTTCTGATGAAATTTTCGATCATCTGATTTGTATCTACAAACCAAGTTAGCCATACACAGGGAGAATGAGCTGCCTTTTGCCATTACTGCTCTGATAACTGCCAACTCAAATCACTTTACCTGCTGACCTGCAGATCCACAGAAAAATAATTTTGCAGAATGATATAGGAAACCTTTACAAAACCCACATTTATCAAATGAAGAACTGCATGTCATCATTTAGCATTTCAGAATATGGGAAACCATTTCAGAGCTATTATATCTTCCATGTCCGCACGTATCATCAGTGTTAAAGGAGTCCCCACAATTTTTTGAGAGAAAAAAAAAAAAAAATCATTTTTTGCCTACCTGGTCCAGAAGCTGTGAACTACTGAAAGCTGTGTACTGCACCTAGTCTTGCACTAGACCAAGAAGGATTAAGGGAGCCTGAATACTCCAGATTCTATCTTTTTACAACTTTCTCAGTAATGTGTGACAAGAAGGAAAAGTTAGATACAAGGCAAGAAAGAAATTATTAGGGTCTGCCAAATATTTTCTGTGAACTTTTTTTGACAGAAAATTGCACTTTCATTAAATACATGCCTACAGTGTCTGCTCTCCTCAAACTTTCAATTTTTGTCAGATAACGAAAGCCTCAGGATTTTCATCAAAAAGGCAATTTTCCACAGGAAAGAATTCTCTTGTTTGACTTTATCTAGAAATTACCAATTTCAAAAGATAATTTTCTAAGATGAGTCACAATGAATATGACTATTTACAATCAACACTAGTCCTCACTGTGGTATCTGAGCAGTCTTTACTAAAACCAGGCATGATTAGTACATGCAAGACATAAAGTGAACAAGTCCGACACACATCTTGTAACCTTGTGCAGTGTTCTGCATGTGAAATTCCTGTTTCTCCTGTTGCAGTATCAACCATTTTTTCCCCATCAGTAGTGCTTGAAATGTATTTTCCTCCTCTGACTTCAATATTAAATCAAAAGTGGTTTGTAGATGAAAAAGAGAAGTTGAAACAGAGAGAGTGATTTAAATAATAAAAAACCCTTAACATCAATTACAATGAAAGGGCTGTTTAGTTTTTGCTTTAAGTCTAAAAATTTTGTGCATATTAGCCTTTTAATTGGCCATCCTGCAGGGAAGGATTACGTCCCATAAAGCTTTGTACATTGCATCACTACAAGATGCACACACAGAAAGGGTATCATAGAATGGACGATATCTGTTTGCCTTCAGTCTTAATTGGTTTGATACCACCAGCTTTTCTGGTTGGCTGAAGGCAGTACTGGAACCTTGTAAAGCAGGCACTATTTCATTTCTTCTGTGTTGTAACTGTAATAAAAGAACCTTCCCAATTTCTTTATAATCTGCTTCATGTCAATTCCCTCAGGTTGCTAGCTTCATTCTAATTCTATTTTTAAACAAAGGCAGTTGATTCTTCTTCTTCTTAGCTACCCTTTGCTTAACCCCTAATTTGAATCTGCCAGTCTTTCCTGTGTGTCATTTGGAATAAATGCAGTATAAGAAAGAAGTTCATTTTACAGAAGAACAAATATGTTTTTATTCCCTGTATTGTCTTGTCCTGTGCATCTTGCTGAATATTTTACTTTGTTGCTGTATAATATCTTGTAATAAATTCATTAAAAATAAATAAATAAATAAATAAAAATAAACAGGGAAAAAAATTGAGGTTGTGGTATAACCTAAAAGGCTAACAGCACAGTAAGACATACCAGAGTGAAATCTAGCTCTTGTATAAATCAGTGGCAAGGCTGTCATTCCCTTCAATAGTCTAGGACATCATTTGAGTCTTTATAGGAACACCTTTATAGGAGCATAAGCATTTTTTTTGTTGTTTTGTTTTAAATGATGTGTCATTCAGTACTGCAAATTCAAAATGTTAAAAAGAAAAAACATCACCTGTCCATGGAAGCTGCAATATCTTATACCATTAATTTATAACTATGATCTAAGCTATTCTTCTTGTTTTCCCTGTAGGACTTTAGGGATCGTTTAAGACAGATATTTCAAATAGCTTTCTTGTAATATACATCAGAATATGGAATCTGAGATTATTTGTCTCTTGCAGTCAGGACTGTGAGTAAAACAGCATGTATCTTAAGACTTGCTTTAAATCATGAGACAAAACACCTGCTTGCTATCAGGACTGGAAAGCTAAGGATTGGAGTTACAGGAAGGACAGGCATGTGATAATGAATTGCAACCCAAATGGATTTGAATAACCTGCAGCCAAACGCCTCTATAAAGGATACGAACAATACCCCTTCGTGCTCTTAGTGAAGATGTAAACTTTCTGTTCTTACATGGGACAGCAGTTTTTATTTTCCTACAAATAAGTAGTATTGGCCCAGATTATACCTTCCAGTTACTTGAGTGATCTATTTGTGAAATGTTTTGTTGTTGTTGTTGTTTGTTGTTGTTCTTGTTGTTTCCTTTGCTGACTTCCTAACATATTCTAAACTCTTATTTAATTCTTTGTCTATAGACTTTGCCTAGGACCCATTACAATCAACAGAAATTGCTGCACTTCTGCCTAGTAAGGGTTTGTTTCTCCTACTGACTTCTTACAGAATTTTTAGCACTGGACTGAACTGTGAGTAGGCCCTGGATTTAAAATCATAGCCTTGTTTTCGAATACAAATGCTTATTTCATAAAAAGATCTGTATGATGATAACAAATATTCTCATGCTGGAGGAAACAACAGTGAAGAAATAATGTTCCAGGTAACTGAAGTTCAAGTGTTTCACTAAAAAGAAACTTCATGCTTGTGCGCAAAACAAATCATGAAAACAAAACAAATCAAAAAAACGTACATTAGGTGATAGTGATTTTGATCTACCTGCATTTCAGAAGTGTAGTCCAAGAGTTAAATAAAATAAAATAAAATAAAATAAAATAAAATAAAATAATAATAATTCAAGTGGTTAAACAATTCAAGTAAAAATGATTACATGGTCCAGAAAATACGATCCAGTACTGAAACCAGTATTTCCTGTAAATGATGTTTCCAAATCTATCAGTGTCTCAGAACTGTACATGTTTTCAGTATTTCACTTTTCAGGAGGAAAAAAAAATGCTGACATTAACTTGTAATTAATTTTGTAGTTTTCTGGGATTATTATCTATGTACTATCTATGAGTTCCACTAAATGTGTTTTGATGTGTCCTCAATCAGGAGCTAGAACAGTTTTACTCTTTCTGGAAGAAGCAACAGTGGAAAGCATGTAAGCAATACTTCATAAATAAAATTTAGACCTGACTTGACTTTACCTTTTTTTCTGTGAGAAACTCAATTAAAATGTTTACATTTTGATTGACAGTGGTTTTGTTTGTTTGTTGTTTTGTTTGTTTGTTTGTTTCTCCCTATAGTTTATCTCTCTCTGTGTTATCTGTGGAGAAAATAAGCTCTTCAAGGTCAGGGTTATCTTTGTGTATAGCATCTAACAAAGGGGGAAAATTATGATTTGGTTCTTCTAAGACTTACTGTACTATCATTAAAAATAATCAACAACATCTTTACTTGAACAGAGGAAAAAATACGTATGCATTTAGGGTAGTACTAATAAAACAAGGGTTTTTTGGTTGTTAGCAATATCTTCTATACACATTGATTTAAATCAATGTCCTGACTCTTCTCTTGTTTAGAGGAGGGGATATAACTTGCAGTAACATAAAACTACCTTACATGCAATCAAAAATCTGTATATATGTCTTTTATTTTTTGTCTTTTTTTTTTTTTCCCCACAACACATAGAGAAGGGAACAACTGACTGCAAATCGAATTTGTAATTCATGAAGTACCACCCCTAAAAATTTCAGTTAAATATGATATTAGAAATTAATTAATAAGAACTATTCTGAGTTGTATTCACGTGTTACCTGAAGATAATTCAAGATGAATATTTCAGTTATATGTGTCATCTTCACAATGCAGAGCCTCATTACTCAGCATTTCATCCACCACAGGGAAGGAAGCTGAAAAGAAAACAAGTCCTGAAGGGAATATTAAGGTCTGAGAAAAAGAAAAAAGAAAAAAAAAAAAGGCTGTTTAGCATACTTACATCTCCTTTTCCTCCTAACTATTGGCATACTCACATACTTCATAGCCAGGCAAGAAGGGAATATAGACGCCTTACGTGTAGCATGCTCCTACAAAACTGTTAGTAGGGTTGCAAGAGGAAGCTAACTTATGGCAATGCAACTTTGGTTTCCATGGGGATCACTACGCCTATATCTATGTTCTCCATCTGTTTTGTCCTGTAATTTTCTGCTGACTCAACACTGTAACAAAATAAGACTAAGTTTCTTTGAAAATAGATGTTTTGGTGCAATTCTGCTTGTGGTAAATGGTGTTTATGACAGTTTTCACTTAATAATTGCATCTTAAGGAGGTGTGGACTGTATAGCAAAACCCTTTGTAGGCTGATGCTAATGCAACCATAACGGAAGAAAGAATTTCTGGAGGACACCACACTTGCAAAATTGTCACAATAAGCAAGGAGGAAAAAAGAGAGAAATATCATCATTGCATGTGCACAGTTGGCATTTCTGTAGCTGAATTATTATTCTCAATACAAATTGCCAGCCTCAGGAAAACTTCATAGCCCTGTTAGATCTGTATTATTAAATTCCACTTCCATATGTATGAAGTGACTGTCAAGTGACATTATAGCCACACTTGGTCCATTAATATCATATAGCTATATCTTTAATGATGCCTCTATTGATTGCCTGAAAGACACTGCAAATCAGCAGCTGAGTTGTCATGGTAAAGAACATGCTAACCATGTAGGGCAACGCAGTAGTCAACATATTTATTCCAAGTCTACACAAAGATTAAATAGAAACGGGCTTTAAGGAAATATTAACCTGTAACTTCTACCCTACAACAGAATGGTTCTCTGTCACCTTTTTCTCCTGACCGATGGCTCTTTAGGTGTGTAAACCAAGACAGAAAATGAGAGACTGTGGTTCAGGACATATGGCAGCCTTCTCTCTTAGTGTATTGTCCACACAGAGATTGGGTTAGCAATGGCTTTATTTCCTTCTCAGTCATCCATATCCAATCCTTAGAAATCACATGGGGTCATATGGCTTTGTAGATAATTTGCTATGTGGATGTTCGCTGCCAACAAGACTTCAGCTTCTTATTTTTTTTCCAGGTAGAGAAATAAACATAAATGTACATTAGAACAGTTCAGCCTACTCTTGGTGAGTGTTTACTGTCCCAGAAAAGTCTTGGTCCCATATACCAATACCACCACACTTTGTGCTGCATGTGTACACCAGGATTATGACTTCGCCCTCTCTGCACAAATTTACACAAATAGCAAGTTTTGTCTTCCAAGTGAGAAACATAAAGTACATTTGGATGCACTCCCAAAAGGGTGTAGGGAGTGTGGAGGAGTAGGAATGTAGTTATATCCAGATCTTAGTATGGGATAGTTCTGATTGGGATTTGAATCTTTGTTTTTATTCTGGAAAAATAAAATAAAAATCTGTGTGAATAGAAGACCAATATCTGGTACTTGCTATACATCTGAAAGACCAACAGCTCTCACCTGAATCTTACATATCACTTTGGATTCATACCGTTGTAAAGGAACTTTGCCCCATTTTGCCCCTACATGCAGGAGTTTTATATATCCAGTATTTTATTTTTTATTTTTTTTTTGTGGCCAAAATTAGCTCATATAGCCTCTTGAGCTGCTTAAATCTCTAGCTATAGTACATTTCCTCTTTATCCTCAAATAATTTCTGTATTTTTTTTTTTTTAAACTATGAACATTAAAAAGGGAACAATACTCCAGAATCAACTTTCCCTGTTATATGTTGAGAAATAAACTCATCTCTCCATTACTTCCTTCTAGGTCTGGATTTGTACTCATAAAGATTTCATTAGCCCAGTTACCACAGTATCATTGTGGGGGTTCAGGGCAAATCACTAGGACCTTTCATAGTTACTGCTGCCTAAATCAATCAGATCAGCCTGTTTCTCATAGTGACCAGGGAGCTGCTATTTGGCTGTTTAAAAATCCATTTAAAAAATAAAAATAAAAAATTATATTCATACTAAGAAAAAACAAGGCTTTGCATGCTTATTTATGGTGCTGAAAGTGTCTGCAATCAGAGTGAAGAGGAGAAAACAGAAAAATTGGTACTAGTGGCATACAAAACCAAATAGCAAATGTTCACATTTTTCCCTGAGTTTGTTTGGCAGATGCACTCTGATTCTCTTCTGAACAAGATAAAATTTATTCCTGACTGTCTTTGTGTGGACTGGAATTCCTCCTATTGCTACTCTCTGTTCTTTCTCATTTGGATACACTCTTTTTTATTCTTTAACTATTTTGAGTACTGATGTCATGGTAGCATGCTAATAATTTTCCTGAACACCTTTTGACATATTAGAGCAATTTAAGCTTTTCTGAAGTCTTCTAGACTTTCCTGACAATCTAAATTCTTTAAACAACCTCCATCAGGGGAATAAAAATCTCAAAGAACTCACGGATTCAAAACATCCTCCTCTGCTCATTTTAAAGTACTGGTTCCTAATGCACTAGAAATTACTTTGTCATGATTGGTATGAGATCATCATACAAAAAAAAAAATGCAGAACAGCAGCTTGTAATGAAAACTACTGCCTTTTTCTGCAACATCATAGTCTGCTTTACCATTGATCTAGCGATAGGCTTATACGAGATTAACATTGTTGTTTATTCCTAATTATCTTTCTCATTGCATGTACCACATCCTGACATGAACCTTTTTGTTTTCACCATGCCTGTAGTTTATAAAAATATTTTTTGAGATGTAACTACTTATTTATTATTATTTCTGCTTCTTCCAGTTTGCAAAATAATTCAGGTTAAACAAGACTTCTGGAGATCTTTAATTCAACCTCCTGATTAAACAAAGCCTAACTTTAAATTTTGACTAGGCTGCTTAGTGCCTTGCCTAAAGTAGTTTGGAAAATATTCAAGGAGAGAGAGCCCACAACCTCTCAGGGACACAGTTAGAGTTCCTGGCAACCCTCCATGAAGAAGTATTTGCCCCCATTCTCTCAGCTTGTTACTGTATTCTGTTTGGTTGGTTTGGTTGGCCTTAGTTGTTACTTCTGTTGTATATACATGTGAAGAGCTTGGCTCCATCGCCTCCATATTGCCACTTTACATCTCTTTAAGATAAAGAAGACTCAATAAATACTGCTTTTCCTTTTTAAATATTAAATATGTTTTTTTCTTCTTCATAATGAGCTTTGCTTTTCCATTGCTATCTATACATAATGTATATATGTGGAGAGTGTGAGAGAGAGAGTCTGTATTATTGAGATTGTCTGCATTTTCTCCTATGAAATAAAGGCTACCACAGTAATTCCTAAACAAACACCAAGGTCCAACCCCATGATTTACCTTTATATATCATAAGGAGATCCTAGATAGTTATTTCATGCTGAGGACAATATATAAATGTTGGAGCATTAACTCTAAATTGTAATTTTCATTTCAATTATATAAGAATGTATTACGTATTGCACAGACTTGTACAATTTACTTTAAGGACATCACTGCAGAGCAGTTTAAATCCAACACAGTTGAATCTCAACTGACAGTTTTACCCTTCTTCTTGCATGGACCCATGTAACCACCAGGGAAGCTTGTTAAAGGAAATAATCTGGCAATAATCAAATCCTGAAAAAGGCAGATGTTTAACTGAAAAGCTGATGACTGAGGCTTTTAATGGACTTTTTTTTTTTTTTTTTTTCTGACTGTGGGTTCAAGTTCCAACAGCCTGTGTTATCCTAAATAAGTACTGGTGTTTGGCTCAGTCTCACACAGCATTATATTTTATACTACTTTCAGTGTTGGGAAGTAATTTCAGCTGTTGCTAATAATGAGAGGAAACTTTAGTCTTCAAAAAACTTTTAAGAAGGCATACACTGTACAAGTTAGTAATGTATTAAATACAGTTTCCCTGGTCATTAAATTCACTCAGTGCCACTTTACTTTTTGATTTTTTTTGAGGCTTGGAAGGAAGCTATTAGATCTGTCATAATTACTGCATCAAGCAAGATTTTCATAAAACAAAAAGGGAAAGGATTAATGCTGTGCCATTATATGGCATTTGCAGGCTTATCATGATGAATGTTTTATACTTGTTGAAGGTGTTTCTGTTGTTATCAATGGACTATGGCTAGTTTAAATCTCCAGTGATGAAGCTTTACTTCCATGATTAATGAACAAATTGCTATTTTCACAAGGGCTCATAAGACAGTCAGTTGTTCTTCCCTGCTCATTTAGGAGACCCTTAAGGTTTTCTTTGGGGACCTCATTATTTTCTATATGGCTAGAGAAAGAAATAAACAAAGCCCTGAAGGACATTTATGTATACATAAAGCAGAATAATATAACCCTCTAAGGGGAACTGGGATGAAATGGAGATGAAATCAGGAGCCATACAAGCACAACCCTTCAGTTCCCTAAATTGTGCAGGACCTAGGTGCCATCTCTAAACTTAATTTCTTATCAGGTTTAACAATTTCAGAACCATTTTCTGCTTTAGCTAAATCAGCCAGGATTAGATCAGAGTAAAGGGCAAGTTGTTTTGATATAAGGAAAAAAATAAAAAATAAATAAAAAAATAAAGCTTGTGGACCTTATTTGCAGATGGTGAACTTGAACATAGGAAAGTACAGCAGTATTGATTTATTCCAGATGAGCATCTAAACCCCAAAGAGTTCATAATGCACTTGATTTTGTTCCATCCAGTGCTTAACCAGGTGAATGACAATATTGCAATTCATCATTGTGAGAGTTAATGTGCCATGCTTCACTTCCCAATATTCCCTTACCTGACTGCAAGCAAGGAGTATTATCTGAATTTACAAGAGATGCATAGATTTTTATTGTAGGAGTTTGTGAAGTCAGCTCTCCTCAGCACATGTAAGTCAATGAAGCCACACCGATTTACAATATACTTACAATAATCTGTACCACTTTTTTCATCTTAGATTCCAGTGGATAAAGAGATTAGTTTGATAAAGTAATACAGGAATCTGAGTGGTTGCACATCTCCTTATGTGGGTTCACCTGTTAATTTCAACTATATTTGATAAAGGGAAGGAGACAGGAAAAAAAAAAAAGATTTTTTTTTTGCTTTTTTTCCCCTAACTGCATTTATTTTTATTTATTTTCCTTGTCAAGAGAGAAATTTTTAACCACCTATAAATAGATATGTGAATATATTTTACTGGTGATGAGTTTCACATGAAACCAGATAGGATTTGTGACATCTGTTCAACCTGCATACACTTTATCCTTAAAGAAATTATAATACAGATTTATATATATATGTATATATATAAAAGACTACCACTTTTACAGTCAATTTTAGACATGTTTAAGAATTTAGGAAACTTTATTTTTCAGGACAGAGAAAAAGCCACTCTCTTTGGTGACTGAGGAGTAGATAATATCTTGATGTCAATGATGCAAGTCCCTAATCTGATTTTAGACAGTTAGGACTTTATCTCAATTTACCATGTCCTAAGGAGACTTCTCAGCAAAACTTTTGGTTATTCTAGAGCTGGCAATGGAGGCAATTTCTGTTGGTTTTGGATTTACTTCTTGTCAGAACTAGCATGTTTTCCCTAAATAATTTTGTTTTTAATGAATCATGGGCTTCTGACAAAAACACATTTTACTGAAACATTAAATACTATATAAAGCTAGTGTTTTAGAGAAAAGAATGACTTGTAATATACTTTGTAAAGACACAGTCTCAATGTGATTGCATTTTCAGCAGTGACTGAAAAAAAAAAAGGAAAACAACAAGTGAAAAAAAAAAAACTAAATTAAATGAATGAAGAAACCTTTACAAAACAATTAGCCTGATATAGTAGTCATTTTCTTTCACTCACCATGTATACTGTATTAAGTTTTGGTCACTAAAAAATAAGTAAAAAAAATAAAAAGGTCCTGAGAAGGGCAAAAAATGTGATGAGAACCATGGATAGTGGAGAGAAGGGTTTCTGTGAAAGGGAATGAACAGAACACAGATGATTAGGTTTGCATAAAAGGGTAACAGGAGAGATGTTAAATATATATATATATATATAAAATAGCAAAAATAAGACAAACCCAGAGCTACTCATTGCACTTTTTTTTTTTTTTCCCTAATCCATCTCAGATTCAGAAATTTGAAATGGCAAGGGATGTAGGCAGAGGGATGAGGGTTGTATTGTTGTATTTTGGCATATAAATTTGTACCAGTATATTTTCTGAGACTTACACATTTGAATGTTAAAAGGAAAATTATGATATGTAAAAGTCAGTCATTTTGACACACAAGCCACATCGTTTCCTGAGAACTTTCTTTCAAAGAATTGAATAAACCTTTTTTTTTTTTTAATTTTAAAAGATAAGAGATGTTCTTTACATAGAAAGCTGAGCAATTTTTTTCTAAAAAATACTAAAGTTTTTCTCATCCCAGGTTTCTGTTCTCAGAAGCTTAAGTAAAAATCCCCTCATCTCAGGTGACATTTCCTAGAGTTCATGTGCATTTTTAAATGTGGCCTCTGTATGGCAGACAGCAATAAAATTGTTTCTTTGCAAAACCCAAGAGCAACTGATATCATACAGGCCCGTAACTGCCATGATTTTATACAGCAGGCAGCAAGGTTGGCTTTAGAGTTAAGAAACAAACAAACAATACCTGTCTTGAGATATAGACTTTCCAAGGAAGCAGCAGAACTTCCTTGACTCTACTCCTTCCTTCTCTTTGCAAAAATCTGGGAAAATCAGATTAGATGCAGCCACTAGTTGTACTGGAGGAGAAGGTTCATCAGCAGAGGATGATAGTTGCTTTGGGGGTGAGTGGGTTGAAACCTTAGAAGGAAATATTATTTTCAACCTTCTCATGCTCTGGTGGCAGGAGAAGCAGCAAGATCTAGATCTCAGCTTTGTCCTAAATACGTACTGTAATTGAATACCTACCTCTGTTTTGAACCTTGAGGTGGCCAAATTCAGTATGTCCTACTGTAGTGAGAAGTGTGGAACCATGCCCCCTGATGACAATTCCTCACTTGTGTAGCACAGATGTCATTTTGTGAGGACAAAGTTGATCCCATCCCACCAGGTGGGCATTCCATTTTAGAGACTGTCAATTTATTAAAAAAAAAAATAGTGTTCTTTTCCTTTTAATGAGGAATAACAATAACTTGAACCAAAAGTAGGAGTGGTTGTTCTTTGCTATCCTGATACAACAACCAGTAAAATCAATAGAAAAACTAACTTCATAAACTCTGGACTGAGATATCTGCATGGAAAAACTCCATCAGCTAAATTAAGTTGGTCTCTGCAATGTCAAAAATTGTGAAGTCAGTGTGGTCAGTGGGTGGACTGGTACTGCATCTCAGTAAGAAAATTTGGTGTGGGTGTTGGATTTTAGTGTCAAGCAGAGGACTTTTTTCAAAAATGTAGATATGCAAACTGTTGAACACTGACAGCACTCCTTTATTCTTTTTTAATGGCTCATAAGTTCTCAAGGCTAATGATGAAAATCAAGAGGTCAGCAATATCATCTCTTTCCTGCCAGTCATACTCCCACCTCTAAATCTGAATGTAGCAAAAGACAGGTTTTGCTGCCATCAGTTTTGAGCTCAGATGATTGTATCAGTGTTGGTACAGAGCCATCCTGAGAACAGAAAATGCTAAATGCCATGTTTCCTTTGCAATAGATGGAGTTCTTCCACCTTCAGAAGGCCTTATCACAAGAAGCTTCACTTGCAAGTACTCTTTGTAATTATGACAGTGAAAAGGGTTTCAAAAAATAAAGCTTCAGTTTATTTTTTAAAAATAAACCTTCATAACTGATGAGCTGTCTTGGGAGACTCAACTCCCCCCACCTCCAGCATAGATGAAATTAAAAGCAACAAACTTTAGAAGGGTGTATGTATTTATATTGTGCATGATTAACTCTTCAGGAAGGAGCCCACTGCTGCAGGAAATGCTTGAAAAAATATTTAGTAATATTTGAAAAAATGGTTGGATAAGTATTAAAATGAATAGCAGTTTTATAGTTGTGGTGTATTGGTTAGGAAGAGATTACAAAGCCTGTCAGTTTTCTTTCTTTAGAGCATAAACCAAGCACCTTCTTGATTTGAGAACAGATCATTCTTGGTATCCTACGGGGCATTATGCTGAATTTTACTTGCAGGTTGCTTTTGCAGACAAAACTAAGGCCTTGTTATAAAAGTCGCAGTGTTGCTGCCTGCACCTCTAAATCAGGAACTGCTTCGTTGAAGTCAGTGATTTCCATGCAGACATGGCCCAAGCCTGGCATATCTTTGATCTAAAGCAGATCAAATATAAACTGCTCCACCATGATGATATCTTATCCCTTAGCTCATCTGCTTCTCTCATGGCCTCATCTATAAGATTAAACAAGAGTTTTGTATGTTTCCAATAACCCATGATCTTTCTGATTTAGAAATTGTACTTGAATGTGGAAATTAAAAGAAATTTAAAGTAATTTGGAGGGGAAAAAAATAAAAATAGGGCTATCCTGACCATTTATACTTATGCAGAGAAGTTAACCATAGTTTTTCTTTAAAGAAGTTATCAATTTTGAGAGCACAGTGTATTGCCACAACCTATCCACAAGTTTCTTGCAGTGCTTTATGAAAAGCATTTGTCTACTCTTTCAAATACTGAGCAGCAGCTGGGAGTGATTCAAAGCTTCCAACAGAGTTCATGACAGATATAAAGGAACTGAAGAGAAAAGAAATGGAAAAAGGCACTGACAGTTTGTGACCAACATGGGAGGAGGAACCAGGAGGTATTCAGCATGGTTAGGAACATTGAATCATTATCATTCATGAAGTCAGATTCCAGTGAACTCACTACTTTCTGTCCTGGAGAAAAGCAAGTGAGAGTCTGGCACACACAGCTGAGTAACTAGGACGAACACCCGTTTCTGATTTGCATGCTGCAAGAGAGCCTGCGGTACTTCTTGCAACCAACTTTGGCAAATACAGAGGTGGCTTTGATGCACAAAACAAGCTGTGGCAGAGACTGGGAAAATTGTGATTATGTACAGTCTCTTAGAAAATAGAACTTATCATTAATATGAGTTTGTATAAGGCTAATGTGAAACAAAGGGATTGTTCCAGATTACAGCCTGTGCTGACTGATTATCTGCTCTGTGAACCTTCCGTCACAGATAATATGTCTAACAGCTCTGCAAAGTGTTGTCTCCATGAATCCCATCTCCCTTTTGTTTTAATTACAAGCTGTTTTCTCAAAAGAAGCTCTTTTTATTTTGGCTGCTGAGATACCTTGACACTAGGACAGGTAAACCACATTAGGTGAAAGACTAAATGGGTTATCTTGTTTTTTGCTTGCCTTCTGACAGGCTCTGGGAACAGTAGCAAATATCAGCTGCTGGAAATACCACCTGACTGAAGAAAGAAAGACAGTTTTCTTCTTTTCCTTTTTCTTAAAAGCCTATGGAATAGAGCCATGCAGATAAGACGTGGGTATTGGTTATTAGCTGAGTAGGTCAGGGGTTAAAATCTCTCTTTTAAGATGTACTCACTTCAACTAAATATGGATACTCTGCTCAAACACCAACAGTAGGAAACCTCAGTTTCCTTTATTGTTAAAAAAGAAAAAACACCACAGAAATCAGAGGTCCCCTGGAGTTGCCTGTATTTTTCCACTAATCACAAAATCACATTGTGGTTCTTGTTAGCAGAGACTTGTGGAGATTGTCTTCTCCGACACCACTGTTCAAATGCTCAGTGTCAACAGCAGCGGGTTGCTCAGGTTTGTGTCCAGTTGGGTTTTGAATATCTCCAAGGATGGAGGCTTCACATACTCCTTGGACAACCTGTTTTAGTGCTTGATCACCCTCATTCCTTTGTATCTCATCTGTATCATTAATATTATACATAAAATAAGGCTTACAAATTACTGCTGGAGTTAAACATCTCAGTTAAAACAAGTTCAATGTATGTTAATTAGTGAACTCATAAAGCAACAAATACTGTTTTACTTTGTGCTTACTAGAAATATCTCTGTGATATAAATATTTGTAAACAAAGAGAACAAGGTTTATGTAAAGAGACAATACTTTTTTAAAAAAGCGTATGTTTTACTGGGAAAAAGGATATGTGTAATGCTCACATTCCCTCTTGCATATCCACTTCCCGTCTCCTTTCTTGTGACTTCAGCTTCCATTACAAAAGAAAAAAAAAAGCACAAACAAACAAAAAAAAGACACTTCCTTCTATAAATCTTGTCCTTTCATTTAATTGTAAAGGTGGCAGCCATACCATTACTACAAGAAAGAAAATAATTTAGTGTTTTTTTTTTCTTCTTATTCTGTCCTAAGCCTCTTGTTTTTGTCTTAGAACATATTTTTTGGAAGGAGTTGGAGAAGGTCCAACAATGTGAGCGATGCATATGTTGGGTAAGCAAAGTTCAGCTGATAAACTATCAGAGGATGCATGGTTGTTGTGGCAATTAGTGTTCTGTATGTAGTGTGGCCTGTGTTCTGGCTTTCTTACATATGTAGTTATGGATTCTTCAGTTGGAAAGGGTCTCAAGAGACTGCCTACTAATTCATTTATTTCATTCAGATAAAATAAATTGCATTTATATAATGCCTGACAGATGTTTTCCTAGTCTGCTGTAAAAACCTTTTATGGAGGTGGGAGAAGACTCTATAAGCAAGTAAGAAAACATCTGTGCTTCACTAATCTTACCGTTAGAAAGCTTTTCTTAATATTCAATTTTAATCTTTATTTTTGCAATTCCATTAGCTGTTGTCCTATCTGTCATGGTTATGAAGAACAATTTGTTCACTTTAGCTTCCATCTGTCCATCTACATTTTTTGCTATTATCAGGTACACACCTCCTTCTGTTCTTCTTTTAGACACAGTTCGGTCAATATTTCCCTGTATACTATGTTTTTTTGTTTGTTTGTTTTTTAAGCTTTCTGATCACTCTCATAACTTTTCTTTGAACTTTATGTAATCAAATCCAATGATTTATTGGTCACTGGGATCTGGAACATACATAGATATATATCTCTATACATACAGTATATATATATATATACTGGTTATTCATGTTCTATGATGTCTTAATCTCTTAATCTTTTGGATGATCCCCTCCCCCTCTTTTATTCTTTTTCTCTTTTCCTTTCCTTTCCTTTCCTTTCCTTTCCTTTCCTTTCCTTTCCTTTCCTTTCCTTTCCTTTCCTTTCCTTTCCTTTCCTTTCCTTTCCTTTCTTTCCTTTCCTTCCTTCCCTTCCTTCCCTTCCTTCCCTTCCTTCCCTTCCCTTCCTTCCTCCTTCCCTTCCCTTCTTCCCTTCTTCCTTCCTTTCTTCCCTTCCTTCCCTTCCCTTCCCTTCCCTTCCCTTCCCTTCCTCCTTCCCTTCCCTTCCTCCCCTTCCCTTCCTTCCCTTCCTTCCCTTCCCTTCCCTTCCTTCCCTTCCCTTCCCTTCCCTTCCTTCCCTTCCCTTCCCTTCCCTTCCCTTCCCCTTCCCTTCCCCTTCCCCTTCCCCTTCCCCTTCCCCTTCCCCCTTCCCCTTCCCTTCCCCTTCCCCTTCCCCTTCCCTTCCCCTTCCCCTTCCCCTTCCCCTTCCCTCCCCTTCCCTTCCCTTCCCCTTCCCCTCCCCTTCCCCTTCCCCCCCCTTCCCTTCCCTTCCCCTTCCCCTTCCCCTTCCCCTCCCTTCCCCTTCCCCTTCCCCTTCCCCTTCCCCTTCCCCTTCCCCTTCCCTTCCCTTCCCCTTCCCTTCCCCTTCCCCCCTTCCCCTTCCCTCTTCCCCTTCCCCTTCCCCCTTCCTCCTTCCCTTCCCCTTCCCCTTCCCCTTCCCCTTCCCCTTCCCCTTCCCCTTCCCCTTCCCCTCCCCTTCCCTTCCCTTTCTCCTTCCCTTCCCTTTCTCCTTCCTTCCTTTCTCCTTCCCTTCCCTTTTCTCCTTCCCTTCCCTTTCCTCTCCTTTCCCTTCCCTTTCCTTTCCTTCCTTTCCTTTCCTTTCCTTTCCTTCCTTTCCTTTCCTTTCCTTTCCTTTCCTTCCTTTCCTTCTTTCCTTTCCTTTCCTTTCCTTTCTTTCCTTTCCTTTCCTTTCCTTTCCTTTCCTTTCCTTTCCTTCCCTTTCCTTTCCTTTCCTTTCCTCTTTCCTTTCCTTTCTCTCCTTTCCTCTTTCCTTTCCTTTCCTTTCCTTTCCTTTCCTTTCCTTTCCTTTCCTTTCCTTTCCTTTCCTTTCCTTTCCTTTCCTTTCCTTTCCTTTCCTTTCCTTTCCTTTCCTTTCCTTTCCTTTCCTTTCCTTTCCTTTCCTTTCCTTTCCTTTCCTTTCCTTTCCTTTCCTTTCCTTTCCTTTCCTTTCCTTTCCTTTCCTTTCCTTTCCAGCAATCAGGTCGTAAAAGAGTGCATTCCTTTTGGAGATTTGAGGTTTATTCCTTCAGATCACCCTGGCAGCTAGTCACAAACTCTGTAGTCAGTTAACAATAAGTGACAGAAGACAACCAGCTTGGACCTAAGTAAAAAGTTGAAGTGTTCAGGAATGTTCTTCCTAAGTGATGGGTTATATTGAAGGCACTTCTCTCTTATTACTGACCACATGCATGAATCAAAAAGGAAACTTTCGAATATGAATTAGGATTAAAATTTAAAAATCCACATGTCAGATATAAGGAAAGATAGCCACTTAGAGAAATCACTAAGGTGGTCACTCATCAGATTCTTTAAAAAAAATAATATATATATATATATATATATATATATATAAAACTGTGGCAAAAGTAAGCACAAAAGTGGGAAGGAAAAGGCACAATGATTCTGATCTTAGACACCTCTTACTCACAGCTAGTGGTTCTGAAAATGGCTCAACAGCTGCTAGAGATAGGTACAAATAACAGAGCCTTACATATAAATGTAGCCAGGTTAGAATAAAGCAGAAAATTTCCTGCTATTTCTTTACATTTTTTTCCTGATAACTAAATAATTTAACTGTAAAAACTACATGTGTCATTAAGGGAATATTATTTAGAATTATACGTCACATTTCAAATTAACTACTCTTCAGGGTATTTCAAGCTTTTCTGAATGATGCAAAATGAAATCCCATGTATGCCTCAGCAATCAATGCAATTTGGTGTAATCAACAATTATCAAAACAAGCTGCTCTCTTCTCCATGTGAGGATGCACAGACAAGACATCTTTCAGTTGCCTGTTTTTTTACTAGCCTTGATCATTACATGAGAACTTTACAATTGTAATGAATTTATTCTTATGTCTGGAAAATGAATAAATGAATGAGCAAATAAATAAACAAAAGTATGTGTTCTTTTATCTCTAGCTTAAAATGACACTAGACACACTATGAAACTAGTGTAAGGGAATAGAAGAAAATGATGGTAAGATAGACTATTGTTTTTTTTTATGTTTAGCGTCACTACTGCTAGAACTACAATGTACCACTGGTAAGTGATCTTAGTTATTCTCTAAATTCAAGATATTCTCCAGGGCCTAAACTGTAATCCAGAGCATGTATTTTATCAAAAGCTTATAGGCAGACTGAATAGAGGACAGATGAAAATCCCAAAGCAGCATATGATGTCTTCCTTTCAGGAAGAACTACAGCCCTCTCTGCAAAGAAGAACCGAAGTCATCTTCCTCTGACATGAGAGCAAAATGAGACATCTAAAAATGCCAGGACCTTTCATGCCAAGGTGTGAAGAGTTCCCTACAGTTCTTCTCTTTACAAGAACTAGTTTCCCCAGAACAGCCATAGAAAAGCAGGACAGAAAAGTGGTTATTCTAGTCCTAGAGACACTAGGAGGAAACGGGGAAAATCTGTATAATATCAAAGTGTTCACAAAGCTTACTGATTGCCTTTTTCTCTACACACAAGTCATTGATATTTAAAGGCTTTTTGTTTGTTTTTTTGTTTGTTTGTTTTTTAAATCCAGATGCATCCATTTGAAGGAGATTAAGATTTTGATTTTGAATGCAGGAAGAGAAAGGGACATTCAGCCCAGCACATAAAATTAATTGATATAGAAGAAAATTCTTCCTATTACAGATTCAGTTACAAACAAGAATGTTCTTACTTCTGCCTGGTCTATCACTGCTTCTGTAATGCTTTCTTGTTTTAATCCATGCCTTGAATTGTACCAGCTCAGCCATCATATTTTCCAACTAGGAAGAATATATTTGTTACTATTCAGTCATGGCAAAGGCATATCCTAGAACAAAAATAAGATGGATTTAGTTGATGGGGACCTTATTTGGAGTCCACATCTTCTCTCAAACAACATTTTGCTTTATGAGGAAGTAAGAGATAATATTAACCAATATCACCTAGCGTATATTTAAAGAAATTATTTCTAGGCATACCTGTATTTGACATAGATGATTTTGTTTAGGAATTTTTCTATATTCTGTTGTTTTTTTTTTTTTCTTTTCCTTAATCCTCTGATTTATATCAACATGAAGCTCAAGCTTTACATTCTTCAAAACAAAGAAGGCCAACAGCAAGGTTAAAATAACATAATTAAAGCACAGATTTATGTTTAAAACCTATCAACTCTACCAAATTTCAATTCCCCCTTACAACTTCCTCATATTGTTTTCCTCACCTTTCTTCTAAGTAGTTATGGCATCATTGCTTTTGTGTTTACTTTTGCTTGCAATGTAGTTTGCTTCAAGAAAATGAGAGAATTTTTCTTTAAAAAATCTTCTAAAGAAACTGTGAAGAATCTGCAGCTGCATTTCCTGGTTGAACAGTCCCTAATGGGACTGATAGGGAGGGGAAGCCTTGTTACAGAAGCTAGAAAGCAAATACACAGGACTTGGCTTGCAACGCATAGTCTTTCGCTAGAGTGCACACAGCTGCGGAGTCCCCAGAAGCATGGAAGTTGTTCTGAGGCAAAACGAAGAAAAGATAATATAAGCCTTGGGAGAGTTATTTGGCACTTCAACATAGAAGTGCTTGTACTTCCATCTGGGTTGTATGCACAATTATAGAAGCCAGAGCTATATCGTTCTCCTTGGGTTGTTGACAGGAGTTTGGCTCTCACTTTAATGGATTTTTTACATGCTTGCCAGAAGGTTAGAACCACAAAACCTGTGCTGGAAATGGCAACCTATATTGTACATATGAGTTCATACTGGCAGATGGAGGACAAAAAGTCAAACCAGTTCCTTCATGTCCTTTGAGTCTTGCAGTACCTACATTTTTTTTTTTTTTCCTAAACACTTGCTAGCTCTTTTCCAATATTGTTTGCATTAGCTCTTTCCTCTGTTAACTAGTTTTATTCAGTATTTATGCCTGGCTAAAGTGCTGCCCAAGTTTCTTTTACTTCAGCCTTTCATTTGACAGCCTTTGGGGGAAAAAAAAAAAACAACCAACAAAAAAAAAACTAACCAATCCACTTCGTTCCTTCAGTATTTTTTTTTTCTATATTAATGGCAGTTACTTCTCTTTAAGTTAAAACCATGTTGTATGCTGCTGACAGAATTCATGGGAGTGGTGTGAGGTAGCGTTGCTGCATACTGATATAGTAGAAAAACCCACACATTGTATGTGGATGTAAGTCCTCTGAACTCTGCTGTGTGTGTTTGTTCATTCATATGTATGCATGGATATCTATATGTGGGTTTATGGTCTCCACTGATATTGCATATACATATTACTAAGAAAAGAACTACATATAGAGTTTTCAATTGCAGCAAACATTCTTCTGCTTCATTTTCAGTTCCTAGGTCATTATTCTCTGAGAGCAGCTGTTCTGGGTATATTTATTATTTCATAGAATCATGGAATGATTTGGGTTGGAAGGGACCCTTAAGGATCATCTAATTCATGGGCAGAGACACCTCCCACCAGCCCAGGCTACCCAAAGCCCCATCCAACCTGGCCTTGAAAACTTCCTGGGATGGGGCAGCCACAGCTTCTCTTGGCAGCCTGTAGCAATGTCTCACCACCCTCAGAGTTAAATATTTCTTCCTTATATTGTATACATATTCCTAAATCTACCCTCTTTTAGTTCAAAGCCATTACTCCCTGATAAAGAGTCCCTCTCCAGGTTTCCAAAATAACAGACTAAACTAAGAACATCATTTAGAGGTGTTGGGGGAAAGAGGGACCGTGTTTGCTGCACTGGACAATTAAATACTTTTCCTGCTATTACTGTGAAATAAATTAACTTACCAGTAATAAACTCTGTATAACTTCCATTGTGTTCTTTAGTATCATACTAAAAAAAAAAAAAAAAAAAAAAAGGTATGAGCTTATGAGCTTGAAGACAAAAGTTCATAGAGTGAATATAAAGAAGCTGTAAAAACATCTTGAATCCAGCCCAAGATTTTGAATACAGACTGGATTGTTTTGATCACATTGTTTGTTCTGCCCAGCTCATGCCAAAAATTTTCACCTTATAGTTTCTGTTCTGACACCATATATGTTTTCTTTCTACTATTTCCTGTAAATGTTACTCCAGGGATGACAACAATAGTGGAATAGATGGTAATTGTGTACATAAAGCTTCTTGTTGCTCTGAATTAAAGTGCTCTCAGTGAGACCGTGGGACTTCCAAAGACTTCAGCCAGCTGAGAATCACTCCCAGCGTAATTATACCTCATCCACTATCAGATATTATGCTTTGACTCATTTGCTACCACTCACTCAGCCTCCAAGAAGGTCAAGGAAGATTATTTTAATGGAAATTATGTTGATTTTTATTGTTTCTTTTTCACCAACACCAGAGATGGAGTTTTAGGCAACATATAATCTTCAATGTTCTGGAATTTTCTTAATGCTGTGTCCCATTTGTTATATATTTAACAACACACAAACATTACTTCCATTTTGTAAAAGAAAAAGAAGGTTCTTACAGATGTCAGAAAAGTGTTCTCTATGCAACAACTTAGTTTTTAGTTTACTAAACAGGTGATCCTTTCTTTTAATTTGAGCTTTGTTTTATTATTCTTAAAATATCAAATTAATATCCAACACTTCTTGGGAGAGGGTGGTTTTGGGGTTAATGCTTGGAAAAATATATCAAAATTGATTAAAAGCAACTGTTTATTTTCTTTGGAAATTCACATACTTTGGAAATTTAAGCTGGTTGACCTTGATTGAAAAAGTTAGTTAGTTCAAAACACTCAGAAACATCTCCATGCATTAGTAAGTACCTATCTCTCCCCCGTCTTTCATATCTAATTGTGCTGCTCATTATATTTGCAAGAGAATCTTATCTGGGGACCTGAACAACTGAAAGCATGAGATGTGAATCTGTAATAATTTGGAGTGATAACAGACTCCAAAATTTGCAAAGGTAAAAGAGGTTAAAAAAAAAAAAAAAGATGTTGCAGAAATAAATTGATAAACCTCTGTCACCAATAGTTTGTATAGCCATATATATTTTTGCAAAGCTGAATGTTAAATACCATTTTCTGATGAAGTAACCATGCAGTGCAGTAGCAAACATGACTTTTTTTAAGTAGCAGTACCATTCTCATCTCCACTGTAGACTGTCACCCCCTAACAAAGCACTGCACTTGTGTTTAATAAATAACTGTAAAACAAACTCTTAGCAGACATAAATCCACAACGATCAATTGGACTGCTGTTTACACCATCACAGTATCGGTCCTAGCACTAAGACTTGGCAGTTAAAATCAAGGACAAAAAGTATTTGTTTGTTTATTTGTTTATTTGTTTGTTTGTTTTTGAGGAAAAGGGATGTTATTGAGTGCCTCTGGGAAGGGAAGGGAGACAAAGCCAGGGCTAGAAACTATTCAAACCAGTGAACACCTAAGGCAGTCAGATCCTTAACATCTTACTGGATCTGCATCTAAGCAAAAGAGTGAGAAAAGGCTGTGATTATCCTAGCAGGCCACCAGACACTAACTTTTTCTCTTTATTGGAGAAAGAAAAAATGGTCTAGCAACTTGTTTTGCTTGGATCTCCATCAAATCCTCAAATAATCCTTTAAAATGCCAGTGATGTTACCTGCTGGAGAGCAAAGTCGGCTGATGTGCCTCCAGCTGCTTTGATGCAATCAGATTTTACACAGACCTGTGATCATGTGAACATAAAGAAGGTTTACTATGAGGTATCACCAAGGAAGATAAAATACTTACTAAAGCAATTTCTTTTGTATTCTGTAAAACTTTATTTTACGTGTGCATATGTACAAATCCCATTGGTAACATTATTTCCCACTGAACTGGCCATGCTTACAGTCTAGAAGTCAACACTGTGCACCTTGTATCTAACAGCATCAAAATTTTTGTACTTTATTTATTAAGACAGTGCCCATTTAGAAGTTGTTGGTTTACACAATGGGACTTAATACACAAATTTTAGAAGATATTTAAGCAATTAAAAAATTTGACCTCAGAATATGTTGAACAATACTTAGGTCTGTTACATGTTGAAAGACTCAACCAAGGTCTTGTAAGTTCTATCTTAGAGACAGTTTGCTTTTCTCTCACATTGAAGAAATATTGGACGGATTTCCTGCTACCATTAAAAGATTCAGTCTTGTAATATCTCTGAGGACCAATTAGCATGTAGGTTAATTTACAGGTGCAAGTAAAACCATCAGTTTCATGATTTCACACAGAAGGTTGATGACTTTGCCAAAAATCCAATGCCTTCAGTTTCCAGAATTTTCACCATATTTTACAAAATACTTTAGGTAAAGCCCCTGCTTATGTAGAACAGGTGTTTGCGTTTGAATCTTAGGTAATGTTCAACAAATTAGTAAGACTTATGTGTCTCTTACAATTACAAGAAAAATTTCTATGCTTATACATATACATATATATAATACTTAGGATGATTTGAATATTTTAAGATATATGATATTTATTTGGGAACATTTGGCAGCACAATATTGGGAACTGAACTGCAAACTGAAAGCTGCTGCTAAATGTAAGCAATTAAATGTTGCATTGTGACAGAAATCAGCCCTCTTGAGCTAAATAACGTAATGACTCATATCTTCATTGGCCCACCCTGGAGAAGGATGTGCAACTAACAGCCAGTCGCTGTTAGTTGGACCTATCCATTTCTACAGCCAATTCAATCAGAATAACTGGTTGAATAGTCATTCACATTATAGTCTCTTCTAGTGTTAAAATGCATACCTTTTCCTGGCAATCTCAGTTCTTTCGCTTGTATAATATTGATTTATACTACAACAGCACAGGAGATTTCCTTTTCCAGTCTTCCAGTCTGAGCATGATCAGGGTCACTGCATACATCCCCATCCAATCGCAGTGTACATTTTATAAGCTTTGGATAATACATAGGTCACTAACTGGAACACTGCACATTCATCTGATTTGCCAGCTGAATGCTAACAGGGCTTCAATATTTGTCCATTCAGCATTGTATTTCTACTTATAGCAGTTAATAAAAATTCTTTCCCAGGAATCATGCTAGCTAAGGGAATTGCAGCAATGTTTATTCCCATTTTTATTCCCAAAACGTTTTCCTTTAGTCCTGTCCCTCACTGACTTGGAGGTCTGTTTTGTATGAAGAAGACAAAGAAAAGGTTATATGGTTATCCACAGAAAGCCAAGAAAACATACTTGGTGGCATGCCTTTTTCATTGTTACTTGGAAACCATTAAAATATTAAAATGTCTACAAAAGCAATAAAATGATCACAGGAGTATGTGGTGATATTTAATTTTCCCACAAGTTAAATATCACTGATAATTAACTGTTAGAAGTTTATTTTGAAATGACATTTCAGTGGAATATCAGACCTTTACAACATAATTAAAGGTTTTCTCATTGTAATGGTGCCCTATTCCTAGTATGAAAGCTTTTTGAAATTATCTGTCTGCTTCATAAATGATTTTTTTTAACCATTTTATTTTTTTCCCATTTAATTTGGCCATTTCTTGTTTTGTTTCTCTTTTAACTACTGATCATAACTGTCACACTAGGTAATGTGGATCTCTAAGATGGTAAAATGGCTCACTTTTTTTTTCTTTTTTCTTTCTTTTCATTGTTTGATCTGGCAGTTTTGTCTGATTAGGTGGATTTTTATTGCCAGTCTGGAAAGTGTGTTTGCTGTTAGGACAGCCACTTCTTCGGGACAGGTTTATCTCACATTACAACTGGAGAGAACTTGGGCAAATAGAGTCAAATTTAAAAACATCCTCCAGCTCTTACCTGAAGTAGGCTTTTGACACTCCAAGGATGTGCATTTTACACTTTACACACATCAGATCAATGCATCGTCTGTTCTGTCATAAAAAGAGAGACAAGTGTTCATTTTACTTCATATCTTGTCTGTTACTGTAGACCATATCTTGTCTGTTACTGTAGACAAGAATAAGAGTGGCATAGCCAAATGCAAGCATAAAGAAATTTAATCTAACAAGGGAGTGTTTGCAATGTCACAAGTCCCAGACTCTTAGGCCAATAATTTATTTTCTTCTTTGACCTTCCCTTAAGTTTTGTTACAAAACTGAGGTCAACATTTTTAATCAAAGAGACACAAAAACTTCAAGTGTTGCACAAACAAGTCAGTGCAAGTATTGTGATTTTATGGATAATATTGGGACATCCTTGGGCATTATCATCCAATGATGTGTTCAGAATGAGCTTTTACTAATATTCAGCAGTGCTGCAGGAACAAGATGTCTCCATCATTATTAGTAAATTAAATTATACTAGAAAATGTTCCTCATCCTACTAGATTGTTAGAGCTATCTCTGTTTCCATGAGAGCAAACAAATACCTCCCAGCATTTTCTAGACACAGATTGAGATCCAGCCCACACAAGGGACTATTTCCAATAGACAACTGGAAAGGAAATGTGCAGTCTTTAGGGAAAGAAAGAGTTAACATTGTGACTGTAAGATGTGTCATGGGTAGTCTCAGTGTTGTAGAATGTTTAAATTTAATAGAATAGATACAAACACTCTGCATCCAATGCTTTACCATCCCAAGAGCGAACAAGGCATAAGGAAGAGCAGTGCAGGCTAACTTCTGGTTGCTCATCACTGCATGTTAATATAGATGGAAAGAAACTTGCCGTGGAATTGTAAAAGAGTTTGTCATGCACATATTGCCTCTGAGGTGTCAAAGGTGCTCCAAAAGATTACCAGTATGACTTTATATAATGGAGAGAGTAGTCAGCAAAGTAATTGCTGTTGAGTGATGAATTCATTTCATCCAGGTCACAAGACAACCTTCAAGGAATGATTCTAGCCAGCAACAATTGCATTAGTAGGCACTGGGATCCACAGAAGCTATGCTGGACTTTTATGGCAAGCATACACCTCTGAAACATCTTCATTTTGCAGATATTACTCACTGGAGTCCCTAAGCTCTATGAGTTTCAGATAAATTTCTTATTACTTATGTTTTATTGGTGAAAATCAGAAATAGTGAAAAACACAACTTGTCTTATTTATCCCAAGGGGCTTTACAGAATATATATTTTCTTCATTATTTTTGTTTCTTCTTGGTCTCTTTTTAACAAAACTTTTGCAGAATTTAAGCGCTGACAAGCTGAAAAATAATGTAATGTGTGGTAACATCCCATAAGCCTTGTACCAGTTAATGGATGTCAGACAACCTCTTTCCAGACATAAGTGGAAGAAAAATAAACAGCAAAGAACAAAAAGTAGTTTAGACTTTTTTTTTTTTTCATGAAATGCATGCTGTTTGCAGGGGGATGAACCCTTTTTTTCAATGTCTAACAAAATTTTTGGGTCAAAACCAAGTTATAAAAGAGTTATCTTCCAAGAATAAGTGACGCTATAAGTGTACAAACTCTGCTATTTGCAATCATATTATATTCTAGACAGGAACCAGCTGGAAACGTGCCATAATAACAATCACGGGAAATACAACAATGTCAGAATCATCTTCTGGAGTACACACAGATGCTTTTAAGAAGCTGAAGAGACTTATGCAGTTAAAAGTGAGAACATCAGTGCCCTATTTGTTAGATGCTTTTAAAAAGTTGTTTTATGGGACCATTCTTGTATTGAGGAAGGTAACACAAGCCTGTCCAAAACATGGAAATAATAAACTGAGGAGACAATGAATTCAGAATTTTTAAGGATGAGTTAATTTGTTAATTTGTTAATTTCAACAAAGACATCAGGATTTTTGGAAATGTTAAGAGGCTCAGTAATAGTGGGCTACCAGAAAACTTCAGGTCATCTTACAAAGGAAGCAGCATCTTTCTCTCCATTTTACAGGTGAAAGCAACTGGGAAGCAGAAACAAGGGTAATTTGCCAATAGACAAGTGGCAGATATAAACATCAGTTTCCTGGATCCCAAGGGATCTATAATACAATAAATCATTGCACCCCCACAATGCTATTGAAAAGATATTGTCATATAAGTAATGTCATATCTCACTCACTGTCTATGAGAAATTTAATAATGAAAACATAATTCTAGGGGGAGAAATAAACAAAGCAAAAAACATAACCCCAGTCTATCTGATCACAAACATCTTTCAGACCTTCATACTTTTAATAAAGGGTAAGACATCTCTATCAGATATTGGCATTCACTTTGATGTCCTTCAGCTCCACACAGATATCTCCACCTGCACTTTCCTGAGACAGTCATCCAGCAGTTAAGGGCCTTCTGCAGAAGAAAGATTTGATATTTCTATCTTGAGTGAAAAAGGTGAGACATTTCATGAAACAACTGCACGCTACACTCACTGTAATTTATGTTTGACTAAATGTTGGTATTAATCTCAAGAGTTTTCAGTTTGTGTTCTCTTGCTGTTTATACTTATTTTCTTATTATAAAGGACATATGGGGGGAATAAAGATTGCAATAAACTATGCATTAAGAAAGACACTCATTAACATTTTGGGAAGACCAAGACACATAGAAGAGGAGAGTAGCAAGAGGACAGAGGTCTCTTGGGGAGATTTTTTTAAGTCTTGCAGAATTTTGCTGGGTTAATCTGTTCAGAATTTCACTAAGGATTTATTTAGTAGAGATAAAAAACATAAATTGAGCTGCAAAGCTTGGCAGTACCTTCTAGGCAATTTCCTAATAAAAACACAATTGTCTTTAAAATGCTTAGGAGTAGCCAGAAAGTTGTACCCAGTAGCTGTGTACTTCGGCAAATTTATGTGCACAGATATCCTATTCCAACTGATAAAGAAGTATTCATAAGTCACTACTAGACATAAATTTGAACTTCCCCATTATAAAAATAAATAAATAAATAAATAAATTATTAGATAGCTCTGCTTAAAATCATTACAATCTTTCTGTATAAATATTGTCACAATCATTTCCAAAATATAATCTGGAAACTATTCTCTCCTTTATTTTATTTTATTTATATTTAACCTTAAAGTCTGAATTCAAACTGTATTTGATTCCAATCTACCAGAAGGTCATAAAAGCATACCTTAATAAGAGGATATAAGTAAATATCAGGAAGTAATTAAATATCTTTTTTTTGGACTGATATTTAGGAACTGAGGGATTAATTATTTTTTTAATGAATTTTCCCAACCTTTGGTCTGTAGCTGTGATTCCTCTTTACCCCCTAGAGATGTTGACCAAATGGATACAATTGACAGCAGCAGTTTGTTCATTGACCTAAGGGCATTCACAGAAGCATAGGCTACCAGAAATGTCCGATAGACACACAGATGCCAGACTGTTAAGATTTGTATGTGAATAACCATTTCAAAAAATGAATATGATAGCTGTCTAGTGTCAAAGGTAGTCAAGCCAGTTTGCAGGTAATGTGGTGATTTTTCTTCAAGCAGGTCAGATACCATGCATACGAATTTATCATGAAAAGAAAAGAAAGAAAGAAACCTATGATTAGACAAACCAGCAAAGGAATTTTGTAGCAACTAGGACACAATCAGTTGAAACAAACACAAACAGAAACCAGAACAATTTGTGTTTCCAAGAAGGAAGAGAGATTTTGAATTCTGAGAGGAGAACTGGAAAAAAAAAATCTCTTGTAAACAACCACACGATGCAAAGAACCCATTTGGATTTTAAACCATTATTATAACTATGCAATTGCATTACTTAGACCTTGCCAGTGTCTAATTACTATGGTATAACTCATCCAAGTGCTGAGTTACTAGCCATAAACCTGCATCTAATCCTTCTTTTCAACAGTTTAACCCCCCCACCCACACAAAGAGAAAGGGAATAAAAGACACCGCCAGTCAATCAGCTGTGATAACACCCCCATACAATCAAGCAGTAGAGTGGAGGGGAGCATAAAGCATGGGGGAATATCAGGGTTATCAACTAGAGAAATGGCAAAACAGATGAAGAATGGGTAAGAGCATAATAACAATAAATATGCTGGGAACAATTCTAAGCAATGCATTACAAAAAAATAAGAAAAACACACTATGCGATCAATATTTTTTTAAGAAAAATAGTGTTGTCCAGTGGGTTGAGAACCAGCATGAGTGAAATGACTTGGAGGCATAATGACCGTTACTTCCCCCCCCCCCCCCCCCATAAATTTGGTCAAATCTGTACTTGTTTCTCTTTCTAAACATATCTAGAAGCTGAATACCAGCTACAATCAATAACTCTTAACTATGTTTAATATGTCTAGTTAAGATGTCTCTCCAAGAAAGATAGAGGTAATGAGAAAACTGAAATTAAAGTTAGGCTTTGTCTTCCACAGTGGTAAATGCATACCCTGGTGGACATGGTGGGCACTCTTAAGAAAGTTTGTTCTGGTTTTAGGGACAAATGGAATTCTATAAAATAATGCCTGCATTTAAAGAGAAATATTTCTCAAAGTAGAGCTATCTTTAGGAATGCAAAATGCTTCACAGGCTCCTATCCCTAGAGCTCATTGGCAAGTTGTTCAGTGAAGTGTTCATTAAAATTCTACTGTGCACAACCCAGCTTCTTTCAGAAGTGATCAAAACATTCTCAACAGGAAATATGTCACAGGTCTATGGTAGACTGGAAAGAGACTCATTCTACAACAGTTAATATGCATGACCAGAGCACTTGTAGGGGCAAATAAAGTGCAAGATCACTTTCTGACTGACTCAGACTGTGGGTGTAACACTAGAGCCAAGTCCTGGTGAGTGCCTTAACCTGACTGATGCGAGACAGATCTCTCTCCTGTTTTATTTCCAGTGCAGAGTAGACATACTTTTGAATTGTCCAGAATTTTAGCAGGACAGAAAAATAATTACTTTCCATGCAGTCCTATTCGTCATCTCAGACTCTGAACAGTTCTCTCTAATATAACTATTTTCACAGTTTTCTGAAGGCTTGGGAAATACTAATTGTCCCTGCTTTGCAGTTAGCACCTGACAAATGAAGGGGTAGGTTCAACAAAGTTTGCAGTCTATGCTGGCTAACTTTAAGGGTTTCCAGATTAAAAAAATAGCATCCAAGATCAAAATAACATGTGAGCTCCTTGTTTAATGCTGGCTAAAAGCCACATACCTCAGACAGAAGGTATTGAATAAAGGCATATGTAGAGTCAGCTAATACAGATATTACATATGAGGTTGTGTCTGAACTTCAGCTCTAAGTACAGCAGGGCCTTCTCAGTCAGGTCTCCAAAGCATCTTTACGTAACTTGGACGGAACCTTGAATAGATGCTTTTTACAACACAGCTACAGAAGAAGGACTCAGTCACTCTAAATGTTTCATTTGTCCCCCGGTTAAAGCACTGTCCCCAAAAGAAACAGGAGGACATATTCCCCAAATGCTCCTACATTTGCTAAAACATGAAGAGACTAAGCTATCTGTGATCACTCCCAATTCCTCCTCCTAAGTTTGCAACTCTGTTGAGGAGAGAAAAGCAAGATGCCTGTGTGTATTTGTTGAAGGGGAAAGAATTAGCATTATTTTGTGGCATAACCATGTATAACGGGGAGCCCTTGTTTGAACTGCCTCCTCCTTTGTCTGTTTTCCATTTTCATCCAGTGGTTCTACAGATTGATTACAAAAAAGGCATGACAAAAATTTAAGACTTTTTCTGTGTCATTAATATCTTAATCAGAGCACAGAGACTTTGTGTCTTCTTTGGCCCATGAGTTTTTTCATTCTTTCTAAGCAGAGGCACAGAGTGGTTTAGTGCTCAGAACACAATATTAAAAAAGGGGGATTGGAAGTTCCATCTCTTCTGTTTTCTCTGTGTGCTTTTAAAAATGAAGCAGCCATAAGCACTGCTGATTTTTGTGAGCCATTCAGTCCTATTGGCCTAGATATGCTATCCTCCTGATTGTTGTGATGCTGTCAAGGAGATGAAGCATAGAATAGTCCAATGTCCAAATGGCATTCAGGTATAGTGACAATAGATCTGTAGCTCAGAGACCTTGAAAATATCCAGATCTCAGGTACCTGGTTAGTGTTGAACTCTACTTAGTTTGGATGATACATTCATCCACCTAAATCTTGTTCATAGAAAAAAATATTGTTTTTAGAGATTTTCTAAGTGTTAATGTGAGAGATGTTGGAAGGAAGAGGAAACTGAATCTCAGCTTTTAGCTGCCCAGACACAAAAATGAATTCTAGGTCCTCCTTCCCTTCCAGACAAAAACTAATACTACAACCTGGTCTTAAGAGGTATTGAGGGGTACTGAGAGAGTCAGGAACTATTGGAATTTCAAAGCACCTTTTTCTTGTATGCTTCAACATGTTCCAATAGTAACATCAGTGAAGTGTCTTAGGATTGTCTAGTAAAATACAGGAGTCTGTTCCAGCTTGTGCTGTAGCTTTATAACTGTTTGTTTGTTTCTTTTTTTTTTTTTTTTTTCCTGCCAGACAGATGGGAAGGATTCTTAGCAGCCCTTGGTCCTGCAAGACAGGTTGGTGGTGCTGCTCGACTACCACTAACCATCCATCACCTGACTTAGTTATTGACTGTTTAATGATAGCTAGGAAGACATTGCTATTTTTGTCTAGAATGGGAAAAAGCAGTGGACTTTATCAATAATTTTCTAAAAATAAAGTAAAATAAAGTATGTAAAGTGAGAAAACTCTGTTAAGCTGCACATGAAGAGACACGTGCTTAAACAGCTACTACAAAGATTGACACAACTGAAATTTGAATTAAGTGTTTCTAGTCCGTAAAAAACAACTTGTGTCTGCCTCTTGATTTAAAAGGGAAACCATAGCATGTTGATTACACTAATTACGGTGCAGTTGAATACTTTCTTATTCCTCAGCCACTAGGGACCAAAAACACATTGCCTACGGTTCTGTCTGAACAACGTGCTTGACTTCAAATTATGGGCATAGAGAGATTATATTCTAAGTAATTTCATACTCCAGATAAGGAGAATAATGAGTTTTCATTGCATGAGATTCACAGCGTGAAGTCTTCTATTTGAAACAAAGCAATGCATGATGGTGTACTGTTGACACCAGGGATAAAAATAAAGGCACAGCATCCCACCAAAAAGGTCAAGAGGAGTAAAGTTAATCGAGAAAAGAAACAAAGAAAAAAAAAAAGCTGGTGGAGGGGGGAAGGATAGGCTTGGAGCCTGAGAATGATATATTGCTAGAGGAAGTGTGTCATGAGTCTCGAACGGTTTGGGTTAAGACACACAACGTGTAACTGAAGACTCAAAAGTCTCAAGACTGATCTAACTTCCCTGGATGCATCTGATGTATTTCATGGCCATTGAAAAAGGAAACTATCACATGAAGAGGTTTATGAAGAATTCTATGAAAAACTCAGGAATATGCTTGTTAAAACTAACTTCTTATTAGCATTAGTGTGAACAGCCTGAGATTCCTTTTTCTCTTCCACACAAAAATCTCTTTTCCTGTTAATTAATCTATCTGCTGTCTCATCATAGCTGGAAGCTTTGATTCACAGTTCTTATTAATTGTCAGATTAAGCACTACATCCACCATACAGGATAGAAGGGAACTGTGAAGAGACACAACACCAGAGGACAGAGAGAAATTTTGAGCAGAAAGTGCTTAGCAGAAAACAGAACTTAAGGAGGAGCAATGAGTGCTCATAATAGGAAGAAATGCACTGTTTTCTTGGCAAAACAACAGTTTTCATCCTCTTAAGAGTTTTGAAGCTGTCTAAGTACTGACTGGGCTCTTTCCTAAGGCTCTTTCAACACTTTGGTGTATTTGAGGCAGGGTTTTTGTGAACTTGGTTTGATAAATCAAAGCCAAATTTCCCTTCAATCTAACAACAAAATGTAAATAATCTGTTGCTGAAGTCAGTTAGTCAGTTTTGCCTCCAATGCCTACCTCTATCTCTTCATATTTATTTCTGGTTTTGTGTTTTAATTAATTAGGATACATTTCTTGCACAGCCTTATGGGTAGGGTTCCCTGAGTAACAATGAAACACTTACATTGGGGTTAAATGGGTTAGCCAGGAACACAGGAGGAAGTCCACATCTCATTTTCCTGTCCATCTCTTAGATTCCT
This sequence comes from Anser anser, assembly GCF_964211835.1. Taxonomy (NCBI): domain Eukaryota; kingdom Metazoa; phylum Chordata; class Aves; order Anseriformes; family Anatidae; genus Anser; species Anser anser. The sequence goes on from NC_139720.1 coordinate 5,514,735, forward strand.
TCCTCATAATCACCACCAAAAGTTAGTAAGCCCAGAGCTTCCCATATTCTCCATGGTATTTCATGATGCAGTACAACATTGCAGAAGGCTTTTATTCCCCCAGCTAAACTGCCTCACTTCTCTCCTCGAGTCCATCTTCCCTGAACATCCCCCCCAACACACACACACACACACACACACACCCCTGAAAGAGCTGGTTCTTTAATTCATTTTTCTATAGTCAGTGGTGGGCAGAATACATCTAATTAAATGTAGAGAACTGGAATTAGACATCCACCTTTGAGCTAGTCACCCTGGGCTTTTTAAATAGTCAATGGAGATAAAAAGCCATTCTTAGAACAAAATTCATATGGAGTTTAAGATGAAGGGAATCACACCTTATAAGTGGCTACACCCAGGACAGTAAAGGTACCCTAGCAGTCTCTCTCATGTTTATTATCTAGACCTCAGTGAAACACATCCTTGGAAGTTTTCCTTATTACATTCTTATACTCTTCTTAAAACTGAGAGGTCCTACTTTGCAGCACACTACTTTGGTTGTGCTTACCAGCCATTTTATAATGAATACTATTATTCCTACATGCACCCTGTGTTCAAGAAGCTGGACACTAATTCACAAGTAAATATGAGTTTAACTGATTACCAAGTAAAAAATAAATTACAGCATACAATAAAGTTTTCCACTAAGTAGAAATAATATGTAAACCTTTTCTAAATCATAAATACACTTCTTAGGCAGACTCATTGCTGTAAAATGTGGTGGAATTTTTTCCTCATGTAGGAGAGGCAGCCTTGCCTGTTAGTAATTTTCTGAGTGTTTTCAGTATGGTCATGATAATGTTGTTGCTTTCTTCCAAGTTTTCTTCTTCAGGTACTCAAGCTGTTTTGATCTGAACTTATTGTTCATTGGAACTATGGACTAAATGACTTGGAAATCTTTTTGCAATAACTTGGCAAGGGTTATGAAGTGACTCAGTAGCAAAGCAGGAACAGGCACTCAGGCAGACTTGGTTCAAGGTCTTTCTCTGAGGCTCTCTGCCTGGCTTTAAGTACTTATATGACCATCATCACTCAATCTTTCTTAACAAGAGTATTTTTCATTACTATTATTTTAGAAGTGCTTTGTAATAACTCCGGAGTACTGGAAAAAAAAAAATACTTATTTTTCTTTCTTTTTTTTTTTCCCCCAAAATATATGTTTCCTTCCACTGTGTACAATCTGTTTCTGTGGCAGTGGCTTGGGTTTCCTAGGAAACGGCTGCAGGTCAGACCTTGATTGGTTGTGTTGTCAGCTTGATTGCAGTGTTTCAGGCGGTGGGCCCTGTAAGTGCAGCTCCAAAGCAAGTAAATAGGGAGCTATCCAAGAGCTTTGCATTAGTGGTCTGAAAGAAACCACACAGATGGCATTTTGGGGGAGTATGTGACACAGGGGGCACCTCTTTGAAGAGAATAGGACTCAGCATGGGATTAGAAAAGAGCCAAATCAGACGTGTGGGCAGGACGGGTGGGAAGGAGGGCTTTGGATGCCAGAAGCTTGGCTGCAGTGAAAACTGTCATCATTTTAGTTCTCATTGAGGGGGCAGCTGATATATGGTGCTGTGGTGGTCTGGGACCCACTGATGCTTCTGTCCTTCAGAAGCTGGGACTTGAACATTTTGTTTCATCTTTGACTTTATTGATTCAACTGTAAGTTTTCTGAGAAACATGGCTACTGGGAAGAAAAAAAAAAATGTTTTCCACTGTAGCAGCTAGGTGCCACTAAATTAAAAACCACAATTATCAAATAGAGTAGATGGATTGTACCTTGCATCCTTCTGGGAGAAGGTGAGAGTATTGCCCAAAAGGGATGCTGCTTTACTTGTGAATCAGACAACAGTAAAACTTCACGGGAAGAGCACTCACATTAGGGAGTACACAGAAAAGGTGGGAACAGCTGTTCTGGAAGGTTCCTTGAGCTTTGGTTCATTTGCTTTTCCACCCATCCAAGTACACACACACTGAAAAGACCTCTGTACTGATATCTGAACACAACCAGATAAGCAACCTTCTGTTTGAACCCCATGTGACTTTTCTAAAATATAATTACAGACATACAGAATTAGCAGACCTCCCTTCCCTTCCCTTCCCTTCCCTTCTTCCCTTCCCTTCCCTTCCCTTCCCTTCCCTTCCCTTCCCTTCCCTTCCCTTCCCTTCCCTTCCCTTCCCTTCCCTTCCCTTCCCTTCCCTTCCCTTCCCTTCCCTTCCCTTCCCTTCCCTTCCCTTCCCTTCCCTTCCCTTCCCTTCCCTTCCCTTCCCTTCCCTTCCCTTCCCTTCCCTTCCCTTCCCTTCCCTTCCCTTCCCTTCCCTTCCCTTCCCTTCCTTCCCTTCCCTTCCCTTCCCTTCCCCTTCCCCTTCCCCTTCCCCTTCCCCTTCCCCTTCCCCTTCCCCTTCCCCTTCCCCTTCCCCTTCCCCTTCCCCTTCCCCTTCCCTCGAATGAGACTAAATTTTAAACTTCAGCAGAAAAATAAGGGTGTGTACATCCAACTCACTATGACTAAAAAAATCTACATGCTGATTATTTGGTGTTCTGACTTCTTAAAGTACTTGATAAACTCTGTCAAGCAGACATGCCCAATGCCCAATAAGTAACTGAATCTATCGATTAAAAAAAAAAAAAAAAAAAGTGTTACTTGTTTTCTATGTGTGCAGTTTCATTTATTTTCTCCCTGATTCACAAGCAGATCACTTTCTGTTAATTAAGTAAAAAGTACTTAGTAGAATTGATCTGAATTCAGGTCTAAGAGTACTCACTAATTCCGTTGTTAGTTTTAGGAAGCTGGTGGCAAAAAGCATCTATCAAGACAAATTTGTGGTGGATGCTGCAGGCACCACCCATGGTTACAGTCACAGTCAAGCGTCTGCAGTTTAACAGCTTGGCTGAGTGTCGGCTGAGTACCAAGGACTGTAAGCATGCTTCAGCTTACGAAGAAGTTAACGTAACCCCTGCTATGAAATAGGTTGAAAAAAATAAATAAAAATCATATTTCTTTTGCAGGTCTGCAAAGACATAATCCCAATTCATCTGACACACAATAACCTGTTAAATTATGTTTAACAGACACAGCCCATTGTGATGGATGTGTTTCAGCCCATGAAGACAGATAAAAACCACCTTGAAATTTCACAAGCTAAACAGAGAAGGGAGGGAGGGAGGCAAAAGACAGGGAGATGAGGAGCCCTTCTGCTGTCACACAGAAGGGAAGCAACAAGTTAAAAGGAGGAGCAAAACCTCTTGATTTCTCCTGTACTGCCCTCCCCAGCTGACAGTGCTGTTCTTCTTTTATTAGTGTGTCACTCTTTTTCACACAGATGTGCAGCTTTCATTCAAGATAATCCTCCATACTACCTCACCTTCCATTTCCCAGCTTTACACAGGTAATATTAGTCACTGTCCTTTTATTGCGTTGTTCTATTTTGTGTACTCAAGGAACTATCTGCATTACAGTAATCTATGTATATAAAATGTGATTAAGAAGGGAAGTGAATGAATCAGCCAGAGTCATACAGTAAACAATCAAGGACATTTTAAACAGGAAAATCCATCAGTATAATTACTCAGGTAGTGCCAATTAATGCTTTTTATTGAAACTTTCCTAATCCTCCATGTAGTCAGATTAAATGGCACATAAACTATTCTTTTTCCTTAGTAATATCTTTCCCTGGAATACTTATTCCAGGCAATGCATTTGCTAGCATCCTTTTTGTGGTACATAGAGGGAGCTGTTGGCATAGGTTTATTAGACCAATCACAGTGAAAATTTTCCATTGCTACCAAACCCTTTATATGATTTCATTACTTTGACTGGAAAAATCATACCTTCATTAATACCGGAGTTTTAAAAATCTCATGAGTTTTAGGCACATAAAGAAGATATGAACTCTAATATGGTATATCCTGCATTTTGCTGGACATCACTTTCATTAGTATATATAATTCTCTCCAATACTCAAACGTTCTTTGCTGTCCAATAAAGTAAAAGTAGGAATGTTAGCTTCACAATGTACAAAGTATATAAAACATACAAGAGATACAATGCAACTGTATATATTCTAATATATGTGAGTGCATGCAATTCTCTTCCGTTATTTGCTATTATCTCAGGACAGTCTGAAGCCCTTCACTAGGACCTGGGATTTCTGTCCTCAGCACATTACAGAAGAGAACATTATTTCTGCCTGTCACTCTGCTGACCTTCAGGGATTTTGTTCAGGCTGCTGCAGAAACAAGGGTCAGATAAGTATTTTAAGGGGAGGTTGTTATCTCTAGGAAAGGTTTAGATGCTGTTAATTACTGCTGTAAAGGCAAGGGTTTTCTTTTATTTTACAGTTCTCCTTCTTCTAACGTGAGCATATAAAATTCTTACTAGTTTGCCCTCGGGATTAGTATAAACATTAGAGGTCTGCAAAAAGAATGTAGATTGGATAAATATAACAATTACTTAGCCTGTCTTTAAAATAAGACAAGGAAGGATCAGTTAAAGCAACAATATTTTTTAATAAAGCAAAATAAAAAATGAATCTACTTTCCCCCCCCCCCAAATTTACGGAATATTTTACTAACATTTTTGCCCATCACCTTTCACTGCTGAGATTCCCCAGGTCTCCAAATTCCACATGGTGACTGTACTGCTGACAACTTCAAGTCATGACTATTCCCTCCATAGCCCTAGCTCAGGAACACCGTAACAGGAAGTTCTGAAAATGATAAAAGAAAAGTTAATTCCCACGAGACATCTGGCAAAACTGTTCAGGCTCAAAGCTTCACGATGCAAGTGAAGCCTGGCATTTTTAGCCAGATCAACATTGAGGCTCTTAAGGCTTATATCAGAGCTGGACATCACAAAGAAATAACATTAACATTTTATGAAATCATCCTATACTTCAGGAGCATTTTAAGCACTGAATATGTTTTGCACATTTCATACATTAAAAATGCTGCATGATAACAATGTGGTTGTTTAATTTCACAGAGAACACACAGATATTAATTTGTATGTACGTGGTCACGTATTCATTTTTCATCTGACTAGTAAATGGATTTCATTTGGGACAGAACAAAAAGAAAGTTATTTACAATTCCCAGTCTGTGCCTGACCTCCTCTTCATCTAAATAGTGAGAGGTTTGACTACCTTCTGTGTAAGCAAGGAGTCTTTTATTTCACCTCAAATATGAATAAGATTTTGTTTACTGCTCGGTACTGTGCTGAGCAGGTATGGTAGACACCTTGATATCTGGGATAACAAAGACAACTGTATGACTTGTCTCAATCTCAAATTTTGTGTCTACCTGGTACTTCGAATAAAGATATCTTTTCTTACTTGAGGCCTCAATTCAGCATGACACTCAAGCAGAAGTTAACTTCAATGCATACACATTCCTTTTTTTGTTTGTTTGTTTTTTGTTTTTAAACAAGCAAACTATTTTTAAATTTAAATATACTTCCACACTTTTTGAATAGGGAACTAGACATTTTCTTACATTTCTGCTTTGGTAAGTGCACAGCATTTGAAGAATCTATTTATTTACTCAGCAATTAGAGTTTCATTTCAAATGCTCTAAAAAAAACCACATGTTGTTGTTTTATGTACGTCTATATATTCCTAATACAATATTTGAAACTATGGTTCATCCAGAACATTTTGTGAAAGAGAAAAATTGGACGTTTAGTTTAGGATAGATGTATTGAAAAAAATAAAATAGAAATTTTTGTAATTCAGCCATTTCATGTTTGGAAGAAAACTAAAAGCTGATCTTAACTAAAGTGCTTTCATTTCGGTTCATGACACTAACAGCTGCTGTAATTGTAGTGTTGAGGCAAAGAAGTTTCTTTATTGAGGAAAATATATACTAAATTGTTCCTAAGCATCTCAGAAGATCTTTCTGTTGGGTTTCTTTACCTTCTGACAGAAAACTTGTATAGTCACCATGCATTTATTTTTCACTGCAACATACTTTTCACATAGCAACAAATCACAAAAATGCTGAAGTACTTCGTATGGGAAAAGTCAAGGTACCCAGACAGCCTGTACAAATTGTTAGCTGTCCATAAAGAGACCATGAGATAAGTCTGAGAGAGAGGACCTAAGGTGTTTCAAAGCATTATGATCAGACTGCTTACTCCTTGGTCAGGACAGGAATAGCTGATGATTAATAACAGGCATCAAAAAATTATCTAGGAGAATGAAGATGGATGGATTTATCTTTATCTGTAGATGGGAGATATTTCACAGTAACTGGAAGTACAATTGTCAGGGATTCAGGACACTGGTAGCTGGTAGGTGGCGTCAGAGATTGTTCTGGTGTTCTTTCTTTCTTTCTTTTTTTCTTTTTCTTCTTTCTTTTTCTCTTTTCTCTCTTTTCTCTTTTCTCTTTTCTCTCTTTTCTCTCTTTTCTCTTTTCTCTTTTCTCTTTTCTCTTTTCTCTTTTCTCTTTTCTCTTTTCTCTTTTCTCTTTTCTTTTCTCTTTTCTCTTTTCTCTTTTCTCTTTTCCTTTCCTTTCCTTTCCTTTCCTTTCCTTTCCTTTCCTTTCCTTTCCTTTCCTTTCCTTTCCTTTCCTTTCCTTTCCTTTCCTTTCCTTTCCTTTCCTTTCCTTTCCTTTCCTTTCCTTTCCTTTCCTTTCCTTTCCTTTCCTTTCCTTTCCTTTCCTTTCCTTTCCTTTCCTTTCCTTTCCTTTCCTTTCCTTTCCATCTTCCCCACAGCTTTTGTTAAATAAAGGGAAATAAGATGCTGAAGGTGCTTTGTGAAATCTTTGACACAACTAAAAAATTATGAGATATGGCTACTGCTCATCCTGACCATTTTCATTGCAATTTATTCTAATTACTTTGTTTAATCCCCTTTTCCCACGACCCCACTCTCTGATAGTTTCTGATTTATTTAATCATAAATTCAGATTGGAAATTTTACAGGGCAAGGGATTATCCCTATACTTGTGAATTCTTGGTCCTGGTTGGAAATGTTGACCATGAATTCACTTCTATTGTGAAGAGCCCTATAGGATAGGAGAACTTAAATTATCAGTTATAGAACCATAGAATCATTTAGGTTGGAAAAGACCTCTCAGATAATCTAGTCCAACCTTTAACCTAGCACTGCCAAGTCCACCATTAAACCATGTCACTAAGCTCTCCATCTGCACAGTTTTTGAAGACCTCCAGATATGGGGACTCAGCTACTTCCCTGGGCAGTCCTGCTGCTGGCCTCTTTTTCTTAGTGAGAAGGAAACCATTGGTGTAGGAAGTTTTTACCAGCAGAAAGAATAAAAAATCCACAATGGAGGAACTGTATTCTTTTTTTTAAGACCTATAAATTGACCTAGATTATAGATCCATTTATTCTATAGAAATAGAATGGGCAATCATTTCACTGCTTTTGTAGCCTTTTTTTCCAGAAGTATGGCTATAGAGAAAATTAATCATGTGCAAGTCTGGGAATACAGAGAAATGTTAAAAATAAATTGTTCTTAAGGTGTTTAATTGGAAAGAGACAAGACATAAAGCAATACAATAAGCAATTTTTTTTACCTTTAAGTGTCCAGTCATGCTTCCAATAAAATGTTCAAATCTGAAAAGGATGATTTATAGTTTACAAATAAGGAAAATTTTATTATAGAAGAGTAATTTAAAGCAGAATTTATATCATTATGTTCCATGATCAATATGTAACAGGTAAAAGCTGCTCTTACTTTATGTATATTGGATGTGTTCTCCCTTTGTAAGATTGTACGATTTCAGAAGTTTTGCATTCTGTGTCATGATGAAACTAAGCCTTTTCAAAGGCCTTTTCATATATGTCTTTCCAGGTGAAAGCTGTGACTTTTTCTTGGACGTTTTTTTTTTCTTTTTTTTTTCTTTTTTTTCTTTTTTTTCTTTGTTGTGAGTAAAAACAATGAAAACCAAATACCACTTCACTGCACTTACCAACACATACACCCAAATTTAGCTCCACTTGATGTAGACTAGAGATTTGAACTTAAACCTCCTCTACCCTCTATGACAGCAATAGGATATTGAGATGATTCAATAAGTCTTACTGATTTTCTACTGTTGGAACTCTTCCATTTTGCTTGAATAGTACAATCACCTTTCTAGCAATTAGCTCAAGCAGTTAGAACAAAAGAAGAAAAGATGATAAAATTGATGGTTCAGACAGAAAATGAAAAAGACTTCCTTTTTCATAAAACCTCTCTCAAAGATTCATAATTGGTAAGTAAGCAAAAATGGACATACAGGTTACTATGATATTAAATCAGTTCTTTGCCATGCTATTTAGAAGAGAGAGTTCAAAGAAACGGAAGATGTGGCTATGCAGAGGGAAAAGAAATAAAATATATGAAAAAAAAAAAAAGGCTTCGTGAAGGTACATTGGAAATTCTGACAACTTATCCTCTTGAATGTTTTAGTGAAGAGTCTATGGATATAAATCCAATTCTGCACAATCAACAACACCAGCTCTTCAAGCAATATAAATCACTAGGCTTGTAGTTCTCAACTAAGTGCCTCAATTAAATTATGCTTATTTAAATTAATATGCCATCTTTAAAATAGTTTTCAGCATGTTGGTGTACTCTCATTTCTTTAATCTTCCATTTAAAATTGTGTATGACTTTATAGAAAAGCACTCATTTTTGGATTATCTTTTGAGGCATACGCTTCAGAGAGAGCACAGATGGTCCAATAAGGGGTATTTTGTGCTAGTCCCATAGCATAAGAGAAAATCAATTGCTTAGACAAAATTTAAAGAAGACTCACAACAGTTTGCTACTATCCCAAAAACAGTACATATGAACAAGAGTAAAACAAACCAATCGAGATAACTGTTGCCTCAACATTCTTGAATTTCAACAAAGTTTGAATCCTGAATCAAATCTAAATCAATAGAATGTCACATAACTTGAATTCAGACACCAAAGTGGGATGGGATTCAGACTTGGATCCAATACTTGTGTTCTAGGATTGACTGTTGTTAGTAATAATAGCCATAATACATCCATCGTTCAGTTTTTGTTACACTTTCTTTGTGCTGTACAAAAAGTCACCTTAAAATATTAAATAATCTCCAGTTTATATTAAAAAAGAAAAAAACCACACAAAAAAACCTTCAAAGCTACTGAAAATAATTATTTTATCCAGGGTTGTACCATCTTTAACCATATTGTCATAACATCTTAGAAAAAAAATAAAATCTTGTGTAACAGTGAGGTTTATTTTTCCCCATTTTGCACTCAGAGAAGTAAAAAAGAGATATGATGAAGTCCTGGAATGTACTGACACAAGTTTCACTGTCATCAATGGTAAAAAGGTGTACAAGCACCTTTAAATATTAGTACCTTGCTACTGTGTTGCAGCAAACTTTTATGGAAGAAACAGCCGAGCCCAGGTTTCCTGAGTCCTAGGCTAGAATTCCCGTGTTCCAGTTATCCAAGAGCCACTAATAAGGAACTTAATCTGACCGTTGGGGATCCACCTTTAAAACGGTCAGAAAATTAATATTAAATTACTTGGAAAATATAGTTGACTATGCAGTTGTATATAGGTTGAAGCTTCTTTTAGGTAAACTGGAAGCATGGAAAGCATAGTCATGCTCTCTAAGATGGTTACATAGGTTCTCTCAGAATCCTGGATGTCAGGGGAACTGGCATCTTCAGAGTATAATTTGTCCTGTCTGTTTTGAGTACTATTGTAGGATGGCATGAATAGGAGTGTATCTTAAACTAAACACTGACTATTGCATAAGTAAAGTTAGATGAGGTGAAAGCAGCTCCTAATGACAACAAAGATTTCCAGATGAAGATCTTTCTATCAAAATTCCAATTTCTCATAAATTCATTATAAAACTTCAAGACACAGAACTCTGTATTTCATTGATAGACCTGAAATCTTTACAAAAATAATGCAAAATTGCCGTTCTCTGTACACATTCAAGAAAGTATCAATAGAAAATCCACCAAATCATTGAGTTGCATATCAGAATTAGGATACATGATAAAGGACAATATTTTATGACACTTGCAATTCATTTTAATATGAAAATGCCATTAAGAAGGTAAGCTCTTCAAGATATGCAGTGCAGAGTTCATCATGCTGCCAAATCAGTAGTATCACACAAAGCAGTCACTGTTTAATTATTTAATTTTGAATAACTATGTTAATCATCTATCATTTTAGACAAACTATTGGCTCAATGTCCTCACGGTGCAGGGTCAACAACTTTGCTGTCTTTCTGCTACCGCCTCTTATCTTTTAGACTGTCAGCAACAAACCGGGTTTACCATAAACTGTAACAACGCTAGAGTCCAAGACTCAATGAACCTCTAAACAGGGCACTGGCAACATTTATGCTTGACCTTGGACACCAGAGCTTGGACACTGGTTGAACTCCTGAGTATAAGACTACTTCACATGACTTTTCCTTTGCTTTGTCCCTGAAAAAAGTGTTTTCATAAATTGTTAAGAGGTGCAAGTCCCATGGTACAGGAAGTCTGCAAGAAATAATTCCATAATCCCCTGTTTCTGATACCCTGACTTCTGAGTTCTATTTTCTTGTTTTTCTATAACATGAAAGTTGAGACTTTTCTGGAAGGAGATCCAAGTACTGCTTGGACCAATTCCTAGAAACACTTCTTCACACAATGTAGCACAGTTATTATAAAGATATTATTTTCTTTTAATAGTTTTCTTAATAGCATGTCACTCTCAGGATGCAGCTCATGTACTAATATGCCCCTGAAGGTTAGGCTTAGTGTTTCACAAAATTTTCACCATTTTTGTTTTGTAATTTCAGAGTATAATTGTACCCACAGTACAAAATCTCTTCAGTGTCTTCTGTATCCGCGGAGTTCTAGAGGGAATCCACCATCTCTTTAAAATATAAGAACTTCTAAATATTATCTTATATATTATCTGGTATATTTTCAGGGAAATGCATTAATATTTCTATTAATTATCTTTCACTTGAATGATTTTAAATGTTGCTAGGGTAAGTTAACTTCCCAGTCTTTGGCTTGTTGGATTAATTTCCCATCATATGAAGAGAGCAGAACTTACAAATCTGCTTTGATTTTTTTAAGCACAAGTCCCAGGTGTTTCATTTTTAAAAGATGTTACAGCAATAAAAATGTTATTAAAGTGTCTTCGTTCATGCTGTTATAGTTGAGGTTGTGTCAGCATTTCCATTACAAGCTCATCTTTTCCAGAGAAAATTCTCTGGTCCATTGGGTAAATAACACATGTTTTACTATGACACACATACAGAAAAGAGAGAAATATTCAAGGATAGCATTATTTAGTGGTTTTTTTTCTTAATTCCATACCATATATGCTCTGTTGTATTTTTTTCCCATTAGTGAATAACTCAAATATCACCTGTCAGTGATTACAAATTTCCTTTGTATCCTAAGCTATGTTAGTATTAATTTTATTTAGATTTTTGGTAATAAGTATCTGGACAAACTGTATTTCCCATTGCTATCATGCATACTGATTATCAGCGTAATGCTTAGAAACAGTAAAACCCTCAGAAGTGATGTAAAAATGGAGACTTTATTGGCCGTGAAAAATGGGTTAAAGAATTGAGAGGTAACTCCTGAGTTCTCAGAATTACTGAAATAAGATTCCAGGTCTCAAACCTTGCATTGCATTATGGAAGTACTGCAAATCATAGGCTACTTCTGGGAATGAAGTGACGTGCCAAAGGCTGCAGAAGGAACTGTGCAAGAAGGAAACAGAAATGATGACACCCTTTCTCCCAGTCCTCTGCTGAATAGGATGCACTTCAGTCTACTAATTTTTTAGCTGACTCCTTTCTTAAGACACAGCTGACAGACCTTTTAGATTCAGTTTGTGTTTTCAGTTACCCATTGCTATGTCTATATACCATCCCCACTATTAATAATACCATACCCATTAAACTGAATTTTGTTCTCTTCCTTTACTCTGAGGGTACAATCCTGCAGTTGAATGATCTTTTGGGTCACTACCATGACCCTGTCATATTTCTACATTCCTCCTGCCTCATCTAACCTTGCAAAAGGCTAAGTTCCATTATAGCAGCTTGAAAAATAAGTGGTTTGAATTTCATGCCTGAACTCTTCACACAATATTTGTTTTTAAGAACTAACGTTGTTAATCCAGGGGATGTGTGATCTCTGAGTTTAATCACAGATTCACAGAATATCCTGGATTGGATATTCTCACAAGGACTCACAAGGATCATTGAGTTTAGCTTCTGGCTCCACACAGGACTACCTGAAAGTTAAACCCTCTGTCTGAGAGCACTTACTGAACTCCAGTAGGCCTAGTGCTGTGACCACTGCCCTGGGGAGCCTGTCCCAGTGCCCGACCACCCTCTGGGTGCAGAACCTGTCCCTAACCCCCAGCCTGACCCTCCCCTGTCCCAGCTCCATGCCGTTCCCTCGGGTCCCGTCGCTGTCCCCAGAGAGCAGAGCTCAGCGCCTGCCCCTCCGCTCCCCTCGTGAGGGAGCTGCAGGCCGACATGAGGCCTCCCCTCAGTCTTCTCTTCTCTGGGCTGAAAAAAACAAGCAATTTCAGCTGCTCCTTATATGTCTTGCCCTCTGGACCTTGCACCATCTTCATATCCCTCCTTTGGATGTTCTCTAATGGTTTTATGTCCTTGAATTGTGGCACTCAAAGCTGTACACAGAGCTCGAGGTGAGGCCACACTGCTGCAGAGCAGAGACAGACAATCTCTTCCCTCTACTGGCTAGCCATGCTGTGCTTGGTGAACACATGCCAGGAGGCAAAAGGCTTCTCATTTCCGTATAAATACTGTGGGTAAATGACTCTTCTGTTTGAGGACACAGATCACTCGTCTCCTGCTCCAAATTAAGTGCTAAAGTCCTCTCCTAAGCATCAGGTTTTTACATAACGTTTCTTACCCAAGATGAGAGTGGGATGAATCACATATTGGAAGTAACCATCTCTTTGTTTCTTTCTATTAAACCAGGGAGGGAATTTTGATGATTAGATTAAACTGGAGACCTCAGTTTTGGATTGTTGCAGTCCAAGCCAGATAACACTCCCCCCCCGCCCCCCCCCCAAAAAAAAAAACAACACACACACCTTCCCCACACCCCTCCCACCCTTTCTGCCTTTCTTACTTGATTTAGTTTTATAACAATAATGTCCAGATGTATCAGTTCTCCTCTTATTTCTATTTTACTGGGGACCATACAGTTTTCTTATACGAGATATCTTTATCTTTCCAATCCTCTCTTTGTTGGTATTCATAAATGACCAAAGGAGTCAATCTTTTCCCTCAGGTTCATAGATGCAGAGATGTTTATAGATGTTTTGAAAATTTTCCTATCTCTGTCTAAGTTAATTTAAAGATTTCAAGGTGCTTAACATCAAGAAGTCCAAAACAAACAAACAAACAAACAAACAAATCTTAAGTATGAGTTCTAGTTGTTTTAAATATTTTTCCTTAAATCCTTTTTTTTTTTTTTTTTTTGGAATGAAATATTTTTGGCATTGACAGTTCTCATAAAGAGAAAGCTAATGATTTTCTTCTGAGCATAATATGCAGATAATTAAGATAACGTTTTTAGCAATCTGAAGTGTTTAACTGCCTTCATACAATATCTTTTTTTTTTTCACTGTTCATATATTGAATTTAACCATGCCACAAAACAGTAGAAAGAAATATGATGGCTTGCATAATTGCACAGCTACATTCAACATTATATCTTTGAAAGTCTTTTTCAATCTTGGTAATTTTCTCCATAACTGGGCAATTTTAGATTTATTTTTCTTCTTCCTCTTCCTTGCTATATTAAATGTCTGTGTCTGAGCAAGACACATTTGCTTTCAGTTTGTATATGTGTTTGTAAACATTGAGACACAGAAAAATATGCATGGTTCTATATATTCTTTATATAATATGAATGCATATACATTTATATGTGTACATATTCCAGGGTATTTGCATATAAAAATAGAGGGGATATGTGTTCATAAAGAAGTATTTCATCAGCAGTTATACCTTGGAACCATAATCATATAAAGTATCCACTTATTTTGAAGTTACATTGAAGAATGGTTATTAATAACTCTTTGATTATGTTGAGGAAAACTTTGCTGGTGTGAAGATAGTACAGAGATTTGTTCTGATGCGTTCCTGAAGACTGTTAGATAATAAACCACTGTGGGGGCTGTGTGACTCTTTGGGTGCTATTTGGAAGGAATTGCAAGGAAGAAAGACAAGTTTAAGATGTTTTATATTAGTGAAAGAGAGGAAAAAAATAACAGAAACTGCTTCAACTGAAAAGTCTGTTTTTACTTCTTCCAGATCCAGGTACACCTGGATCAGCACTGTGGTTGCTGTTTGTGAGGAGCCAGTACACAGCAAATCTGACTCAGCAGCTGTACTAACACGCATCAGGCTGTTGCAAGCATTCAGCTGCAAAAAGGGACAGATATTTCTGCAGTGTGGTTACAGCCATTGTTTCAGAGAACGGAGTTTTGATCTCAGCCTCTGTGTGCTTAGTTGGAGACGTGCAATGGGGAGGAGATATGGTGAGAAAGTAGTACACGAAGCTGCCATTGCCCCTACATTAGCCAAAATGCTTAAATATCAATACAGGTGCCAGGGAATCTGATGAAAAGTATTAAAATTGGTGGTGATACTTCTGCTCACACTTTCTAACAGAACAGTATTTGTGATGTTTTAGTGTTTTTATTTATGTAAATTTCCTGCTCAAATTTTTCCTTGCAAACTTTCTAAAACCCATATACCTTCAAGTTTTATAAAGTCTCTGATTGCTTTATATTTCCTTTTCAGTAACTAGCCAGCTATCTACTGAAACGTTGTACAGAAATTATTATCTATTTGTGAAATTCTATTTTAAGGATGCTTCCAAAAGTGATAAAACTCTTGCTGTCAAGTCCTCCTCTGAGCAGCCAGACTTTTACCCTTCATGCACACACAGAAGCGCTCCTGTAGATTTCATTTTCACTGGAAACATGAAAGGAATTTCACGCACTCAGGTTGAGCTGAGGTCTTTTACCATTAAATTAATAAGCTTAAAATTAAATATTTTTACATTAAAATTTTGCTTTTGTGAGTATAGACAAAGGTTGGAACTCCATGCTATTAACTATTAACATGAATCCTGCTTTGGAAGGGAAAGTGTTTTATGTGTGTCCAATACTGGTTTACAGGTTGATGAGAATTCAGAGAATCTTAGATCTTAGCTTTAGAAACATTTGAGAAACTGGCTTTAGAAACATTTGAGAAACAGAGGAGTAATAATGTAATTTTAGCAGGTTTTTTTAACATTTGGATGCAAATGAGGCTAAAGCTGAACTCAGCATGATTTATTGAGAATTTGTAACATGTTCACTACTTTCCAGTTGCATAACTCATTTTATCCATAGCTCTCCGTTTACTTTTCAGAGGGGAAAAAGAATCATTGTCCCTATTTCTTAAGCAGGTGATGTCTGAAAGCATCAAAAAAAAGTGCTTTCTCCCACATTCACACAGAAGAAAGTCATCAACTAGGAGTGAGAGCAGAACCTTTGGTCCCTTAATAAATTCTGTATAGGCTTCAGAGGGACAATCACAGGTCTATATAAACAGCCAAGGGTACTTAGATTTAAAATTATTAACCCTCCTGCTGCAATTCCTCTACCAACAAAACATATACAGAGTGTTCAACTGGAAACTGCAGAGCATGACAGTCAATGTGTTGCTATAATACTTGTTGTTATGAATTAATTAGCTCATTTGCATTTATATAGCACACTTCATGCAGAAGCAACACATGGCATTATACACTTAAACTACATTACAATTAAACAGAACTACTGCTAGAGAAGTCAAGACTCAGAATAATAATTAAAAAATAAAAATAAAAAAAATATCTCATAGCTCTGATGGGAAGCACCTTACAACAAAAACGACAACAATAAATAAATAATAATAAAAAAATCAATTTTTTAACAAAGAACAACTGCAAGTCTCAGTTACAAGAAGTGAATAATGTCTAAGTATTGTGATAGCAATTGTGCATTTAACAGGAAGCCAGTGCAGTGTCCTCAGTTGCAACGTGATAAGCTAATGTTTGTAAGTGACCATTCTAGATGCTGAATTTTGTGCAAACTGGGGATTTATACAGTGAATGGTCAAGGAAGGCTGCAAACACAAAGTGGCAATAATCCAACTGTGATGTTATAAAAAGTGAATCAGGAGCTGTGTATCCCACTGAGACAGAAATGGTTTTAACCTTCTAAATTCCTGAGACAGCTAAAATGAAGTCTGAACAGCATGGCTCACATCAGCTGATTGGGAGTTTAAAATTCCACTCCCCACCAAACATTGAGTGAAGAATTGTTGTTGAGAGAGTTATTGGACCTAAGCAAAAGAGAAAAAAAAAATCGATTCAGTTTTCTCTGAGCTAGGGAATTAAGAAAAAAAAAAAAAAAAAAGCTAAAATCCAAAGTTTGACTTCTGACAAAAACTGTTTGCAATTAAAAGGTATATCATCGTGGACTAAAGTTATTTTTAGTGACATCACTGTGAATGTATTAAGGATATAGTGAAAGGGTCTTCTGGCACTCTCTGAGAAAGAAGGCAGGGAAGTCTGTGAGACACCAATTTATATCTCCATAGCTGAAGTACTCACCCCACACACAAGTTCTCATATGTTACGCTTGGTGCATTGGCTGAGCCTTTTCTCTAGACTATGCTTCTCTGGGCTGTTCTACTGTCTTATTTATTCTTATGACTAATTTTTTGACTAATTCAAAGTCTCCCTTTCACAGCATCCTCAGTGCTTTCAGTTATTTTTACCCACATAATAAAAAGAAAAAGATTTAGCACCCAGTTTCCTTTACTCTGACAACTTTGAGAGCAACAGTCATAAAACTGAATGAGCAGCAAAATAATAGACTCAGTCACCTGTGACCAAACACTTAGCTCAACTTCTTCAAATACCTTTAATCAAGCCACTAATACATTTTTTTTTCCTTGATTATACCCTGCTTTACTAAGAGTATTATGGTCATATCCTGAACTGATTTATGTATTCTTCTCTATAAGATGCTTCCTACTGGAACATGGAAAGCAAACAAAGTTGCTAAAGACATCCTGAAGTCTTGCCCAGGCTCCTCCAGAAGGAGATCTGACTTTGTTACATCATATGTATTTGTAGAACAGGCTGAGAGATGAATTTGTATCATAAGAGTGGAATTTGACATAAAGGTCAGGGTAATTTCAAAAACACCTAGCAATGAGATTTACAGAGTAGTTTTCCAGAGGAAGCATCAGAATGTCCTTTGGTTTGATGCAGATATAAATAAACTATTTACTATGAGGATAAACAAGAGACATCGGATAAAGACGATGTATTAGTAGGAAGAAAATAAGGGATTGCTATGTATTCTTTGTTATATGTAATTCCCAAAAGTTTTAGGAAGATAAAAACTCAATTTAGTTTTCCAGAATAGTACAGCTGGCAGTGTCCCTTTTCTAACTCACTATGAGTTAGTTCTTGCAGTGTTTCTAATACAGGGGCCAACAGAACAGTACCGAACAGTACTATCCCCACTTCTTTGTGGCTGTACTGGTGCTCTCCAGGAAAGCTTGACAGAGACCAGTGTCCTTTAGAACCAAAGAGTTTGGAAACTCCTCCTATATTGGATATTAAGAAAAAGTTATTCACTGAAAGGGTGGTTGGGCACTGGAAGAGGCTCCCCAGGGAAATCATCACAGCACCCATCCTGCTGGAGTTCAAGAAGAATTTGGACAACACTCTCAGACATAGGATTTAATATTTTAGGTAGTTCTGTGTAGAGCCAGGAGTTGAACCCAATGATCCTTGTGGGTCTCTTCCAGCTCAGGATATTCTCTGATTCTATAATTCTATGACTCTGAGAGCAAACTGGCTAAAGTTAAAGCTCTAAGTTCTTGTTCCATTGATGCTGAAGACAAAAGGATTTTCAGGATTAGCAATAAAAGGTGTTAGAAGATATGTTCCTAAGCAATATATTTAAGCCACAAAATGAGACTTTTAATTAACAATGTTTGGACAAAAAAGTGATGCCACATTTTTTTTAAAAATGAACCATTCTCCAAGAGCTCTTCATTTTTGCAGCCTCAAGATCTACATTTTCACAAGAATTCGTGAAAATATATGGGGAAAAAAACTTGAAAAAAAAAAACAACAATCAGAATTAAACGTGCTTTTCAGAAAATATCTCACCAGCCAACCTAATCGGAAAGATAGAAGTTTTTGTTTGTTTGTTTGTTTGCTTTTATCTTTTCACAACAAACATACTGTCATCAGTAGAAAAGGGATTTCAAACCACGATTATAACTGGTGTCTCTCAGAAACTGAAGATAATTCATGGTGCTGTAGTTCAAGTGTTAAATTAAACTGCATTTGGATCACATTGATCATGTATATCCCAAGTATTCCATAAGATACATCATGTTCTTCTGACTGAATAAACCGCCTGTGGGATTTTGTAAATGTGACATTTGCTCTCTACTATTACAAATTTGGGGGTTTATGGTTACCTGAGATAACTTTCTTCAGCTCTGCCGAATAGTGGTCCTTCATGGTCTTGATTCAGCAGAGACAGAGATAACAGGTTGTTCCCAGTACCACCTTTCTCTATAATCTTGTGCCACAATCCAGGGAAGCTGAATGGTCACATATGATACAGGGGTGATCTCTTTGCTTGAGCACTGGCCCAGGATCCACACTGTGGCAATGTGAGAGAACTTAAGGCATTTCACCATAATGAAATTGTAGCTGTATCAATGGTTAGCAATAAATTTGAGGAGCCTAGTGTAAATGTTGACAGCTGTAAGGAACACATAAATGGATAAGCCAAACAGGGGACTGAATGAAACAAAATTTGAAAACAGTAAATAACTTGGACAGAAGAAGAAGGAAAATAAACAAAGACAAACAAACAAACAAACAACAACAACAAAAGAAATAAAAATGAAAGGGAAGGGAAAAAATAGTAATCTGCACACCCAGGAAAAACATGTCAGAGCATTCCTCCAGCCTTGCTGGCAATTTGGGCATGGAAAAATTACTGAAGGCAGATCATCATTATTAGAGCAAGAAAAAGATGTCCCTAATAACTGTGTTATCTGCCATCAAATCTCCAGAGACAAAAATAGACTCATTTGCTCCAAGGTTGCAGGGGTTACAGAGTAAGGCAGGAACCACAGAAAAAGAGATTGATACCAGGGATTAAAGATCACAGCTGTACAGAGAGGAGGTGGAAACAAATTGGCGCTATTTCTAAAACCCTGATGAAAGAAAATGGTGCTTTGCTAGAGAAGGTGACAACTGAAAGATAAAAGTAGAAAGAAAATGTTTTAATATTAGAGCTGAACAAAGTGTTTGTAATGAAACTGAACTGCAGTTTTGCTTAGTTTTGTGCTTCTTCACAAAGCAAAAGCTTGGGCTGTTTCTCAAGGTGAGCAATCCTTAGCCAATTTATTATTATCTTCAGGTGAAAATGGTATGGAGGGAAATGCTATTTCACTAGCTTAGATTCAACCCAGCTGCCCAGCCTGGTGCACTGGACTGTTTCACTCTGTTATTGAGTTACCTCAGGCCTGTTTACAGCAAAAGAAAGCAAAGCAAAGCAAAGGTTCTTGTTTGTAAGGGGCTGGAGCAGCCAGGCCTTGAAAAGCTCAGACTGAAGTAGGACACAACCAACAGAAGTAGCTGGTGCAATGGCTATTAAATCTGATGACACAGAAGGTATTAAATTACAGGATATTAAGGATTAGACTACTGCAAGTAGTACTAAGTAGGAAAATTTCTAAAGCTGGGATAGTGACACACTATTATCTTTAGTGGACAAGACAGGTGGACCTAAAATGACTAATTACCAGCTTATTAGACTTGCACACAAAATGGAAATCTTCATGTCTTAGCATTTGACCCTGAGAAATGGTAAGCAGGATACTCCCTTTAGGGAGCCAAGCACACACACATAAAGAAGAATGTGTCCCTAAATTTGTCCATTT
Source organism: Anser anser (assembly GCF_964211835.1). Taxonomy (NCBI): domain Eukaryota; kingdom Metazoa; phylum Chordata; class Aves; order Anseriformes; family Anatidae; genus Anser; species Anser anser. The sequence continues at coordinate 5,534,790 of NC_139720.1, forward strand.
ATTTTATATTATGAATATAGAAACCTAAATTTAGCTTCTTAAGGTGCAGATTTTAAATAGGAATGGTCAAAGACAAAATAAAATACTTTGGAAACATTCATTTTTTTCTTTCATTAATTTTTCTAAGATGCCATAAATATCATGAAATATCAGCTACCTCAGATGTTGACTGCCTACTTAGGTAGTAGCGCTGATTCACTAAAACAATCAGATGATATTTACATACTCTACAGTATCATAACATCCAGTTTGCATTAGATGAACACAGTCTAGATGCCCTGAGACCAAAATTTATTCTCTGCTAAATCATTTGTCCTTCTTGCAGCCTCACTGTGGTTGTCCATACCAAACGGACACATTACAGTGCTGGAGGGAATTTGGAGGAATTTAATGTATTGCTGAGTACTTTGTCCCATACAGATATTATCATGCAAGTACCCAAGTAGCTTCAATGAACTATTTTTTTTTTCTTTTAGAAATGTAAATAAAGATTTTATATGTATAGATACATAGCCTGTAGTAAGAAAGAAGTATCCGTATAGTGATTTTGAACTAAAATTGTAGTCTTACAGTACATTAGCTGTGACATTTTCTTCAGTGAATGATAATGACAGGATTGGTAATGGATTAGGCCAAAGAGACAAGAGAAATGTCCTGAGGGTTTAAGGAGCTATTTATCCTGTATCTAGCTAGGCAATCCCAGAGCAGAAGAGGCCAATTTGTTATTTTAAGTGAGGTGCTGAGAAGCTGTAGAGCAAAAAGACATGTTCTGCTTGCTGCCAAAAAAAAAGGCTAAAATGGTTTAAAATGACTATAAATATTTGCTGTAGAGGAACTTTTGTTCTCCTCAAGGTTTTGAAAAAGAGTTAAATAGATATATATATTACAACGATCAATCTATGTCCATTGAACAGTATAGAAATTACTTATGGTAACCAGGGTTTGTTAAGTCCTTGCAACTAACCACTAATGGCCAAGAGAAAGTAACTGTGGACTTAAATATTAGTTAAAAATATTCTCTAGCTCACTGTAAAATAAAATAAAATAAAATATAAAATAAAATAAATAAAATAAAATTAAAATAAAATAAAATAAATAAAATAAAATAAAATAAAATAAAATAAAATAAAATAAATAAAATAAAATAAAATAAAAATAAAATAAAAATAAGAAACATGTACATATATGGTTTGGCTGTTTTAACTTCTGCAGTTACTCACGCAGGTTGCCTTTGAACAAAGCAGATCCTATACCTCCTGGGTCTTATAAAACTCAGGAACTGTACAAGCAAGACTATTGGTTTTCCTGAGGACAGCATTTCTTTTATTTTGCAAAACTAGCAACTTTTTTAAACGTTGGGGTTTCTGAGCATCTTCTCTGCCCGTCTCATAGAAAAAGATTGGCTATTAGGAGCACCAACACCAGATATATGCAGTAGTAGCAACAGAGTAGTGAAAAGGGCAGAGTTAAGGTTGCTTTTACCTTAAGAATATCTAAAATATTCCTCCGCTGAGGTAATTGTCTTGGCATCACAGCATCACCTTTGAGCTATCTGCTGTAGAACATTCTTCAGTCCTTGTCATCACATTTTCTGCAGATAAGTGTCTCTCAAAGAGCAGCGATCCTGCATCAGCCAAGCCAGCAGGGCCCATGCTGTCTGTGCAGTAAATTCCCAAGGAAGGCCATCTGCTCCTGGATTTCTAGCTCCCAAAAATGAATGTTTTTTTTTTTTTCTTTTTTTTTTTTCTCATGCTTCCTGAAGATCCTGAAAGACGTAACTATTGTCCTCTCAACCATAAGAGAAACAAAACACTTAGAAGGGAATTTGAAAATCTTCTCTTATGAGTTAGTTCTGAGTGATGGACTCAATGTAGTTCTAGCAAAGACGATATTTCAGCAAGTTTTGTGGCTTGCTTACATGAGGAGCTGCATTTTCTCAATTCCAATGCCATTTTATGTGCTTTCTCTGCTTGCAGAAACACAAATTCTGATTAACACTTTTGAAATGATCTTTCCCTTCAACATTTCCTGCAGAAATGTGTTGTTGATGGATTTCTGCTGAACAGTTTTGAAGCATCTCTATGCCTGAATTCCCACTATACGTCATCATCCAGATTCACAACTTCAGTCTAAGTTCTTTTATGAATGGTCTTAACTGTTGAATGTCACTCATAGTTCATCAGTTCACTAGGTGTCAGACCTAGTGTGGATGTTTTCCAGGAAAACACTGTTAAAAGAATAGTAGAAAGAGAGTTTGAAGTTCTGAATAATTATCCACGTTATATTGCTTCTTAGAGATTACTTACCATTAAACAGATTTAGGTCTTGTTAACTGCAGAAAAGAAATTGCTGAGATTCTTTACGTGTACACAGGGACACACTTGCTTCCATTTAAAGTACCTTATGTGTTTGTTAGTACTACTTCCAGCATACGGTAATTAAGATTTATATTGCTTGAGGATATTTGATGTTAATGCTGGAAATTATACTTTTCTCTAATTAGAAAGTAAACGGGGGGAAAAAAAAAAAAAGAGGTACACTTGAGACTATACTTGTGAATATGTCACTGTTGTTTATATTTAGTTTGACACTTCAGTTCAAAGGTTTGATCAGATAGCACCAATCTGTCTTAGTCAAGAAGATAATCAAAAAGAGATTCATAGACACAGAATCCACAAAAAATTAGGGAGTTTTGTATTTTAAAATAAAATTTAGTTACAAGAGAAACCTCTCCAGAGTGAATATAATCATCGTTTCTATTTCATAGTACTTAGTGTGCTATAAAAACATCTCCACAGGGAGAATCTATGGACTACTAAAACATGAAAAATCTCTAAGAAAACTTCTAATTTGTTCAATCTTTTCCAAAACATTCTTGTTTTAAGATTAGAGCCTCTCTGCCTTGAAAAAAAATATAAAAATAATAATAAAATCAGCTCCCCATTGTTTGAAGCAACATAGTTGTGAAACCTCAACGAAAAGAGAGAAAAGAGAGAGCAAAAAAATAATTTTGGTTAATATATTTAGGATATATCTTGAGTGGCTTCTTCTCTGCTGAGATTTCTTAGTTAGAGGGCCAAGAATCTATGTATTACTAATGAATGCAACACAGCAATAAGACTTAAAAGACTAATAGAGTTCTTTCTTGGTAAATATCCTTGCTCTTACCAAATCAGGAAAGCTTTTTACAATTAAATTGCAGCAAAATATAGAAAGATAAGCTGAGAAATATAACTTTGAGATGATCTGGGACACTTATGACTTAGAGAAAAGACCAGAGCAATGCAGTACCACTTAGTACACACTGTAAAGGGGAGAATGAAACTCTTTCAGAAGGGAATTATATCTGCAATAATTTAGCTTTGCTTTCTAATTCAAGAGTCAGGCTGTGGTTATCTTGTTTTCAGGTTCTGGGTTATGGAGATCTTTTGTAGTTATGGATATATATATCTACATAGGCTTGTTTGGTTTGTTTGTTTACATAATGTTGACCAACTTCAGATCTTCTAATGACATGAACAAAGTCAGAGAGGAAGTGGCCAGAAGACCTGAAAACTGAACCACGGGGGTGTTTTGTTTGTTTGGCTGGTTTTTGTTTGTTGGTTTTATTTTGTTTAGTTTTCACTGTCTCAAGACCGTGGCCTCTTATACCTGCCATTTTACACTACCTAAACTGAAATTTTAGTTTAACGAGGAATGTTTTAAGGGCTTGAATGATATTAAAAGATCAGAAATAACACCCCCAAAAAAAGAGATTCCAGTACCACAGGTATGCTCCTAATGTCTAGTAACTACTTTTTTTTTATTTTATTTATTTTAAATGTGGATGAGATCAGAAGTGTTTTAGTTTTTTTTATGTTCCTTTAATAGATTATTATCCTATGCAAGGAAAAGGAATTCCATTGAATTTACCTGTCCATTCCTGCCCTTTACCCTAATAAGCTTTGATTCCACTGGTTATTTTCAAACAAATTTGACAAAAACATTGTAATTTAAGAGAAAATTAAATTCTCGTGGATTTTATGAATTTCACCAATAAGATGGAGGACACAGGTTAAAATTAATGAGGAAAACAAGCAGAAAGTACACAGCTGATAAATATTCTATTTGGCAGTAGTTGTGGGCAATGAGCACATTAAGAGCTCCCAGCTAGCCATACTATTATGCTATCATAGTCTGCTGCTAAAGTTCAGGGGCTATACAAGGGATAGAGGGCAGAGTTGAAGTTGTGTTATAAGAGGCAAGGAAGGAATAAAGAAAAGGTAAAATATGGTCCATCAGAAAGTTTCATTAGCTCACAAAACTACTTGTTTTTAATAGCAGAAGCAATTCCCTATGCTTTTGAGTGTCACTTGTTTAGAGGTAAAGAACAGTACAGCTTATATGAATACCAAGGACTGCTAATTATATCATGGCTGATCCGCTCTGGCATTAAAATCTCTCCCAGTAAGAAAACGCCCTGTGAAGACATTCTTTAATTTATATCCAGGAGAATTATAATAACCTGATATAATGACACAATGTGAAAACTAGTTTAAATTGCTATCTACTAGTAAACAACTGCTTAAAAAAAGAAATCACAAGCATGCAGGAGCTCCCAAAGAATGAGAAAAAAATGTAGGAGATAAGTAAGATTTACCTACAAACATAACAATTTCCTCTAAGTAAAAAAAAAAATAAAAAATTATTCAGGAATTTCATAAAATATCCCCTGGATAAACTGTGATTCCAATCATCCTGAATTTTTTAATACATTACTCAAAATTGTGATATATTTTGGTTAAAAAAACAAAAGAGTCAGTCCTTTTAAAACCATAAGAAAAAGGGTAACACATCATAGGAAATGTCCACAAACATAAAAAGAAGCCACTGTCAGTCAGGAACTTTTCTCTATCTTCTATTAAGGCTGCTCCATTTTGCCCTGAACAGTGAATTATTCCATTACCATCATCTGGAATCCAGACATGCAATGATTTAAGTGACAATCCAAACCACCAGAATCCAGATGTCTTGCCCATACTCAGTAACTGTTTGAAATCTTATTTGCATAATTATTTTTATAGTATGATACAAATGCTATGGTGTTTCCTAGAAAAGCTTTCTAGCTGATGGTGTGGATGAACATCTTAAGATAGGAGAAAGGAGACAGCAGGGAGCCAAACTGTGGTCTGCCATGCTCTGAGTTTTATAAATGTTGAGTTGCTAGGAGCCTTTACCGGCTTCTTCTCCAGCAAAGTTTTATGAATATAACCTTTCATTTCCATTTTCTTTTGTCTATTCTGCAAAACCAAAATATTTCCTCTCAAGTTGAATAGAAAGTTTCATATGCCCCTGACTTTTCTTTTAATGTTTGGCTTAGGAAATACAACAAAATAAATTTCAGTCTCGATCAAACCATTTGTTTGTTTGTTTATTTATTTATTTATAGTTTGACTGTGGAGAGGAATAATCTATTATTTATATCGCTATCCACTACGTACACAGCTTTCTCTCCAGGGAGGAGATTACACAAAGAACAAACCACCTATGACAGATGTTGCTCAGCTTCTTTCATATACCATTGGAAGGTTCAGATTCTTCCATGGTGAAACTGGCATACATAAATACAGAGAGTGGAAATTGTAATGGTGTTCCAAGGAGGGGAAATAGTTACCGTAAAGCATTCTGCTTTTAACAGATCATCCAAGATGCAGCAACATCAAGGTAGGGAAACCACTGGGACACAACTCTGCATGTTACACCTTGCTTCCTGATTGTACCCCCTCCCTGTTTTATACCTGAATAATATTTATTTTGCAAGTTCCTAGCTGCACAGACTAGCTACAGGACCCTGCTATTTACAACACTGTCTAAATTCAAATCATAGGTAGCTGAAGCAGAAGGTGCCTTAAATCAAGGAATTGTCAAAAAACAGTAAGTAAAAATGTATTTTCCTTAACACTAAATACAATGAAATTGATTAAAAAGAGGTAAATGAAATATTGTTGATTAGTATGAGTAAGACAGTAGCAGTTCCTGACACATGTTCTTGTGTTCAGATAGTCTTTGAATAACTTTGATTTACTAATTGAATACTATATGTGTAACCAAGATGATTCTGTCCTCTGTTCTAAATTAAAAGCCTTCCTTCAGCACACATTTTCAGTATAATTCCTTTTAGTAGTAGCTAGGAGATTAGTCATAGAACTTTTCTGGGCAAGTCCTCATTAGAAAACTCCAGGTCGTCAAAAATTAAACTGTCAATAGGAAAGGTTCATTTTACATGAACTTATTTACTGAAATTCATTTTTAAAATGTATTATCTCGATGTTTCAAGCAAAGAAACCTAAAATATGTCCCCCAATGGCTGTTCTACATTATGCTCACTTGCAATAAAAAAATAAATATATAGTAACAGTTGACATAAAAGTAAGTGTTGAGTGTACTGAAACCATAAAAAGAAACAACTCAGCAACTGAATTGTTTCTACAAAGAATTATTTCCAAATCACCCCATGATTGTCACCATCATCACCACAATTTAGCTCAGTTTTGACCAAGAAAACTGAAAATATTAAAAATGTTTCTATGAATTGATATCTTACAATTTTCCGTACTGGGGTCTACTATGAACAAAGCTGCTTTGAAAAGTTTGCAGGTGAGGACAGACAAATATTAAACATCAAGCACCAAGCACTTAATTACTAAATTAGTTTAAATAAACTCACTTGATGAAGAAGCAGGAGAAAGTGAATTAGAAATAGGGAGAGTTAAGTACAAACATAGATGTAGCAAGATGGAAAGTAAGGATCTTGGGTCAAAAATTCCAGGTTTCTTCTAAGCCACAATGCTTAGTGCTTGCTAATGGAAATTAGTCCCATTTTTTGTACGTATTGCAAGATATGACATTTCTTACTCTGAGAAGACTTACCGATCAATAGGGTAATTACCAAACCTGTGGGACATTCTGTGTGCAGGTTGCTTGGAACATAAAATTCAATTTGGTAACAATTTATGCTGTGGGACACAATACCTATAATAAAGTACTAACCATAGAAACAAAGTTTCTCCATGTTCTGGGGCAATAAAAGTGGAGATGTACTGAGGAACTCACATCCAAAGCAGTATTCGCAAATAAAAACATCTCTTTCTGTTGAAGACAATGGCCAAAGTCAGACTGAATACACAGGAAGAGCCAGTTGAGCCTTTAGCAATGCTGATTGCTCCATCCCCAGTGTCTAGTCTTTCATTTACTGGAAAAAAGCTACAACAGTATTATAGTATATTATTAAATCTATTATGCTGCTACTTGCCTAAGATTAAGTATTGTCTTTTATTTCTGAATAACTGTCAAAGCTTAAGTCAGATTCAATCAAAAGACATTTGGCCATTTTACAAGACACCTGTCCAATTAAAAGAAATTTCTTGACATTCACATCTCAGTCTTCTTGAGCCATAGAGCTAACATTTAAATGTTCTGCAAAGATACTCCAATATTACACTGTAACAGTGTGTGAAAAAAGAAATAATGTTTCACCCATGGAACCCGATTCATCTGTGTAGAATGCTTAAGCAATATGAGTATGAAATATAATCCTCTTCCTTAATAGGAAAGAAAAAAGCTAATTATTTGGCTAGGCAGAAAATATATATATATATATATGTATTACTCTAAAAGCTGTGCACAAAATATAAATCACAAAGGGTGAACAAAACATTTAAAGTGCTCTCCTCTTGTTCTTCTCTTTATTTTCTGATGATTCAACTTGGCAAGACCATTGATGCTTTTCTGGTGTAAACCCACTAAAAGGTTTTAGGCTTAATAAACATGGACTACCATTGGATGTAAGTTCAGTAGGTGCCAAGAAGCACCAGCATCTTGCTGCTTTGTTAAAAGGTTATGTCCCCCCTCCACAGGAGTGTGTCTGCACAGGACCTCAGATGTCTCACCCAGGGTTTGCTTTTCGTAGTGGATACCTAGCACTGAGTTGGGTGATTGTAGGTCAATGTCTCAGCTTTGTATTGTGTCTGTAACAAAATGTTCATAGTCAGAAGGTTCAACATATAGTGACAGTTTTATTTTACATACCCTTTGTCTATCGATTGTCTAAATTCTAAATTCAATTTGTTTTGATGAACAAAGGGTAATTGTATCCTTCTTAACCATTCAGGCTTAGTACAACTATGACAAAATGCACAAGATTTAGTTCTACATTTTGCACCATCTGTGACATTTTAATACTGAATTTTCTACCTAGGAAGTCCCATGATTTAGTATTTTTGTTCAAACATAAATAATTAAATCCAAAATCATTGAAACCAATTGATGTAAGATCGTCAGAACCTACAGTACTAAAGTCTGTGGGAGGCAGTCTCCAAAATATTGAATATATAGATGTTGTAAACCTTCTATAAACTCAGGTCTTGATAGGATTCTCATAAATTGTTCAATAAATCAGGAATTTGTGTTATGAGCATAATCTATATGGATATGGTCCTGCAATCGTCATTTGACTGCAACATCTCAACAGATAAATGTCACACGTTTCAGAACTGCAAGTGAAAGTAAAGATCTAGAAATGGTTTGCAGGCAGGAAAAGAAAATAGTATCTGAGTAATTTATTTATTTATTGTCAGCTCTGGGATAAAACTACACATTGCAACCATCTGAGACCCAGAAGTACCTCACCAACCATGTCAGCCTCAGAAAGCAGCTGCTTGCTCAATTCCTCCCCCAGACAGAGATTTGATTACCCATCTGTACTCATTTGTCCTCTCAAAAAGTGCTAGAGAAGTGGAAATAAAATTCTTGGAAGCCTTGGAAAGACCTTGATGATAAAACTCAACCTACTCATCCTTCCACACAGAATATAAGAGAATTTTAGGTTCGTAAGTTTTATAAGGAGTTTCTCTCAATCATTCTGGAGAGTTCATGACTGAGGATTTAATTTTCTACCATTCAGTGAAATGTTTTCCTCTAAATAAAAAATTCCCAATAAAAAGGAAAGAAACAATGAAAAAAAAAAAAGGCATTGTATTGCAATATTGTACTATTCTTACAGTTTAAATTCCAAGGAACTTTCTCAAGAGGTTGCACAGTTACAAAATGTCAACATGTTTTTGGCAAATATTATCATTAACTGATGACTCAATGTGGAAAACTCAGAAGTTAGACAAAAACACTGTGAATTTGATAAATGATAAAGGTTTATAGTCTAACTTGCCTTGTTTTGTAAGACTGTACTTAATTTTTGTATGCATACATCCCAGTCTTTCAATTCCTTGGACTCTTGACTGAACAGACATTATTCTGAGACTCATTCTCCTTTCAGAATCCTACTAACCTTGGGGGACATCTATCTGACTTACTGTAGTCCCGGATAATGTAAACATCTAGTCATCTGGTCTCTCCTTATGAAAAGGGTCTAATGTCAAATTATATGATCTTGAAATCAGTGCCTGAAATAACTTAGATAAATTGTCTCAGAAGTGCTCCTTTCCTCTCCACTGATTATGAGGAAAGTCACAGCTCATATGGAGAAGTCCATATTGTAAACAGATAGTTATGTGATTTGATTCCCACTTCTGGTGGTTAGAGCATATAAAGATTTGGGGGCAGATTTTAATTTTTTGGAAAATGAGATCTCTAAGCAGGAAGAACAGGTTGCTATAAAATGTGTCTGTGCTGGTGAGAGAGCACCTAGGGGGACTGCTGTGATTCCAACATTTTGTAAAAAGCTGCCAAACAAACAACAACAAAAATCCAATTCTGTCCTGGAAAAATAACAATGCTTTCTACAGGGAGATGATACATAAACAGAACACTGAAGCTGTACAAAGGAATAGTATTTGCACATCCATACACACACGTATGGGGTTCTGGGGTTCTAAGCAAGTTACAAGGCTTCTTTTATATTCCAAATCACAAACTTCTTTAAATACGCTCTTCAGCTCTTGCCATCACATCTCTACTTCTTGTTTGTATGCAATGCTCATCCTCAAGACTTTATAAATGTAACAATTCCCTTTATGAGGACTGATAATAGGATTGTAAGTGAGTTACTAGAGGGTGGCAAATAGCAGAGCGCATTAGTTCATTACAGTGCAGATTTATTTCCATAGCATTCCCAATTTCTTTTCTTCACATTTCCTATCTCCACTGTGGGTTGTGATGCTAGTCCCCTTTGCTTTAGCATATCTACTATGGTTGTCTTGTACAAGTAGCCTAGAAACAGAGGTCAAAGAAAGAGGAAGGAACAGATGGTTGGAGGCAAATCTGGGTGAACAAGATATATTTTTCTGTCTCTTGTTGCCTCTCAGAGGGTATGAGGATTGGAATGAAAGGGAATTTGTAGCTCAGTGTCTATTGTGGGTTTGCAGACAAATTTGTTTATTGCATATCACTTTTTGTGGTATTTGTAAGTTGCATACCACTTAATCCTTCAAAGGAAAAACAAACAAAAACTATTTTTAGTCTAGTATTTCAAGAATGTAGAAGAAAAAATCTACATGTACCTGGAAACAAAAGTGTCTTAGAGGCAACAAGCCAAAATTTCATACCTTTGTGCTATGAATGATTCTTCACTAATAAATCTAATATAATAAATATAGCAGTTGTAAAATAATTCACAAAGAAGAAGAACACTTCAACTGAAAGCCTCAATAAGAACACAGCCCTCCTGAATTATATCGGTGCACAACACTACAGGGGCTGGGCTTCATCTCCTAGTGATCTTTTCCAGGCTTATATTCCTGTGTACTACAAAAGAATGATATGAATGTGGTAAAAATGTAAAGATGTAGTAAGAGGAGACTTAAACTCTAATAACTACCTGTCTGTTTTTCACAAATCTTCATTCGTATTTCATTCCTAGGCTGGGGAAGCCTATGGATAAACATAGACATACCCTCATGAGCAGTGCATCAAGTTAATGATATATAATTATTTGCATAGTTAGGTGCCTCTTATTTATTTAAAAAACATAATGCATTTCCTTGTAAATTAAAGGAAATTAAATGGCCCAGTGAATTACCTGTGCTTTTTGTGCCCATGTTGCTATCAGAATACATTTTTTTCTTGATGGTTTCTTAATGATTTGATCTTTCTTACTTATGAAATAGCCAATCATGGAGAATTACAAAGATTTTTAAAGGTCTTTGTCTTTATCATATTTTCTAGTGTCCACACTACCAACAACAACAACAACAATTGCTGAGCAACAACAAAAAATCACATTATGTGTTTATTTGACAAGACCTTCAACTTCAAGGCATCACCACATAAGAACTCACCTATCTTTCTCTTCTTTTTAGGGTTTTCATATTTTATTAGATTGACATATGTCATCTTTCTAGGTTTTTATGTTGGAATGAATCCACACATTCCAAATGCATAAGCAGTCTACTTCAGAACAGCATCACACTGGAAAACTTTAAATTAGCAATTTTTTTTTTTGCTACAGGAGCAATGCACAGCAGAACAGATTCTCATATGTGATAAATTAGCAAGCTTGGTTGAATCTTTATTTGACCCATAGCAAATATTAAGTGAGGAAATTGCTGTTTGATTTGAATGAATGCTTTATACATCTACTGAAGAGATCTACTTGGCATGCTGCTGAACAAGCAAGGGTTGGACTGACCTCAGCCAGCTTTAGCTGCATACACTGAAGACAACCCCATTTCAGCTGTCTGTCTCACCTCTCTTTAAAATCAGTCATGTACATTGCTATGTAATTCCTAAGATAGATATTTAAGATTTGATTCGGCTGCCTACACTAATCTAATGCAATTTGAGATACCCTGGGATATTAAAGACATCCACATGGAATCAAAAGGGGCAACAAAGCACCTAGTGAAGACCTGATTGTAGTAAGTGGAAGGCCCACTGGGATACACTGTGCATCACAAATACAGATTATACACCTTAGTTTGAGTAACAGAATCAAGCTCTCAAAGTAGCTCTAATGATCTGAACAGTATAATTTGGTGTTGACCACCGCTGGTGACCATACGGTAACCTAGATGTAGGTCTTAACTGTAAACATTTAAGGTTAAAGGAAATACATCTTAGAGAAGATAATGGAGCATCTATTAGAGGTGGTAGTGATTGCCAATATGTAATATCAGACACAGTGTTAAATCAAAGATGACAGAAAGGGCAAGCAATGCACTAATTCTCTAGAAAAAATAAAGCACAGACAGTCTAACTTATTTCTCAACAGAACAGATGCATAACAGAATATCTGTATGATATTACTAAAAAAAAAAATATAGTTCTGCTTCAGAAATTCAAATTTTTGGTGAAGATGTTGATTCATTAGTTTATTTAAACTTGTGTTGTCCATTTGAAAGAAAGTGTTGTCCATTTGTTACCTAAAAAGTTCAAAATCTCAGTGTAGCTAATAGAAGTCTAGTCAAAACTGGTCAAAACTGTTCATGAACTGTCCATATTTGTATGTCTCAAGCACTGTGAGCCAAATCTGTCCATATTCTGTTGACTGGATATTTATTGGCTATATATGGCTATTGAAGTTAGATGATAAATTCATGAATGAACATCTAGATAAAAGTCCCTAAATGCAGACAAATTATCCTTCAAGCCTAATCCCCTCCAACTTTTCTTCCCTGCTTTTCATCCTCTCAGCAAAATCAGAACACGTATTTCCACTCCTCCATCCAAATTTTTCTAAGATTAGTTTCACTGTTAGAAATAGCTGAGAAACATGCTAGAAGACCTCTTCCCCTTAAAAAAAAAAAAAATATATATTTCCTACAGAGTCAAAATGTTATATATATTTTGTCCAAAAAAATAGAAAACAAAAAAGAAATAATTTTACAAGGTGATAAGTTTTGAAGACTAAAGCAAGTCCTTCTTATTCTGTGTCTGTGCACAGTGCTTAATGGAGCCAATTTCAAATGGAGATTATACTGTGAGATACTGTGTTACTGAGAGACAAAGGATGTATTAATAAATATATTTGGTTTGATAGTCAGCATTTTTTAAAAAGTCTTTAGACAGCTTGCAGTCCTTCAGTCTGGATCTTTTTTACTCTTCAACAAAGATATGATTGAATACAAGTGAATTTTGCTGTGCTGGAGAATGAGATTTTCCCTACTGTTATTTTCACAAAATGATGGAAGTTTTGGATTGATGAAAACCCCTCTACTTCTGCATAAGTGCTTACCCCATATTTCTTATGAACCACAAAGTGAGAGGCACAGCAAGTAGTGGAAAAGGCTCAGCTGGTCAAAATCTTTGCTTTTATGTTAAAATCCGTTTATTCTTGAGGGGCAAAATGCAATGAAAATGAAAGTCTGTATAAGTATGTAGAACCCCAGTAATTTAGTCTTCAGCAGGTCATGTTTGCTGCACAGGCTTAAGAGCTAGTTCACACTGTTATTGAATAAAAGCAAAAAGTATAGTTACTATAGCAACGGCCACAACACATGATGCCAATATTTCCCTCTGAGATTTTAAAGCCCGACACATTTTTAAGGAAGCATGCACTGAAATATCTTAGCTACACTTGTTGGTCTTTGTCTGTGTTTTATTAAAATGTACTAGATTTGAAATACTCATCAGCAGCTATTTCTGCTGAGTCTATTGAAGAAGACCAAGAAAGAGGTTGCAAGAGTACTAATTGTACATAGGTACTATGCAGTTTTATTGTCAGCTCTTATTGGAAAGACATTTTTTTCAGGTTATGCTGTGTTTGCAAACAGAAAAAGAAAAAAGAAAAAAAAAAAAAAGAGAGAGAGAGAGAGAGAAGCTATATAACGAAGGTCACATTTCCCAAATCAGATAAACACCATCTCTTGCTCTTTCCATCTGGAGCAGTGAGTCTAATAAGTGTAACAGTTTTGTAGGTAAAATCCTGGATTCCCCTAGAATAACTGTTTCCATGTCTATCTTTCCTTCTTTCCCATTGTCTCCAAATGGGAGAGTGGACACTATGTAATATGGGTTATCATTAGTTTAAAATCAAATGTAGAAACTTGGAGTATTAACCTTATATTAGTTGACAAATTACAATTATATTTCAATGAACTTATACGGAAGAAACTATATTTATAATGCAGCTATTTCAGAGGACAAATACATTAAAAAAAATAAAAAATGTCTGTTTTGAAAAAAAATTCTGGTTAATCCGTTTGGAAGAAATTCCAAGGAGATAATCCCAAATGCCATTGTTTTGGCATACAGGGGTTACAGATGGCAAAGAAGTGTATTATGAAGCATAGTTCTATGGGTAGCAAAATCATCTGGAAGTTCATGAAATTTTTAGAACAGTTCAAACTTTAGAGATCCCTTACTATTACTTGCAGAGCAGGATTAGTATTCACTGCAATTTTAATCAAGTTCCATTGGGCTATAAAAGCATATTCCTTCAGTTGCTACATGATGAATCTTCTGTTTCTACTTTTTAGCTTAAACCTGTGGTGCTGGATTTTTTTATGTACCTCCAGTAAATCACCAGTGTTTATGTACACTTCTGTATAGGGAACATTAGCCTAGAAAATACACTAGCTTTTTTAGTTAACTTTTCTGGATGTCTCAGAAGCAACCCACATAGTCTGCAGTCACCCTGAACTGTTATACAGCATTTCTGTAGTCTGTGTAATAATTATTGCATTATACCTCTGTGGCTGATACAGATGTAACCATATATATGGGCAACGTATAAGTTGATATATAAGTGGAAAACACTATTATTTAATTTTAATAATAATTCAGTGTAAAAGAGAGAGTTATATAAAGACAGAGTAGCAAATGTCTGAGAAAGCATTTGAGTAAGGTAGAGATCCTTGACAGTGAATAATGGTTTCATATAACACAAAATGCCAAAAGAATAATTTACAGATAATATTAGGAAGGGTAAATGAGGAGACAATGGTTCAAAGTGAAAATAAGCTCAGGGTGCAGTGATCCAAAAATTGTATTTGAAGGCTATATAATGCAAATACTAAGCTGGCAGAGCTGCATGCTTTTGAAATAGAAGGAAGTGTGCAGCCTAATTGTTAAATATGGCTCCATTTACTGAACAAAGAATGTTATCAACAAAACAAGAAGAAAGCAAAGAAGCAAGCACTAGTTTATACTGTGGGTAGTCACCTTTCTATAGATGAGCTGAACAAAGAGTATGGATTTGTACACTCCCATTTAAATTCTTGTACAAGGGCCACATCGGTTTACATATAGTGCTCTTTACATACAGTGCTGAAAATAACGGTTTGGTTGTTCTGCCCACAGTGCAAAAACATAACTTTCTTGTTGCTTATGAATAGAGGTGTTTTCTTAATTACATTCTTCCGTACACCTCTGGACTATGTAACAGTTTTATTTTTGAGTTACTCATTTATCCAATGCTTGAAATCAACACAAAGATACTGTGAAATTATTGATGAGATTTGGTACCAAAAACATTCAGTTAGACCCAATCAGAGTATAACAGGAATTCAATCCTCTTTCAAGGCAAAGGGAGATAAATTTTGGATCAAAGAAGTGTCACTGGAAAACAGAAGTCCTTTTTTTACCACTGGTTTGTCAGACTAGATCACTGAGACCAGTATCCTGCCTGTGCTGTCAAGTGTATTATATAATTTCATCAAAAAATGTAATAACCTCTGTTTTGAGAGTAATTAAAATGCTGTCCTTCTCTTTTCACATTGGACATATGTCACAGGACTGATGGCTAGCACCCTCCTTTCAGGTTCCAGTCTAAAGATAATCATGACTAATGCAGAAACATTTATTCCTATGCCTTTGTTATTCTGTACCCTTTCTCCTTTTTTGTGGTATTTTGAAAAGTAAGTTAACCAGTAACTTTGGTTTAGTTTTTACTTTTTGTGACTCTTTTAGTCTCAGATTTACAGGACAGATATCTTTTTTTCTTGATCAACTTACTAACTTTCCCATATAAGTATTTGAGCTTGATTTAAACTGTTTTTTTTTTCTTTTTTTTCTTTTTTTTTTCCCACACACAGCTTTTTCTAATAACAATAAACTTTGGGAAGGGATTAATTTTAGCCTTCATATAGGGTAAATACAGTCTATTAAGACCACTTCAGGAGTTTCTGTTGATTACAAGGTGAGATCAACATGAAATTTCACTTTATTGGATAGGATAAGAAAGTAACCTTATCTAAAGCAGCCATACAGAGAACACCTGTTTGCCAAAATCTTACCATTTACTGTTGTTCCTTGTTTCATGTAGAATAAAGTGCTAGGCCTCTCTTGCTTCTCTTCCCTTGACTGTGTAACCATTTAACCAGCTAGCACAGTTGCTATTCTAATGCAGTTCTTCTTTCCCAGTATACATAGTATGTTTTATTAAATCCATTATTCATATTTCTTAGCTTCTTTTTGTCACATCAGGAGTTGTAAGCAAGAATAGTAATGATACACATCAGGAGTTATAAGCAAGAATGGTAATAAGGACGTTGCAACAAATAAAATGTTGTGCAACTGCAATGCTACTCCCCCTGAGCCTCCATATATCTCTCCTGGCTGTGTGTTGAAGAATCACAGACCCAAAATGCCTCCAGCTACACAAACGTTTGGGGGATTTGGATCTTTAGAATTAAAGGTTCTGTTTGTGTGCTTTCAAGTTCTCAGTGGCCATTGTACGTTACAAAAAGATAACAAGGATGCTCTTAGGTGGAGAAAGATTTGTTGCAGCCTATTTTCCTCAACTACTATTGTAGCAGGTTATAAAAATAAAATTAGTTTAATTTTATGGAAATGATGCAAAAAATGCTTGCATATTTAACCTCAAACTCTTTGTTGTAGAAGTGGATGATAACACATACTTGTTTACTCTTTTTTCTGCTACGGAAAGATCGCTTCTATGAAAAGAGGGAGGAAACATGGAGATATGTGCATTACTATGTAGGTCAACTATTAATTGGTTTCAAAGGGCTTTATTCTTTAACAGAAATCATCCTTTTATACTTACAGAAGACATTTGTTCCATTTGCAGTATAAATTGGGACACACGCAGTTTCCTTTGTTGTTCTCCAAACCATGATGAGTAAGCAAGCCCATTAACTCAACGAGCAATATAGTGAAGACTTCTGCAAAATACTTCAGAAGAAAAGCAGAAAAATCTCCATAGCCACAGGTGAGCAATAAAATAGCTATAAGGCAAAAGTATTGTTTGCAATATGCCCTTAATCAGTGGCTCTTCTTTTTACATCTCAGTGTGAAATCTCCATATCAGTGAATCTAGTTTCATAAGAAATAATCAGGGAATATTTATAAAAGCTAAAGGCCAGTACAAATTAGATTCTATCTCTACCAAATATCCATTAGATGCTCACAAATAACAACTCTTATTTCAAAATAGTTTCTGTCAAAACTCTGGCTTGAATGAAAAACACATTGTAATATTAAAAAAAAAAAGAAAAAGAAAAAGAAAAAAAATGTTTAGTAATAGCTCCACATTACTTAAAGCATGTTGCCTTAAGTGAGATTGTTTTCTTTTTAAATATATCTTATAGAATTAGCTTAGATGGTTAAGGGAATTAATAATTGCTTATGGTAAAAGCTGCCTTCTATGGATAGCTGGTTTGATTCCAGATTAGCCAAGACTGGACAGTGTTATCCCCATTACAAAGTAAAGTATAGTCATAACTCAAAATGATGCTGCTTGAATCTGTGTTATTACACATTACTTGCATCATTATTGTATTGTGCTGCATGCACAGTGCCTCATGCCACTGTAAAATAAATTTATTACTTTAGCCTGCCGTCCATCAGGAAAACATACATTTCACAATTTGTTCCTTTATTTCATACTGTATTTTTTTTTCAGTGAGCATCAGAGATGTAGGATGGACTAGATGACTCCAGGGGTTGAATGTACCATAGCTTTCATGAAATGTTCTTAAATGAGTCAAATTCATGATGAATGGACAATAATCATTACTATCTGCTGACCTGAATTTCTGGTGGCTACCTGCCCACTGGCAATGCCTTCATAACAGGTAGAAAATGTATGCTGTGGCAGGGATATTTCTCCTCCTGACTGCCTAAGCCTTTTCTATCCAATTCACGAGACAGATCACAAATGGTATGATTTCATTGCTCTCACCACCACTGCTTTGCTTCACTAGTGGCCAACACTGTATGCCAGTTTCCACAGGAGAAATCTGGAAGTGGTTGAGAACTTCCAAGGTAATAAATTAACAAACCTACTCTTGTAACTGATACAGAAAACCAGATTTGCTCTACCCAGGCTGATTGCTGATACAATACAACAGGAAGCAGGGTGAGAAAAATAAGAAAATAAATACCCTTCCATGAATTCCATGGATCCTATTCTGACTTATAAATATTTATTAATTATATTAATTAATCTTGTCTGATAGTGCCAAATAACCACTCCTGTAGTCATTCCAAGGATTTTGCTTTTACTTTATATTTCTATCTATCTATCTATCTATCTATCTATCTATCTATCTATCTATCATGTATCTATCTATTTATTTGGATTAGGAAAGCAATTTTCCTCCAAGGAATTCTATATATAGACTTACATTTTTTTCACCCTCTATTAAGCTCCAAACTCAACATCTGGTACTGTATCACAACAGTACAGTACCATAGTTCAGATTAAGAATCTTAAAATTTATATTCTCTTTGAGTTGAAAAGGTACTTGGCCACAGTTGTTGCAAGCATTCATACATGTAAAAGACATTTTATGCTGATACTTATAAAGAAAAGATCAATAAAGCAAGCAGAGCTTGCCCATCTTGTCTTGCCTGATGCAACACATCACAAAGTAAAGTGCAATTTGTCCTTGTAGAATAACAGGAGGACTCAGCCTCTTGGAAACCTACCTTCTAGAGAGGACACAGGAAATTGAAATTCATATCCTCTTCCATGGGAGAGAGAGAAGGTTCTTTATATATGCTGAATTCTGTCATTAGGAAGTGTCCAAGTTTTTGAAAATATCTAAGACTTTGAAAACAGAATGATCGGACAACAAAACTTTTACAAAGTGAAACTGGGTATATAACAGATATTTGCTTTCTATGAGCTTCTCTGTACTGTTTCTTTCATAAACTCCACTTAACTGAGACAAGCAGTCCACAGAAAACTGCCAATCTAGTCACGGGTACCTGTATTTAGAAGAAAATATTCACAGTGATAACTAGAACCGAGAATACATTTCTATCTCTATAATTTTGTTCACTATCTTTACTTGCTCTGTTAACTAGGATCAGATAATGTATTTTTACAGCAAACAGTTCTTTTCAATACCAATAATTTTTAGCAGAGTGATTTAAAACATTTTAGTTGCCTCATTTACCAGAGTCACTCAAAAGACTTACCTTTATTTGCAAACATTACTGTGTGAAATAATACTACAGTGAAGTCAGCAACATCAAGCTGAACTGCAGGGTGCTGAAATTCCCACATCTTCTTCTTTGGCATCTATGGAGGCAGGATGTTGTGTTGTGTTTATTGCTGAGAGAAGTGGAGTTAGAATGTATAAGCAATTTGCTTATAGGTGTTTCTGTAACAAAACAAAACAACAAACAAACAAAAAACAGCAAATTCAAAAGGCAAAAGGCAACTAAGGGTTAATGGAGGAAGTGTAGCTTATTTATAAATACACACAAGTGACACGTAAACTTTTTTTTTTTAAATCTAAAACTGAATGAAAAGTATTTATTGAATTATGCTGTTTGCCTTGGAGTTATTCTGTTTACACTTAATTAGGTGTGTCTTTGTAGTGATATGAAGTTATGAAGTAACACTTTGTGTGCAGAGTAGACAGGTGTACAGTAAAAACTGGGCTGACAACCTAAATGAGAAAAATGTGGATCCAAATGGGTAATTTGGGTACAATTTCCCTCAGAATGACTTCAGTCCATTAATCATAGAATCATTAAGGTTGGAAAAGACCTCCACGATCATCTGGTCCAACTGTCCCCCTACCACCAATATTTCCAGGACATGAATAATTTTTCTTCAAGGTAACACATCAAGCTTTTCCTCAGGCTTCAGTAGTATCTTACTTTCCATCATTGCAATACCGTCTATTGGTAGGACCAAAAATGACTGAGTGAGTGTCATCTTTATTTGTCATCATTTTAATAATTGTCATTTAAATAATTAAAAGACAAAAATAAAAATAAATAAGAATTAAAAAAAAAAAGGACAGGCAGAACTCTGTATTTAAATAGAAATGTCTGCAGGAAAAGCAGGGTAGGGACTGTCTCACACCACATATGTGCAACATGGGAGATCTGAACATGAACAAGTTGGGTCACAAAGAACTACCATCGTGTAGTCAACAAAAAATAATAGCTTTCTTGGAAGTACTTTACCATGGCCTCCCAAAATATTTTTAGCAGTAATCTCTCTGTGGATAAAGAGCTAGTCACTAGTCTTACCCATATTTAGTACTAGGTGCGTTTACATGTGCTAAGTAGCATCCTAGTGCAAGTCTTTGCAATAATGAATTTCTGATACCTGGAAGCCAGTGTTTCTGTCAATGATAAGTCACAGAAGTCCAAATGGCTCTTTTGCCACATGCATACTACACATACATATGCAAGATTGATCCACTGTCCCTAAGCCTTGGAATTCCAAGTCGTACAAATCTGCAATGTAGTTTCTATAATAAATCTGCAGGCAGTGTGGAAATGGTATCATAAGAGTACCTACGGAAGCATATGTAAAATAAAGAGTGATTGCTGCGTTGGAAAGCCCTCAAGTTGGAATATAGCACAGGAGTTTTACAGGTTTCAAAAATAAAATACCTTAAATAGTGCTAAAAGATATTAACTTTATGTTGGTTTTGCATAAAAAATTATTTTTTATTAAGCGTCGTGTTAAAAAAACTTTTAAATTAAGTGATAATAAAAGGTCTGCTATTGCTTAATGTCTCAAGTAGGATGTTTTTCTCAACTATTTTGGCCTGGTTTGTGAACAAAATAAAGCATTTAAATTTAGTAAGTTTCTTATTAAAAAAAAAAAAACTTTGAAGAGAAATATTTGCTTCTTTTTTTTTTTTTTTCCTTTTCAATGTGAATTTAATTTCATATTTTGATTCAGAATAAAGATAATGCTAGAAAAGTAATACTGACTGGGGTCTAGAATGGTGTTTGAGGAGGGTTTGTTTCTGCCACATATCCTTTGCAACTACAAATAATGTAGTCTTTCAGTGCCTCTATTCTTCACTGTTTGGCTATGTGGTCTACTTGAATCCCAGCCTTTTAGGGACATGGTCTTTTTCCTACTGTAGCCAGTATTTATGTAACATAATGTGAATCTGGAGTTAAGGCCTTCTGGTGCTGTCATAGTAATGACTGTGAAGATATATTTCTATATCTGTACTCTGGTTCATCAGCAATTGCTTGTATTGCACTCCACACAAATGACTAATGTTCACTTCCTTTCAGGACTTCAGTTCATCTGTAGCAGCACAGATCTGATAAGGTCAAAAGGCAATGCTGTGTCATCCCAGGGACCCAGAAAACCTCCACACCAGTACTAAATGAATGTGCCTTCCAGCAATCAGGGTATCAGAGAAGGACTGGAAATTTACCCTCTTAACCCCTGATAAAAACAACTTACAGCAATTTATTTACATAAAACCTTTTATGTTTTGTTCCAACTATATGACTTTTGGCTCTGTTCATTAGTTATTGGCCTCTTTGAGTTTGTAGACCTTGTAAGAACGTCTGGTCTCCACTAATGGCAACCCAAGGTATTTTCCACTTCAGGAACAGGAGCAATGTAGGAAAGTCCTTTCCTCCTCCATCAACAGACTTTCATTAGGTAGATCATGAATTTTTAGTATCTAAATTAACTTTAACTACAAGAGTTTAGTATTACCAAAAACACTCAAAGAAATCAGATACAGTGTGTGTTTTAAACTTGATGCTGAAAGTAAGGTGGAACTCTTACTTACTTACCTCAGGGTCAGTTTCACAGTCTCTTGCTTTGTAGTTTTCAATGATTTGTTTAAAAAGCTTATGTTATGCATTATAGAGTTGTAACTGAATCTGATTATACTTGTCCTAGAGGGAAAACTCCCAGAACATGATCAATCTATTCAGGGATTTAAAGTGTGATTTGTATAATTTACAAGCTGTGTTTAATACAAACTATCATCACACTTACCTTTTTTTCAAACATCTTGAAAGTTCAAAGAGTTGTACAAACACCGATAATTAACGCTGGGATTTTCAAAGAGATCTACAAGTGAGCCACCCATCTACTACTGAATTGGCTAGCTAACTCCTGAAGGCCCCTTTGAAAAAATCCTTTATTATTTTAGTCACATCTCTGCTCCAGAAGAGAGAGTACTTCCTTATTTATCCTATCTGCAAGCCCTGGTATGAAAGATTCCACCTGATTAACCTCTTTATATTATAAATTAGATTTTCAAAAGACAACTTCATCCCAAACTATAAGGATAAGTAAGCACAAGTAACACTTTTTAACAGCATCTTCAAAACATAAGATACTTCAGGGTCCACTGATGGAAAGTTTCAAACTGATGGACGTTTCAAACAAGAACAGATTCTTAAAACTGCATACATCTATGATCTATATGTACATCTATGTATAGACCTGATCATCAGAGTTGATGATCACATCGGTTCTTTTTAATTTTATGACTTCTGAATTTCTTAGTCTATGATGAGCATTTTTCTTGCATTTATGATTTTCATTTTGTCCTCCTTTTTCCCCCCTCTGGCAATTATACAGTCAACAATATGTTTGAAAAAAAAAAATTTGTAGGTGATGTATTCTATCTTCAGAACTGATTTTGATTTGATCCCAGATAAAACACAGAAACCAAAATGGCATTCCCCAAAAGAGAACTTTTATTTTATGAACCTTTTAATTATTATGTGAAGCAAACACTTAAATGGAACATGGGTTTTTCACAGAGTGTTGCATTTCACTTTCATTTTAATTAGTTCAATTTTGAGGTCTGATGGAGAATTTACAGGTCAGAACATCCAGTCCAATACTAAAGGTACCGTGTATCACTGATATACACAGCACAGCAGCATCAGGACATGACCATCCAAAGAAAAAAGTCTTAAAAGAAAACCAGAACAAACATGTTTTCAGAAACATTATTCAAATTTTTAACTTCTTGCCTTTTATATGAAACTGTGAGATTTCTGTAGGGTTTAGGAGCACATATCCTCAATGATTTTAACTTGGCTTTAATTGAAAAACTTATTGGATGATCTTGAGAAATGCAAAGTGATATTTTAAAGGCAAGATCTTTAAGCAAGAAGGGTGAGTACAACAATGGTACTGTAAGACTAACAGGTGGATATTCTGCTACAGGTTACACCTATGTCAGAGCACTTGAAAGTGGGCCGTTGGTAATCAAAAGTTGTAAGTAGACAGTAAGTGTAAACAGTTTCCTGAACTTAATGGTCTTAGTTGAAACAGTACAAGACTTTTCATTATCTCTTAAAGATTTTCTGTTTCTGCTTCAGAGCACTGCTCTACCCAGAGAAATATCACAAAATATACAGGTGCCATTGAAGGCTTTTCATCTCATATGAAAGAAATCTAAACTTAAAACTAACTTCCACATGCACACTGACCATCCTATTCACAGGTTGGGCCACCCCCCCACACTCAGCATCTAATAGGGCTCTTATGATGTAGCTCTGATCACTTTGAGAGAATTAAACAGCTGTTTCTGTTTACAATGAAATGTTAATGGAGAAAAGAAGAAGAGTAGGAAGAATGGAAGAGGAAGAGTTTTGCAGTGTTTCCTAAACTTTTCTCCAGCTTCAGCCAAATGAATCCAAAAGTGCACTCTACAGTGGATTTTTACACTTCATTCTCACCTTTTCACCCTTTCTGGCCCAGAGGTCTAAGAGGACTTATTTGGTTGGTTTCTATACTCTGCTCAAAACCCTAAGCCCCATTCATCTGTAACTGAGGAGGGCAGTAATTCCTGTGGATGGTCATTACTCAGCTTCTAAACCACATTTTTCCCAGGCTCATGTTTGCACATTCAGTGTCAATGGTAGGACTGCTATACTATTTTTCTGAATAACAGCAAAAGTTCCTTTATTGATCCTCCACCTTCTGGTTAACAGTAGAAAAGACCTTGTTCCTAATGCAATGATTTTTTTATTTTTTTATTTTTTAATCAGTAACTTTCCATCATCAGCGGTTCCAAACCTGGAACCATCAGGTTTGGATATACTATATTCAGCTAAAATTGGGTTTATAGTGTATAGAAACACAAACAAACAAACAAAACAATAAGAGAGACCTGGAATCTTGGTGGTAGAGACCTGTTATGCTTGAATTTTCAGCTTTGATGTTCACTGAAAGATTTTGGGTAACATAACCCATACACAATCCTGTATTAAATTGTCTTGATCGGGCTCACAACAGAAATTAACTGAAATATTGTAGGTCTGACTGTGCTCTCACATTATATGTTCCAAGAAATAGAAATTGGTTCAAACTGAATTTGTGACTTCTACTGTAAAATAATAAACTCTCCTTACATTACTGACCTATTATACATACATTTTCCACTCTGAAGGAACAATCTTTGCTAAAGAGAAACATAAATAAGTTCTTACTTTGGCAGTTTTATTCCAAATTATGTTGCAAGACAGCAGATGAGCAATTTTATTCATTGACAAATGGGTTTGATCGGACCAGTGCAATGGTTCATTAACCTCATGATAAGTTTGGGCTATCTCAGAAGTGTTCTTGCTGTGAATTTAGATTTG
Organism: Anser anser; assembly: GCF_964211835.1. Lineage (NCBI taxonomy): Eukaryota > Metazoa > Chordata > Aves > Anseriformes > Anatidae > Anser > Anser anser. Next base: position 5,559,519 of record NC_139720.1, read on the forward strand.
ATGATGGCTCACACATCAAGGAAACAAATTGCCTTGTCTTTTAAAGGAAAAAAAGAGGAGGGTTTAAAGAAGTTAATTGATGTCTTTTAAATCCCATAACTAATAAAGCATTTTTTCTTCTATATATTGCTTTCTAATTCATATGAGATGAATTAGACAGACAGAATGCCAAAAGCACAGATTACTTTAGTTCTGTTGTTACCAATTAGAGGGAGTCAAAGAACTCTGATTACAATTATCAGATTTTAATGAGCAATTGTCTGTCAAGATTTTTTCACAACTTTAAAGGTGCATGCAAGATTTGTACGCAGTATAGAGGTAGCCCTGTATAGTGAGTTTGTATTCAGATAAACAATACCTGATTTTTAACTATTAGTTTTCATTGGGTCTTTTGAATAAATTTTTTTTTTTGATCTCTTGGAAGACATATTGCTTCTCTCATTTAATCTAACAAAATATGGACTAAAAAAGATTAACATCACAATAAATCAGGAAAAGCAAAAGTTACAAATCTTGAAAATAAATAAAAAAATAAAATAAATATAATAATAAAATATAAATATATAAAATATATTAATAATATCATAATTATTATATAATATAAAATATTATAAAAATATAAAATATAAAATAAATATAATAATAAAAATATAAATAAATAAATGAAGCTGGGCTCTTCTGCACAGACCACAGATGATTCCTAAGTCTATCTGCTACTTTTTTCTCCAGTCTGCTTCATTTTTAGAAGCAACGCAATAGAGCTGTTGGGTTTTAAAACTTTACAATAGACATCCTATCTATTCTACTTCTTTTTACGTATGTTTAAAAATACAATGGGAAATGAGGAAATGTTAGCTTTAATATTTCTAGATTAACCTACAAATAAATGCCCTATTCACCGACAGATAATTCAAGATGGATCTTTTCTATTATTCTAACCTTGTGCTACCTACTTCATCACATACTATTTTTTGAAAGTACCTCCCCTTGAAACACTCCAAATGATGGATGCTAATCGGGAAATTGACTATGGCTGTGCACTGAACAGACTAAAGTCTGTAAGACCCAAGCTTTAGTTGATTAAGAAATTGAAAAAAATATCCAGTGAATGATGCACAGAGGAAAAAGTACTGGCCTTGTGCTTCAGGACTGTAAATGACACATGGCCTTTGCCTTTGCAGCCCTTTGTGACAGTGAAAGTCACATATCATGGAGGAGGAAAGGGGAAGTGTTAGTATTTTCACAGCTTATTACGTAAAATTAATGTAAATACCCAGAATCTCCATTTGGTAGCATACTACTTCTGCCTGGTTCCTGTATAAAAAATAAAAAAATAAAAAAAAAAAAAAAAAATAAAAAAAATTGGGCTTCTGAGATTGCCAAGTGAATTAGGGAGCTAATCCCTGTTTAGCTTGAGTGATTTAAATCTTTCTTTCATGCACATAACTCACTTAGACATTTAAGAAAATGAGACAGATGCTCCCTGTGTATGCGAGAGTTTCTGTATTTTTCTATTTGTCTCCTTCTCCCTCACCCCACTCCAGTAGCTTTTTAATTGATATGGCCAATTGATATTCCAGCCAAATATGACAGATGGGATAGCAGTCTCAAAGTTATTAGGGTCTGACATTAGGTCTTATGAAAATCACTCTAAGGAAAGAAAAGAACACCAACTAATGATTCCACTTAGGGAAAGAAAGAAAGATGAGCTCTCATTAGACACTAGAGAATCCACATAGAAAAGTGAAAAATGTTTCATGAAAGCCCTAAGCACAAACATGTCTTTAAGCAAAGTTTACTAGATAGTAGAATACCCATCCATGCACCACACATCCTTTGTAATGCAGATTTCAAAAACAGACACTAACTTCGTGTATTCTATTGGGTTTTGGTGAGCTTTTTTTTTTTTTTTTTTTAGTATGGAAGCTTTTTTTTTTTTCAAAAGTGAAACATGAAAATGTAAACTAATAAGATCAGATCATGTAGATTTTTTTTTCCTGATTGCATTATAAGACTAAGGAGATAAGAATAAGGAAAAAAAATAATCTTCCTTTGAAAGTAACTCTCCACTGTCTCCCTAAACAACATTCTATTAAGTATTAATATTTATGGTTTAATAATACTTAACAAAGCTGAAAGGCTTACCTGTTTTTTACCAATAACCACTATTTTATTCCTTGCCTAACGTGTTCTTTAGAAATATACAATGGCTCACTCCTTTTACCTTCTTTGGTGATAAACTAGATAAAGCCTCACATGAATCCTGCTTTTATAGCCTATTCTTGTCTTCTGTTAAAGGGTCTTATTCTGCACTGCCATTTTTACTGAGGAGGACGCTATACCATTAAATATCTCCACTGAAATAGATATTGCTACTTCAGAAATAAGATACTATGCTGTTCAACAGCGACACTGGTTCCAAAATTTCACCTTGCTATCAGGGTGGGCATTGAAAACAAAAAAGTTATAGATAATAAATACACACAAATGTCAAATCCTGTCATTCGGTTGAAACTTTACAAGAACGTGGCAGGAAATTTAATTGTAAGCACTACCAGTGCTGGTAATCCTTGAGAGAGTTGTTCTGAAGTGTCCTTGGACAAGGTATGTTCCACTTTGTCCCAAGCATTTTGTCCTGCTTTTCATCAACATGTCTGTTTTAAACAGCTCATAACTCAAATTTGCTTGGACACTGCCATAGTTTTGGCTGGGATTAAATTCATTTTTTTCATAATTTCAACTTCTCATACAGCCCTGCCCCAAATGGACTATTGTGGTTTAACCTGGCAGGCAGCTCAGCACCACCCAGCTGCTCGCTCCCTCTCCCCATGTGGGATGGCATTAAGAGTAGGAAAGGTGAAAGTGCGAGAACTCATGGGTTGAGACAAAGACAGATTACTAAGTAAAGCAAAAGCTGTATGTGCAAGCAAAGCAAGACAAGGAATTCATTCACTACTTCCCTTCAGCAGGCAGGCGTCAGCCACTTCCAGGAGAGCAGGGCTCATCATGTGTAACGGTTCCTTGGGAAGACAAACGCCATCACTCCCAATGTTTCTCCCTTCCTCCTTCTTTACCCAGCTTTTATTACTAGGCATGACACCACATGGTACGGGACATGCCTTTGGTCAGCCTGGGCCAGCTGTCCTGGCTGTGTCCCCTCCAAACTCTTGGTGCACCCCCAGCTCTCTCACTGGCAGGGCAGCATGAGAAGCAGGAGAGTCCTTGGCTCTGTGTAAGCACTGCTCTGCATCATCTGAAACATTTGTGTGTTATCACCACTATTTCCATCAAAAATCCAAAACACAGCCTCTTGTGTGAGCGTCTATGAAGAAAATTAACTCCTTCACAAACAAAACCATGACAGACATACCAGACTCAGCATCCCCTAGAGAATTCATTTAGGTTGTGCTTGAATTTCTGCTTGCAAGATTGCTATTGCAAGTTGAAGATAACCCCCTTTGGTCAAGGAGTAGTTTCAGCCCATCCATAATAGACAGAATGCATTTAGCTGATAAGTCTACCTGAGGACTTCTACAGTAACCAATATGAGAAAGAACATATTACTGCTTTGAAAATCCATTGCAAATAAATGTCTATGTTTTGTTCTCAACTGTATACTAACAGAAATACAACTATTTGCTTTTTACAGTGTGTGGTGGTTTGCTGGGCCTTGAGCGTGAATGCACAGGGTTTAAATTCGACACATTTCGTCATATCACTGATAGGGTCTTGGTCCCTATTCTTAATTAACAGAGCTACTGTTAAAAATAATGTGCAGCTATTGGTGCTCAGCAGTTTTTATCATTCCTTAGAAGAAACAGCATATTTGACTAGCAGTAATTTCTGATTGATGACCTTTACAGTATCACAGATTTTTAGGCTTTGTTGATGTTGTTTTGTTTTGTTTTTCTGTAGACACGTATCATTTCTTTGTCACCTCTTTGGACGGCACTTGTCTGCCCTATTTTAGTTGTGCAAGGATGAGGTGGCTGTCACAACTATTTGACCATTTACTTTAGGATTAGATGAATCGTTCTGTGAAGATGCCAACCTTTCCACTATCTACATGACACCTAGATCATGTGTTTCCATTCTAGAAGGCTGAAATAAAATAATGAGTACTGCTTTCCATAGAATTACCCACGTATGCATTAGCACATATGGATGCATGCATGAATATCTGCTTTGAGTAGTTTTACATTTTTCAAGTTTTGGAATTTTAAAAGATAAATAAAAATGGTAGAATTATTTTCTTGTTTGTCTCTGCCCAAAGTACTGACCTGGTAATGCAGGATTTTCCAAAACCCATAGCTTTAGAAGTAAATGGCTTACGTTTATTCTTTAAGACGGGAAAAATCCAGTTCTAAACTTATAAATTCTTGCTAAACTTTGTAACTGAAGAAAAAATATTGTGTTTTCTTATCATCAGCTAAGACTAATATCTCCAAGATGTCTCCTGGGACTCCTGGCACATACTCAAATGCTCTGAAGTCTCAAACTGACACTATCTTCTATGATGAAGAAAGGCACTCTGGTATTGTTCTCACTTTGCAGATGTAGTAGTGAGGCTCAAAGGCATCATTCAGAACATAAACCTTAGCAAAAGCTACTTAACTTCATAGTTTCTGAAGAGGGAAAAGGTCCTCTAGACGATGACTCAGCAGCTTCCCTTCCTCAGGCAAAAGGAAATACCAGGAATATCCCTCCTGTGAGAATGCTGTCCTGTTCCTCTAAGAATTTATTTATCTGAATGCCACTTTTCTAGGGTGCACATGAAGCACTTTGATGAATTGGACCTAAACAATTAGTTTATGATTATTCCAATAATCCGTGCTTAAAAACATGTATTCATATTATTGTCACTGGCTGTATAGTTGGCTATATTTATTTTCAAGCAGAGAATTAGAAGTATCATTTTTTCCTGTTGGTTAAAAGTGTTCTATACATTTGTTTATTTTTGGCAATATTCTTGGGACAGATTTTTACAAATGAAAGGTCAACTTTATGAATTTGCAACTCTTTAAATATATAAAAAATAAGTGTGGTACTTTAAAGAAATATTATGTCTAACTATAAAACTCCAAGGTAATAATCTTTAAAAAAAAAAAAAATCCTTCAGAAGTAGTTCAAACTTTCTGATTAAATTTTATTTATTTATTTATTTTTCACAGAGTTGATTTGATTAATATAATGAGGAAGCATTCTTGAATGGGGTTATGTCTAGTGGCATACTCCAAGGGTTTAGGCTAGATTGATATAATTTATTATTATTATTATTATTATTTTTCTGACACAAAGGTTACTGAATTAGTAAATGAAGAAAAGTCACATTATAGCTGAGAAAGCGTCTGTGTGATGTAGTTAAATGGCTGCAACCAAACAGGACATATTTTAATAAAGACAAAAGAAAAATAATTGACATGGGAAATTGGAATGAAGGTAAGAGGTAAAGAACTGGGTCTGTGAATTACACTAGGAAACACTGGCACAACAGATTTGTTAATATCTCCACTGGCAGCTTGGCTTCGGTTACGAAAATAATAACTTTTCACTCACCAAAGTTACAGGTAGCACACGCTGGTGCCTGCCTGAACCCACCTGTGTAGGCAGTTCCCCATCTTCTGCTACCTAGCTGCAGCCTCAGAACAGCTTCCCAGACCCTGCTAAAGGAATGGAAGAGGAGTTGAGCATCTTCCTTCTGAGGCACAGAAAGGGCAAACACCCTGATCACTGACTCCAGTAATATGATCCTGAGGGGATGAGAGCAAAAGCAGATATGCAAAATTAATAAGGTCTTCAGGCTCTGGTCTCTTCTTTATCTGTAAGAGACACATAAAGAAGATAACCTTCTTTCTATTCTGCTTTGATGAGCATATTAATAACCTCAGATTACCCAAGCTGAGTTGGATGTCGCACAACCGATAGGTAGACATTTCACACGATTTAAAGTCAGACATATGTATGCCTCCACATACACCTCCGACAGATTATAGCTTAAGCCTTTCGAGCAAGCTTACTTTGCTAATATTTAAGACAGGTACAGTGATGAATAGCCTCATGAATACAGAGAAATCTGTGGTAGCTATGAAGCTGCTGTCGGTAGAGATAGATTGAGTAATAACTCTGTTCTGGGAAATGCAAAAAGGAAAGGGTATGGTGATTTATTAAGTCCAATGAACATATACTGTTTAACAAGTATAGCAAATGGAAGTGAATAATACATGAAAACTGCCAGGCCTTAAATTTAGTGAATAGAAAACTGCAGATTAAATCCATAGTAGTGGAATAGTAAGTGAAGAAGGTGAAGAGTGACAGGTTATAATGGGCAGTGGGGCCAGGAAAGAACCTGATTATGATTGTCTAGATGTCATAGAGCCTTAGGCACAAGGAAAACTCGATTGACACTTGAAAACCATGTAAAACTTTTTGGTGTAGCTAAGGGGCCTGTTATGTGTTACACTCATAGCATGTGGTGCTTAACTTATGGCTTTCTTCCACACTGGAAATGAGTCATAAGTGCTGCTTCAAGCTGTTTTGATTTTGATGACAACTCCAAAAATATAAAGCAACCAGGAGCTCCCTACAGCAAGCTGTTTCCTGTCCAAATAACATGCCAACCTATCTAACCTCCAGGTTTTCTGGCCTGACAGATTTTTGAGGGTTTTCTCAGGCCCTAACACCAAAATCTCACTTTTGAGTCTAACTTCGAATATCTCAGCACATCTAGACCTCAAGCTGTGCATAGGATGTTGAGAAGAGCAAAATAAATGAGTGGTGATCTCTGAAACTCTCTGGAAGAATCTGAGCTCCTGAGATCCAATATCACTGATAAGTTTAATTTACACTTCTTTTTTCTAACACATATTGCTGACCAGACAAGAAAGGAATAGCCTGGATGGAAATGTTTGACTCTTCGAGACTCAGAGATGCATGTACATCACACTGAGAATTCCTGCAGGATTTCCTCTGCTGTTCAAGTCTGGATTCCCAGCTGAATATGACTTTAACCAGTCGTTAAACACAGTTCATTCACAGATTCATTGTGTCTAAAGCCAGTGGGGACCACTGGATGATTTGGTCTTACATCTTTATACTACATCATGAAACTTCACCAGCTTACTTTTGTACTGAGCCTAATAAGTTGAATTTATTTACATTGTACCATGCAAAAATGTAACTGGAATATCTGAACACATAGATATTGAGGTGTAGTAATACATTCCACTGGTTAAATGTTGTCTCTGTGTTCTGAATTGCCTGTGCTAATGCTACTCATCATTTTCTCTGATGATATTGAAATATCATCGTACAGTCACCTACCATTCCTGCAGCTCATGACCTAAAAAAAAGCCTCCTTTTCTAAAGCTTCCTCTGAGATTCTGCAGTGATTTAGTAACTTAATTTTTCAGTGCCAGCATGCAGAACACAGCACAGTATTCCCAAATGTGATGATGACTCCCCATTGAAAATACTTAGTAAAACCTATTACGCTTCCACTCTTTATTTTGCTTTATGTATATCACTCAAATTCACCTGTATTTTCACCAAAGAATGAATTCAAACCATTTTGACACAGATTTCTTCACAGATCCATCTTGATTATAGCTGACTATAGTTCAGTCAATTCTAGCCATTATTATACTTCCTGTTATTTTGTTTAGGATTGAGAGGTTAGTTACTTAAGTCACCGGTATTTTTCAAAGAATCTGGAATTTTTACATTATTCTAATAATATTTTCAAACTTACAACAATAGAAAAGAGATCTCAGCAGACTTACAAGGCTTTCAAAGACTTGGATATGAGCCTGCAGATTTAAAAATATTTACTCCCCAGTGGATGTTGCGTAACATCTTCCTTGGTCATTAACGGAATGAGAAGTATTTCATTGTCATCTCCATGTGATACAACAACTTGTTTCATTCCAAAGTTAATATTTGATATATGTAAGACGTACTAGTACTTTCTATACAGTGTTATTAACAGTTTTTCAACATTCATCTAGTAATTAGCCCAAATCAGTTATATACTTTTTTTTGGTAACATATTACAGCTAGCAAACAAATAAACAAAATGAAAAAGCCCTATCCTGTTTGACATGTGTTAAACATTTTCTTTTTCAGAAAAGTGATATTCTTATTGTTTTCCATGTTTGAAAACATAAAATAGTAAAAGGATTTTTTTTTTAATTGGAATGTGCTACATATTGTGCCATGCATTATTTCAAGTGGGATTCATTTGACCTCACTGTATTTGTCCAAAATTGAGTGATTCAAACCAAAGGTAGTTATTCAATGCTCTTTTATTACTTAAATGGAGAGAAATAGACAACTCTGTTGGATGTGATGAATCCGAGCTATGAGAAGAGCTTTTATCTTTCTTATACAATTATTCACCAAACATAACTTGGGATTTTCGGGTTTGGAACAATAATTAAATGAAAAATATATCTTCCTAACACCCTCCCCAAGTCAAGCTCTACTGGTGTTTTATGTGTATATAAATATATTCCTCCCTCAGCACTTTACAGACATTTAAAGCATGATCCTGGAAGATTCATTGAGCTCCCAGGACTGGTATTCCTCAGTGGAGCTCAAGATATGAAGGTGGGATCACAAGAAATTTCTGCAGAAAAAAAACATTTTAGATTTGAAATTTTTATCAGAAAAGAATCACACTTTTTGCTGATGGCAACAAAAGAACTGAAAACAGAAACTGTTTGTAAGCAGAGATCCCTTCTCTTATCTAGGAAAAAAATAGTATATGCTGAAGCCACAGAGGACGCTTCAATCTTTTTACTGAAGTTTGAAGGAGTTCATGAAAGTCTTCAGAAGGAGGTTGTCTGGACTTCTGCTTATTTTAGCTAGAAGACCCCTCTGAAAACTTTCCCATATTCTCCTTTCTCAGTCTTCCTTTTTTCGTTTTTCACATCCTTCAATAGAAAAGCAATAAGAAGTTCTTTACAAATCTCAGTCTACACAGGCACTGGACTGGCTGAATGGTTTCTAATCCTGTAATTTTGTACACGCAGAGTGCCTCATGCAGTGGAGCTTTTACTGCTTTGTAAGTGGTTCCATTTTAACTCTCTTACTCCTCCAGTTTAAGGTTACACTGTACTTGAAAACACCATCTTAATTATACTTCAATAGCAACTTCATAGTTTTTTTGCTCCTCTTTCAAGAGTTTGAAATGAGTGCATAACTACTGCTTGAGGTTATCTCTATTAGCCTAGTACAGAACTGCTCGTCTTCATTTCAGGTGTAGAGT